>NW_006203459.1:229350-250298 GCF_000334495.1 Tupaia belangeri chinensis | reverse complement strand
GAAAAATAGAGAAGTAAGACATTTGTGGGACAGAGAAGTGATTTTTACCCATTGGTAATAATGTGTTTAATATTCTCAACTGGATTGGTCTGAAGTGTATTTCATGTTGGGTAGATTCACTCTACAATCTAAATGATGTGTAGCAATTGAATATATAAAATAATGATAATAATAAATTAATTTTTAAAAAGTTGTGTCCCAAACAACCTCAGTCATCCTGTACTGGTAACCACTTGCTTGCTCTATATTGACTGGGCCAAGGCCATTTTATTCTTTTAACAGCTAGTGTAAGAATGTCTTTGAGAGACCTCTTCTTCGGGGAAAATTTCGTGTGTTTAGTGTAGCAGCTGGGGCCCTAGGATAAGGATGGTAAAAATGAAGCAAAGTTTACCTAATTTACATAATTAAGGGAGAGGAATTCTGAACTCTGTGTGTGTAGTAAAGGTGAGAATCTGAGAAGCAAAGACAAAGACTAAGGTGAAGCAGAAAGAGAAGAAACAAATGAGGAGAGTGAGCAAGAATGCATATTGTGACTTTTCTTGCAGTCTCTGAAAATTTCAATAAAGTATAATATAAATAATTCAATACATTCTTGGAGAGATTAGAATTTTTGTGTGGATTTGGGGAAAGGATTTTTATTGGGATTGGCATGACTTTGTAGTAAAACAGAGACAAAACATAAAAAGCCGGGGATAGATGTTTACCCAATTCCTAAGAAATTAAACCAATTTCCTGATAATCCTTAAATCAAAATAGAGAACCACAGTGAGATTATCTTGTAAAAAAGAAAATTTGTGCTGAGTGCTTTTTAAAAATGCCAAGACTTTATTTTAAATTATAGAAAAGAGGACAAGCAGATTGTGTGAAATTTAAGGTGTTGTACCCCACATGGCCAACTTCGTCATTCAAATCCTGGACCTTAAAAATCATGCTGGGAATGTGTGTATGCCTACCTAAAATTCTGAGAGGAGAGGTCAGTGGGTGACATAGTGGTTAAGGCATTAGAATCCCACATGGCAGACATTGGTTTGAGTCCCGGACCTGGTAGCTTGCTTTCTCACTTTCTCTCTCTTTCTCTCTCTCTCTCTTGAGTGCATGCACCAAGTAGTGAATTGAAAAATAGCCTTAATAAATCAAATAAGAATAAATAAATAATCATTTAAAAATATGTCCCAAGAGGAAAATGAAGAGAGGATTACTTGTCCCCTCCCCTTGTCTCTCCCTGGCAAGTGTACACACTCACCCTACAGCAAAACAAAACAAATCGCAGAGAAGAAAAAATATAAGACATTCATATTGGAAAGAAATAAGTTGGATCAGCAGTTAGTGTAATGGCTATGTCACTGGACTCCCATGTAGTCGACTGCGGTTCGCGTCCCGGACCTGGTGGCTTAAGCTCACACCAGGCGTGTGTGCGTGCGTGCCCAAGATCCCAAGAGGAGAATGGAGGAGAAGGGATTGTGGCGTGACCATTCCCCCTGGGGGGTGATTTCTTGCTTTCTGTCTCTCTGTCTCTCTCTGTCTGTCTGGTGAGCGCACATGCCCTATAGCAAAAACCTCTCCCTCCCCCCCAAAAAAAGAAATAAGTAAAATTATTTCTGTTCACAGATAACATAATCTTATATGTAGAAAACCCTGAAGAGTCCATCCAAGAAACCTTCTTAGAACTAATAGTCAAAATCAGCAAAATTGCAGGATTTAAAATTAAGACATAAAAACCAGCCTCATTTTTATACACTATGAATAATCCAAAAATAAAAATTAAGGAAATTTCATTTAAAAATCAAATATTTAGGAATAAACTTACCCAATGAGGCAAAAATCTAGAACACAGGAAACTACAAAATTCTGTTGAAAGAAATGAAAGAAGATAAATAAATGGAAAAACATGTTTATCGTTGAGATGTCAATACTACCAAAAGTGAACAAAAGATTCAATGAAACCTTACAAAAATCTCAGTTGTGTTTTGTGCATAAGTAGAAAAATCCATCATAAGATTTATCCAAAAGTTCAAGGGACTCTAAATAGGAAAAACAATCTTGAGATTGAAGAATAGTTAGAAATCTCACCTTTCCAAAAAAAAATTAAAAAAAAGAAGTCTCACATTTCCTGATTTCAAAGCTTATTATAAAACTACAGTAATTATAGCAGTGTGATATCTGCTTAAAAACAGACAAATAGACCAATGGACTAGAGAGTGAACCCTTGCATATAAAATGAGTTCTACAAGGGTTCCAAGACACTTGAAAGGGATAAATATTGGTCTTTTCCCCAAATTTTGTTAGGAAACCTAACTATCCACAGGCAAAGTAATTAAGTTGGACCTTTACACCATATAAAAAAAAATTCATTGGTTTAAAGACCTAAATGCAAGAGCTACAACTATTCAATTCTTAAAGGAAAATAAAGAACTTGTTGGGGAGAGAACTGAGGAGTGATTTCACGGTTCTAACACTAAAAAAAAAAGACAACAAAAGTAAAAATACATCAATGACTACATTAAAATTAAAAACTCATGGACATCAAAGGACATAATTAGGTTGAAAAGGCAGCCCATAGAATGGAAAAGCATATGTAAATCGTATATCTCATAAGAGGTTAATATTCAGAAACCATAAAGCATTCCTTCAGTAAGGTGGGGAGAGGTTTGGGAAAAAATGATTAACATACACAAGAATGCATATTAACAAGGGGGTAGAAGTTATTTGGAGTGGGTAAATAAGTGGTTGCTTATAGGCACATAGTTTATTTTATTTTATTTATTTAAAATTATTTTAAAAATAATTATTTATGGTACCAACAGCTGACATAATGGCTATGTCAATGGACTCCCATGTAGTCAACCATGATTTGAGTCCCAGACCTGGTGGTTTAAACTCATGCCACACACACACACACACACACAGAAAGAGAGAGAGAAAGAGAGAGAGAGAAAGTGAGAAAGCAAGCCACCAAGTCCAGGACTCAAACCATGGTTGGCCATATGAGAGTTCAGTGCCTTAACAATCCTGCCATCTGCTGGCCCTCATAGTTTATTTTTGAAGGGATTAAGTGTTCCAGAATTGGGTATACTTTTAAATGCCAAATTACACACTATAAAATGATGAATTTATGGTATATGAATTAATTTTTCAATAAAAAACTGGAAACAACAGAAGTGTTCACAAATATCCATTCATAGATAATTAGTTAAATAATAATAATAATAATAATAATAATAATGGATAGGTCCTAGATTAGTAAGTGGTGTAACAGTTAAGGTACTAGACTCCTACATGACTTATCATAATTTGAGTCCTGAACCCAATAGCTTGAGTATCATCCCAGGTACATGTGTATTCATGCCCAAAATCCTGAGAAGGGACCATAATATGATCAGCCTCTTGGGGAGTAATTTTTCTTTCTCCCTTTCTCTGTCTCTCTCTGGTGAGCTCATGTATCCTATGGCCAAAAAAAAAAAAAAAGGAAAAAGAAAGTAGGTGCACACAGTGGGGTTGTACATATATACCAAAAAAAATTGGAAAGTGAGAAGAAATAACATTTTAAATGGAAAAATTGCCAAGTTATATCAATAAGTTAAAAATAATCACCACAAACACCATGAGTATATGATCACCTTGGACTAGAAATTAATACATATACAAGTAGATGAATCTCATACACAGTTAGATGTGTGTATGTGTATAGGTGTACATATATACCCCTTCTCCCCATGTAATAATTTAAAAGTGATCATAATGGTCAACTTTGGAGAGTTTTAATATCTTTCTGAAATATTCATTTTTCCCTAACCTTATACCTCTTTCATTTACTCATTTTCATGAGAATTTATAGAAGTTATTCAGGCAAGGAAATAATTTTTGGGTTTTTTTTTTTTTTTTGCTTTCTTCTTTGTATTTCTTAGAATACTAAATAATTCTTAAGAAAATATTACTTTAATAAAATAAGACATTCCCAAAAATAATTCTGACTTATCATTTTATGAGACTGTTACAGGAACTCTATGGTACATGTCCTGAGATTTGTACTTAAAAGTAGAGAACAGAGAAGTCTTTTACACGTGCATATGTAAGAGAAAAAATTACTGAACTTGAAATGAAAAATTAATTTTCAAAAGAAATCACAATGAATCAGCCAACTTTCCAAATGAAAAAAGTAAAATTAGGGGTCAGTAGGTGGTGTTTTGTTTAAGGTGCTGAATTTCCACATGACTGACATGGTTTGAGTCTAAGACGGGTGGTTTGAAAATCATGTCAGGTCATGTGCATGCATGCCCAAAATCCTGAGAGAAGACTGGAGGAGAAGGAATTGCAGTATGGCCATTCCCCCTGGGGAGTGATTTTTAACAGTCCCTCTTTCTGACTCTCTATGGCGAGCACATACACATGAAAAAAAAATAAAGGTAAATAAAAACTGGTTACAAGCACACAGAGGTGGGTTTAGATTTGTTGTGTTGTCATCCTTCCACCATTGTAAATTATGAAAGAATTTTTGAATCTATAGTGCTTATAAAATCTGGCTCAGTTTTTCAACCTAACAGTCCCCTCTATAGGTTCTATGATTCTCATTCAGCTGGTTTCCTGATAACTGAAAACACAGCTTAACTTGGAGATCATGGCGGAGAAGAGGTGATGTTTTGAAAATCTGAAAGGAAAAAGGCTTTATTTCTCTCCTTTCCAATATAACAACAACAACTAAAGTTCAGTTGGAAGTATAATGAATGTTTCCTGGGGCTAGAGGAAGGAAAAAATGAGAAATTGTTTAGTGGGTATGAGAAAGTTCTGGAGTCTGGTTTACAGCGGGAATATATTTAAAATTAAATTATTGAAGTGTACACTTAAAATCATTAAGATATAAATTTTACGTTATGTGTATTTTCCAAAAATTACAAAATAAATCCAGTGCTAACAGTCAAGATCGATAGCAACAGCACTAAATTGGAATTGTTTTCACCTCAAGTCAAATACTTACCATAAATTTAATCCACCTGCATTTGACATAATTTTTAATTCCTGTAATTCTACTATAATAGGTACCTATTTCTCTTACTCAACTAAAACTACAGTCATAGAATAACTTACTTTTCACTCCTACTCTTAATGTATTTAATCTTGTAAATCTATTTATTTTTTAAGAATTATAGAGAAGAGAAGAAGACTGAGTCTGCCATAAGAGCTGAGATCTAGTGATTTCAAACATAAGAGAAATGAAGGTGTTCTGCTGATATTCTACCCTGGCAAAAGGGGGCAGGTCAAAAGAAAACTGAATCCACCATAAGAGCTGAGATCAAGTGATTTCAGAGATTAGAAAAATGAAGATGTTCTGCTGAGAATCTACCATGGCAAAAAAAGGCAGGCCAGAAGAAGACTAAGTATGCCATGAGAAATGATATCTAGCGATTTCAGAAATAAGAGCAATCAAGGTGTTCTGCTGAGAATCTACCCTGGTAGAGTCCCTTTCTCATTCCCTGTCTATCTCTGTCACTTTTTGCCTTAATGAAACTGTATTTTCATTTTATAAAAAAATTTACTTAGGGTAAAGCTTTTTCTTGACTCTGAATTTCTCTTTTATCTTGGTAATAATCCCCTCCCCTCTCCCATTTTAATCAAGGCAAAAAAAAGCAGGCCAGAAGACTGAGTCCCCATGAGAGCTGAGATGTAGTGATTTCAGATAGAAGAGTGATGAAGATGTTCTGCTGAGAATCTACCCTGATAGAGTCCATGTCTCCTTCTCTCTGTCTCTATCTCTGTCTGCATTTCTGTCTGTCTTTTCATTTGTTTAAAATTTTCTTTTTTAATTTTTTTAAGGTAAAGTTTTCTCTTGGCTCTGAAATCGTCTCTTATCTTGGTAATAATCCCCTCCTCTCTCCCCTCAAATCTAGGCAAAAAAGGCAGGCCAGAAGAAGACTGAGTCTGCTATAAGAGCTGAAATCTAGTGATTTCAGAGATAAGAGCAATGAAGATGTTCTGCTGAGAATCTTCCCTGGCAGAAAAAGGCAGGCCAGAAGTAAACTGAGTCCACCATGACACCTGAGATCTAGTAATTTCAGAATTAAGAGCACTAAGGGCGTTCTGCTGATAATCTACTCTGGTAGATCCTCTTTCTCCTTCTCTTTGTTTCTCTTTGTTTCTTTCTGCCTTTCTGTCTCTGTCTTTTTTTAAATTTCTCTTTTTTAAAAATTTTTCAAGGTACAGTTTTTTCTTTGCTCTGAAATCCTCCTTTATCTTGGTAATAATCCCTTCACATCTATCAATCCCATCTAGGCAAAAAAAGTCTGGTAAGAAAAAGACTGAGTCCACCATGAGAGCTGAGATCTACTGATTTCAGAGATATGAGATATGAAGATGTTCTCTTGAGAATCTACCCTGATAGAGACCTTGTCTCCTTCTGTCTGTATCATTCTGTCTCTTTCTGCCTTTCTGACTCTGTATTTTCATTTTTTGTAAACTTTTAAATTTATTTAAAGTAAAGTTATTTATTGGCTCTTAATTCCTCCTTTATCTTGGTAATAATCCCGTCCACTCTGCCCCTCCCATCTGAGCAAAAAAAAAGTCAGCCAGAAGAAGACTATGGCCCTATGAGAGCTGAGATACAGTGATTTCAGCAATAAGAGCAATGAAGATGTACTGCTGAGAATCTACCATGACAAAAAAAGGCAGGCTAGAAGAAAATGGAGTCTGCCATGAGAGCTGTGATCTAGTGGTTTCAGAGATAAGAGCAATGAAGGTGTGCTCCTCAGAATCTACCCTGGTAGAGCCTCTGTCTCCTTCTCTCTGTTTCTCTCTGTCTCTTTGTGCCTTTCTGTCTCTGTCTTTTTTTTTTTTTAATTGCCTTTCTGTCTCTGTCTTTTTTTTTTTTAATTTTAAAAATGTTTTTTAGGTAAAGTTTCTTTATTGGCTCTGAAATAGTCCTTTATCTTGGTAATAATCTCCTCCCCTCTCCCACTATCATCTATGCAAAAAAAGGCAGGCCAGAAATAGACTGAGTCACCATGATATCTGAGATCTAGTGATTTCAGAGATAAGAAGTGTGAAGGTGTTCTGCTGAGAATCTACCCTGGTAGAGCCTCTGTCTCCTTCTCTCTGTCTCTCTCAGTCTCTTTCTGCCTTTCTTTCTTTGTCATTTAATTTTTTCAAATTTTTATTAATTTTTTTTTAATATGCAGTTGTGTGTGTGTGTGTGTGTGGTGTGTGTGCGTGTGTGTGCATGTGTGTGTGTGTGTGTGTGTGTGTTTAGCTCTGAAATCCTCCTTTACCTTGGTAATAATCCCTTCCACTCTCCCCCTCCCATCTGGGCAAAAAAAAAGGCTTTCTGGAAGAAGACTGAGTCCCAATTACAGCTGAGACCTAGTGATTTCAAAGATAAGAGCAATGAAGATATTTTGCTGAGAATAGCCCCTGACTGGAAAAGCCCCAACTCTTTCTCTCTATCTCTCTCTGTCTCTTTCTGCCTTTCTGGCTGTTTTTTCTTTTTTATTAATTTTTCTTTTTAAAAGAAATTTTAAGGTAAATTTTTTTCTTGGCTCTGATATCCTCCTTTATCATGGTAATAATCCCCTCTACTCTCCCCCTCGCATCCAAGCAAAAAAAAGAGGTGAAAAAAAAAACTGAGGCCCCCAGGAGAGCTGAGATCTACTGATTTCAGAGATAAAAGTAATGAAGATGTTTTGCTGAAAATCTACCCTGGTAGAGCCACTGTCTCTCTGTCTCTCTGTCTCTTTCTGCCTTTCTGTCTCTGTCTTTTCATTTTTTTAAATTTTTCTTTTTTAAAAAATTTTTGGGGGAACCAGCAGTTAGTGTAATGGCTATGTCGCTGGACTTCCACGTAGTCAACCACGGTTCGCGTCCTGGCTTAAAACTCACGCCGGGCGCGTGTGCGTGCGTGCCCAGGATCCCGAGAGGAGAATGGAGAAGGGATTGCGGCATGACCATCCCCCCTGGGGGGTGATTTCTCGCTTTCTGTCTTTCTGTCCTTCTCTGCCTGTCTGGCACGCGCCCTATAGCGAAAATCTCTCAAAAAAAAAAAAAATTTTAGGTAAAATTTTTCCTTGGCTCTGAATTCTTCCTTTATCTTGGTAATACTCCCCTCACCTCTCCCCCTCCTATATAGGTAAAAAAAAAAGGCAGGACAGAAAAAGACTGCTCCCCTAGGAGAGCTGAGATCTAGAGATTTCAGAGATAAGAGCAATAGAGATATTCTGCTGAGAATCTACCCTGGTAGTGCCCCTATCCCCTTCTGTCTCTCTTTCTGTCTTGTTCTGCCTTTCTGTCTCTGTTTTTTCATTTTGTAAATTTAAAAAAAAAGTTGTTTTTATGGTAAAGTTATTTCTTAGCTCTGAAAGGCTCCTTTATCTTGGTAATAATAACCTCCTCTCTTTCACTATCATCTATGCTGTGGACAGAAGTCTGACTACTTTTCCTACTTTTTCCAAAATCTTTTCAAAAGGGGACTGGGGTAGTCATGCCCACAAACATTAACAGACCATTTATTTTCTATTAACAGGATTCTTCCTACCTCCTGTTCCTGGCATAGTATCTTTGAGATGTATATTTCAACCATTACAGTATATTATTTTGCTTATCCCTTCCCAAGAAAGAACTTCCCTTTTCTTTGAGATGTAGATTATGCCTTTCTTTAACGAATCTCTTCCCAAGACACAGATCTTCCTTTCCAATCACCAACCTAGAAATTGTGGAGCCCACCTATAACCTACAAGCCCCCCCCCTTCTACATGTCCCACCTTTTTGGGCCAGACCAATGGGAAATCTTTTCACTAAATGTTGTCTGTCAATCTCAAAAGCAAATAATAGGAATCTCTGTACATGATCACCCCGAGAAAAGGCATGCATGCCTCTTCTCCGGCCTAGGTCACTCACAGATGGCTTGGAAATAAACTGCATTAATTATTAATTTTACAGTTGGTTATTTTTTTCTGTCAACAATGCAAAAAAAGGCATGCCAGAAGAAGCCTGTGTCTTCCATGAGTGTTGAGATCTAGTGATTTCAGAGATAAGAGCAATGAAGATGTTCTGCTGAGAATCTACTCTGGTAAAGCCCTTTTTTTCCATCTCTCTGTCTCTGTTATTTTCTGCCTTCCTGTGTCTATCTTTCCATTATTTTGTTTTCCTTTTTTAAAAAAAATTTTTAAATTACATTTTTCCAAGAAAGAACTTCCCTTTTCTTTGAGATGTAGATTATGCCTTTCTTTAACGAATCTCTTCCCAAGACACAGATCTTCCTTTCCAATCACCAACCTAGAAATTGTGGAGCCCACCTATAACCTACAAGCCCCCCCCCTTCTACATGTCCCACCTTTTTGGGCCAGACCAATGGGAAATCTTTTCACTAAATGTTGTCTGTCAATCTCAAAAGCAAATAATAGGAATCTCTGTACATGATCACCCCGAGAAAAGGCATGCATGCCTCTTCTCCGGCCTAGGTCACTCACAGATGGCTTGGAAATAAACTGCATTAATTATTAATTTTACAGTTGGTTATTTTTTTCTGTCAACAATGCAAAAAAAGGCATGCCAGAAGAAGCCTGTGTCTTCCATGAGTGTTGAGATCTAGTGATTTCAGAGATAAGAGCAATGAAGATGTTCTGCTGAGAATCTACTCTGGTAAAGCCCTTTTTTTCCATCTCTCTGTCTCTGTTATTTTCTGCCAGACTGTGTCTATCTTTCCATTATTTTGTTTTCCTTTTTTAAAAAAAATTTTTAAATTACATTTTTTCTTGTCTCTGAACTCCTTTATCTTGGTAATTATTGTTTCCCGTCTCCCAGTGCCATATTTAGGCAATAAAAGGCAGGTCAGAAGAAGACTCAGTCTGACATGAGAGCTGAGATCTAGTGATTTAAGAGATGAGAGCAATGAAGATGTACTGCTGAGAATTTATCCTGGCACTGGAGTAGGAGAATGGGCAGGAAGGTGGTGTCGATGAGGCTGGAAATGAGGTGGGAGTTAGATTACAGGGGAGCTCTACAGAACATGCTATGGAGTCGGATTTTCTCTCGTGGGACACTGTGAGTAAAAGAAGTCTTACAATAGATTTATATTTAAAAATATAAGGAGTTTTCAAAAAGTTCACGGAAAATGCATAATGTACAAAAGCTGTGCATGGATTTCAAGATTTTTGTTTTGTTTTATTGGCACCAAAATAGACTCATTCTTTAATTCCATTTCCCATGAACTTTTTGAAGTCCTCTCATCTCTCTAACAGCAGGGTACGGGACATATGAGAATACAAATTGTGGGGCCAGTAGCTGGCATAGTGGTTAAGGTACTGGACTCCCATATGGCCTACAATGGTTCAAGTCTCAGACCTGGAGGCTTGAAAATCATGCTGGGCATGTAAGTGTGTGTGCTCCAAATCCTGCGAAGATAATGGAGGAGAAGAGATTGTAATGTGGCTATTCCCCATGGAGGACAGTGATTTCTCACTCTCCTTCTCTCTGTCTCTCTGTGTCTTTCTGCCTTTCAGGTTCTGTGTTTTTATTTTTTTAATATTTCCTTTTTTAACGTTTTTAAGGTAAAATTTTCTCTTGGCTCTGAAAATGTACTTTATGTAGGTAATAATCTTCTACCCTCTCCCACTGTCATCTAGGCAAAGAAATGCAGGCCAGAAAAAGACTGATTCCAATATGATAGCTGAGATCTAGTGATTTCAGAGATAAGAGCGATGAAGATGGCCTGCTGAGAATCTACACTGGTAGAGCCCCTGTCTCCTTCTTAATGTCTGTCTCTTTCTGCCTTTCTGTCTTTGTCTTTTTATTTTTTAAAAATTTTCTCTTTTTAAAATTTATTTAACATAAAGTTTTTTCTTGTCTCTGAATTCCTCCTTTATATTGGTAATAATTTCCTCTTCTCTCCCCCTCCCATCTAGGCAAAGAATGTCAAGCCAGAAGACTGAGTCCTTAAGAAAGTTGAGATCTAGAGATTTCAGAGATAAGAGCAATAAAGGTGTTCTCCTGAGAATCTACCCTGGTAGAACTCCTGTCTCCTTTTCTCTTTCTCTTTTCTGTCTCTTTTGGCCTTTCAATCTCTGTCATTTCTTTTTTTTATTTTTCTTTTAAAAAATTTTTAAGGTACAATTTTTTATTGGCTCTAAAATCCTCCTTTATCTTGGTAATAATTCCATCCACTCTCCCCCTCCCCCTCCCATGTAGGCAAAAAGTGACAGGCCAAAATAAGACTCAGTTCATCATAAGAGCTGAAATCTAGAGATTTTAGACATAAGAGCAATGAAGATGTTCTGTCCTTGTCTCCTTCTCCATGTCTCTTTCTGCCTTTCTGTCTCTGTCTTTGTAATTTTTCTTAATTTTTCTCTTTTTAACTTTTTTTAAGGTAAAGTTTTTTCTTGAATCTGAAGTCCTCCTTTATCTTGGTAATAATCCTTTCCTATTTCCTGCTCCCATCTAGGCAAAAAAAGGGCAGCCCAGGAGAAGACTGAGTCCTCCAGGAGAACTGAGACTAGTGATTTAAGAAATGAGAGCAATAAGGATGTTGTTCTGAGAATCTACCCTTGCAAAAACAAAGGCAGGTCATAAGAAGACTGAGTCCACCATGAGAGCTGAGATCTAGTGATTTCAGAAATGAGAGCAATGAAGATGTTCTGCTGAGAATCTACTCTGGTAAAGCCCCTGTCTCCTTTTCTCTGTCTCTCACTCTCTCTTTCTGCCTTTCTGACTATTTTAATTTTTTAAAAAAATTGTTTAAGGTAAAGTTGTTTCTTAGCTCTGAATTCATCCTTTATCCTGGTAATAATCTCGTCCACACTCCCCATCCTGTCTGGGCAAAAAATGGCCAGCCAGAAGAAGACTGAGTCCCCCTGAGAGCTGAGACCTAGTGAATTCAGCAGTAAGAGCAATGAAGATGTTTTGCTGACAAGCTCCACGTGCAAAAAAAAAAAAAAAAAAGGCAGACCCGAAGAAAACTGAGTCTGCCATAACAGCTGTAATACAGTGGTTTCAGAGATAAGAGCAATGAAGGTGTTCTGCTGAGAATCTACCCTGGTAGACCCTCTGTCTCCTTCCCTCTGTCTCTGTCTTCCTTTCTGTCTCTCTCTTTTTATTTTTCTTTTTTTAAAAATATTTTTAAGGTAAAGTTTTTCTACACTCTGAAATCATCCTTTATCTTGGTAATACTCCCCTCCCCTCTCCCCCTCAGATCTAGGTAAAAAAAAAGGCTGGCCAGAAGAAGACTGAGTTCACCATGAGAGCTGAGAACTAAGGATTTCAGAGATAAGAGCAATGAAGGTCTTCTAAGAATCTATTCTGTTAGAGCATCTGTCTCATTCTCTCTCTCTCTCTCTCTCTCTGCCTTTCTGTTTCTGTCTTTACAATTTTTTTTTAATTTTTAAAAATATTTTTAGGTAAAGTTTTTTTTTTCCTCTGAAATCCTCCTTTATCTTGGTAATAATCCCCTCCCTTATCCCCTTACATCTAGGCAAAAAAAAGGCCAGAAGAAGCCTGAGTCTACCATGAGAGCTGAGATCTAGTGATTTCAGAAATGAGAGCAATGAAGGTGTTCTGCTGAGAATCTACCCTGGTAGAGCCTCTATCTCCTTTTCTCAGTTTCTCTCTGTCTCTTTCTGCCTTTCTGTCTCTGTATTTTCATTTTTATTAATTTTTATTTTTAGTTTTTAAGGTAAAGGTTTTTTTTCCTCTGATATCCTCCTTTATCTTAGTAATTATCCCCTCCCTTCCCTCACTAACATCTAAGCAAAGAAAGGCAAGCCAAAAGAAGAGTGAAAATCATCATGCGAGCTAAGATTTAATGATTTTAGGGATAAGAGCAATGAAGATGTTCTGCTGAGAATTTTCCATGGTAGAGCCCCTGTCTCCTTATCGCTGTCTCTCTCTGTATCTTTCTGCCTTTCTGTCTCTGTCTTTTCCTTTGTTTTAATTTTTTAAAAAATTTTTTAGTGTGAAGTTTTTACTTGGCTCTGAAATCCCCTTTTATCTTTGTAATAATGCCCTCCCTTCTCCCCTCCCCATCTAGGCCCAAAAAAATAAAATTAAAATAAAAAAGGCAGGATTTTCTTTCTCTCTCTCTTTTTTTCTTTCTTTCTGTTTTCTTATCTTTTTTTATTTTTTTCCCTCATCTTTTTGCGGCTCAGCTTCTATCTACTGAGTGTTTGGACAAGTTTAAATGAAAAGTTGCCAAAATCTGAATACTATTTGGATCCTCATATTCCTCATCTTCCACTGAATCTTCATCACAAAGGGAGAAAAAGCACAACACCAAGAATTTGCAGACCACATCCTCCTGTGCACCTCTGATAGCTCAGATTGATCTTAAAATTAGAAACAAATGGATAACCCATCAGACGACTGGAAAACACCACAGGGTCACAAAAAATATGTCAAACCAAGAAAATACTTCACCCCCTAGGGAAAAGAATAACTCCTCTTCATCTACAGACAGTAAAATGGAAATGTCTGATAAAGAATTAAGAGTATTCATAATGACAAAACTAAAGGAGATGGAAGAGAAGAGGGTCAATGAACACCAGAAGAAAAGAGCCAATGAGTCCCAGGAGGTGAGGAATTTCTTGGGAGAGGTGCAAGAGGAAATACACACAATAAAAAAGAGTCAAATGGAACTGTTGGAGATGAAGGCTATAATACAGGAAGTCAAAACATCCTTTGAAAGTATTAAAAGCAGACTAGATAATACAGAAAATAGAATCTCAGATGTAGAAGACCAGATCTCTGGACTAGTAAAATCCACCACAAAGACTTAGAAAATAGCACAAAAAAAATGAGAATAATATACGAAAAATACTAGATACCATTAGTCATCCAAACATTGGAATAGTCGATATCCTACAATGTGAAAAGTCTAATGAGGGCATTGACAATCTATTCTATGAAATCCTGGAAGAAAATTTCAAAATCTTAGACAGTCATCCAAAAATCCAGACCCAAGAAATACAAAGGACCTCAAATAGGATCAACCCAAGAAGTTCTACTCCAAGACACACTATAGCCAGAATGACGAAAACCACAAAGACAACATACTCAGACTGGTAAGAGAGAAGCATCATGTTACCTACAAAGGATATCCCATCAGGCTATCAGCAGACCTCTAATCAGAAAAAAATGCGAGCAAGTAGAGAATGAAAAAATATATTCAAACTGTTGAATAAAAAGCAATTTCAAACAAGAATTCTATACCTGGCAAGATTATACTTCATATGGGAAAAGAATACAAGAATATTCTCAGATAAACAAAACCTGAAAGCATTTACCAACACCAGACCAGTTCTCCAAGAAGTCCTGAAAGGAGCACAATCCCAAGAAAACTAAAGTCACACAGAAATAAGAGATTTAAAAGAGCTAAGGAAATAGCCATGATTTCCAGACACCAGGCTGCCTGTGGCTGCAGGCCCTAACGACCTGGACCTGTTGGTCATCTCCGCCCACCCTACTCATCTCTGGACTTCAGTTTGTTTCTTTGGGCTATAGGACAAACTTGGACCCCTCTACACCTCATCTGGAGTATGCTTCAAGCCAGCGGCATTGCCAGCCTGCCTCTGGCTGCTGTCCCTAACAGCATGGACTTGTCTCTAATCCCCACCTCTACTCGTCTCAGGACATCAGGTTGGCATTTTGGGACTTTAGACAAACTTGCACCCTTTCCCAGCCCACCTGGAGACCAGTTCAAGCCAGTGGGCAGTTACGGACATCAGGCTGCCTATGACTGCAGGCCCTAATTGCTGGGACCCATTGATGACTCCCACCCTTACTCAGCTCTGGACTTCAGGTTGGTTTCTTGGGACTTTAAGACCAACTTGCAACCCTCTTCACCCCATTTGGAGATGGGTTCAAGCCAGCAGGCCATTCCAGACACTATGTTGCCTGTGGCCGCAGGCCCTAACAGCGGGGACCCCTTTCAAATCCTCACTCCTACTCGTCTCTGGACTTCAGGTTGGTTTTTTGGGACTTTAAGACAAACTTCTGGGACCAGCAGTTAGCATAATGGCTATGTCACTGGACTCCCACGTGGTCAAACGTGGTTCGCGTCCCAGACCTGGTGGCTTAAACTCACGCCGGGCCACATGTGCGTGCGTGCCCAAGATCCCGAGAGGAGAAAGGATTGCGGTGTGAACATCCCCTCTGGGGGGGAGGGGTGATTTCTCGCTTTCTGTCTCTGTCTGTCTGGCGAGCGCACGCGCCCTATAGCGAAAACCTATCCAAAAAAAAATACAAAGCCTGTCATTACACCTTTTTCTTTTTCTTTTCTTTCTTTTTTTTTTTTTTTACAATAGACATTTATGTAAAGTAATACACCTGCAGACCAAAAGCCCCCGGGCTGCCTGTGGTGGCAGGCTCTAATGGCTGGGACCCGTTGCTCATCCACACCCATATTCATCTCTGGACTTCAGATTGGTTTCTTGGGAATTTAAGATGAAATTGCACTCCTCCCTACCCAATCTGGTCACTGGTTTAACCCAGTGGGCAGTTTTGGACACCAGGTTGCCTGTGGTTGCAGGTGTTATCCACTGGGACCTGCCACTCATTCCCACGCCTACTCATCTCTGGACTTCAGGTTGGTCTCTTGGGACTTTTAAGACCAACTTGCATCCTTCCCCACCCCATCTGGAGACACGTTCAAGACAGCGAACAGTTCCGGACACCATGCTGCCTGTGGCTGAAGGACCTAACGGCCAGGACTCGTTTCTAATCCCCATCCCTACTTGTCTCTGGACTTCAGGTTGGCTTGGTGGGCTTGGTGGGACTTTAAGACAAACTTGCACCCCTCCTCACCCCATCCGGAGACCATTTCTAGTGAGCAGGCAGTTCCTGACACCAGACTGCCTGTGGCTGCAGGCCCTAATGGCCGAAACCCGTGGCTCATCCCCACCCCTACCTGTCTCTGGACTTCAGGATAGTTTCTTGGGACTTTAAGACCAACTTGCACCCCTCCTCACCCCATCCGGAGACCATTTCTAGTGAGCAGGCAGTTCCTGACACCAGACTGCCTGTGGCTGCAGGCCCTAATGGCCGAAACCCGTGGCTCATCCCCACCCCTACCTGTCTCTGGACTTCAGGATAGTTTCTTGGGACTTTAATACAAACTTGCACCCCTCCCAACCCCATCTGGAGATGGGTTCAAGCCAGCAGGCAGTCCCATACACCAGGCTTCCTGTGGCTGGGTGCCACCGTCCAATACCTGCGACTCATCCCCACCCCTACTCATCTCTGGACTTCAGGTTGGTTACTTGGGACTTTAAGACCAATGTGAACTCCTCCTGATCTCATCTGGAGACCAGTTTAAGCCAGCGGTCAGTTCCGATACCAGGGTGCCTGTGGCAGTAGGCCCTAATGGACAGGACCCATCACTAATCCCCACCCCTCTTTGTGTCTGGACTTTGGTTGGTTTCTTGGGACCTTAAGACAAACTTGCACCCTCCTCACACAGTATAGAGACTGGTTCAAGCCGGCGGGCAGTTCTGGACACCAGGCTGCCTGTGACTGCAGTACCTAATGGCCGGGATCCATCTCTAATCCCCACCCCTAATCGTTGCTGGACTTCAAGTTGTTTTCTTGGGATTTTAAGACCAACGCAAACCCCTCCCCATCCCATGCAGAGACTGGTTTAAGACAGTGGGCAGTTGTGACACCAGGCTGCCTGTGGCTGCAGGCTCTAAGATCTAGGACCCATCATTAATCCCTACCCCTACTCGTATCTGGACTTCAGGTTGGTTTCTTGGGGCTTGAAGACAAACTTGCAACCCTCTGCACCCCATCTGGAGACACATTCAAGATACTGAACAGTTCCTGACAACAGGCTGCCTGTGACTGCAGGCCCTAACAGCCAGGACCTGTCTCTAATTCCCACCCTTACTCATCTCTGGACTTCAGCTTGATTTCTTGGGACATTAACATGAATTTTCAGCCCTCCTCACCCAATCTGGAGACTGGAGCAAACCAGTGGACAGTTCTGGACACCAGTCTGCCTGTGGCTGCAAGCCCTAATGACTGGGACCTGTTGTTCATCCTCACTCCTACTCATCTATGGACTTCAGGTTGGTTTCTTGGGACTTTAAGATGAACATGTACCCCTCCCCACACCATTTGGAGACTGGTTCAAGCCAGCAATCAGTTCCAGACACCAGCCCTCCTGGGGCTGAAGGCCCTAACAATGGGGACCCATTGCTCATCCCCACCCCTATTCAACTCTGGACATCAGGTTGGTTTCTTGAGACTTTAAGACCAACTTGAACCCCTCTCCACGCCATCTTGAGACTGGTTCAAGCCAGTGGTCAGTTCAAACACCAGGCTGCCCGTGGCTGCAGGCCCTATCAGCTTGGACCCATCTCTAATCCCCACCCCTACTTGTCTCTGGACTTCAGCTTAGTTTCTTGGGGATTTAAGACAAATTTGTACCCCTTCCTAAGCCATCTGGAGACCAGTTCAAGCCAGCAGACATTTCTGGACACCAGGGTGCCTGTGACTGCAGGCCCTGACGGTTGGCACCTGTCTCTAATCAACACCCCTACTTGTCTCCAGACTTCAGCTTGGTTTCTTGGGAATTTAAGATGAACTCGCACTCCTTATCACCATATCTAGAGAGTGGTTCAAGCCAGGGGGCAGTTCCAGACACGAGGCTGCCTGTGGCTGCAGGCCTTAATGGCCAGGACCCGTTGATCATCCCATCCTTACTCATCTCTGGACTTCAGGTAGGTTTGTTGGGACTTTATGATAAAATTGTACCCCTTCCCACCCCATCTGGATACCAGTTCAAGACAGTGGGCAGTTCTGACCCCATTCTGCCTTTTGCTGCAGGCCCTAATGGCCGGAACCCCGACTCATCTATGGACATCAAGTTGTTTTTTGGGACTTTCAGACAAACTTGAAACCTTCCCCACCCTATCTGGAGACCAGTTCAAGCCAGCAGGCAGTTCCTGACACCAAGCTGCCTGTGGTTGAAGGCCCTAACGGCCGGTACCCATCACTCATTCCCACCTCTGCTCATCTCTGGACTTCAGGTTTGTTTCTTGGAATTTTAAGACAAACTTGCACCCTTCCCCACCCCATCTGGAGATGAGTTCAAGCCCGCAGGCACTTCCAGACATGAGGCTACATGTGGCTGCAGGCCCTAACGGCTGGCACCCATCAATCATCCTCTGCCCCTTCCCCACTTGCCTTTGGATTCTCTGAATTTCAGTGTTTTTTATAGCATGCAGTGCATGTTTCACGCTGCACGATTTTTTCTTTGCTCTTGAGGTATAGCTTATTAGGTCAGTTGGAGGTTCACCACTCCTTAGAAACAGGGCGGAGTTTTGGTCACCCAGGCCCAGTGACAACAGTGCATGGTACTGGTGAGGAACATGTTGGCAGACTGTAATAGAAATCACCAATTTTCTAATCCTGCATACCTTTTAACATTCAGAGATACCTTGACTATCTTAAGAAGTAATGTACAGATCACCTGACGCCTAGGAGCAATCACAGAGGCTCAAGAATTATGAGCAACCAACAAGAGTCCTCTCCCCCAAGAGAAATCATTAAACCTATATCACCCACAGTCAATACAATGGATATAGTGAACATGTTGGATAAGGTATTTAGAATATTTCTAGTTACCAAACTAACTGAGATGGAAGAGAAAAGATACAATGAGTTCCAAGAGATAAGGAAGTACTTTCATGATTTGAAAGAGCAAATAGATACCTTAAACAAGAACCAGAAAGAATTTTTAGGTATGAAGAATGTGATACAGGAAATCAAAACCTCCCTTGAAAGTATTAAAAGTAGGTTAGATCAGGCAGAAGACAGAATCTTGAATGTAGAAGTACCAAGAAGATTGAGAAAATCACCAAGAAAAACGATAATATACAAGGAATACTGGATATCATCAAGTGCCCCAACATCTGGATAACTGTTATCCCAGAAGAGGAAGAAAATAATAAGGGCATAGATAATTTATTCCATAAAATCCTGGAAGAAAATTTTCTAAACCTATAAAGGCATTCAAATATCCAGACCCAAGAAATACATAGGACCCTGAGTAGAATGAACCCAAGAAGATCCTCTTCAAGGCACATCATAGCCAGACTGGTAAAAACAAAAGACAAAGACAAGGTACAAAGTTGCCAATAGGGAAACATCAAGTTACTTGCATAGGTCACTCCATCAGGCTAATATTGGATCTCTCAACAGAAACAATGCAGGCAAGGAAAGAATGGGGAAATATAGTGAAAGTGTTGAATGAAAAACAATTTCAACCAAGAATACTATACTCGGCAAGATTATCTTTCATGTGGGAAAAAAAGATTAAAAAATTCTTGGATAAACAAAATCTGAAGGAATTTATCAACTCCAGACCAGCTCTTCAAGAGGTTCTGAAGGGAGTGCTATACCAGGAAAACTAAAATGTTAGATCGACAGTTATACAAGAACAAAAAGCCACCAAGAAAATGGCTCACTTAATGATAGTAACAGGTCTGGAAATATCAATTATAACATTGAATGTCAATGTATTAAATTCTCCAATTAAGAGACATAGACTGGCTGAATGGATAAAAAACCAGAAACCCTCTATCTGTTGCCTAGAACAAACTCACCTTATGGATAAAGACATACATAGACTAGAAGACAAGGACTGAAAAAAGATATTCCATGCAAATAGAAATTTCAAAAGGGCTGGAGTAGTGATATTGATTTCAGACAAAATAGGCTTCAAGTTGTAAGGGTCTAGAGATCGGTCTAACCGATGGAGACACAGAAAAGACAACGACAATGCAACTGCAAAAGAGGCTTTTTATTCTTTTTCCAGCTAGCTGGGGTTTGAGTTTCTGCCCATCGCAACAGGCCTTAACAAAGACCCCGAGCCTAAGATAAAGGGATCTTTTATAGTTCCGTATCGCAATGTAGGAAGTACAGTCAGTAATTTTCCACTTGAGGGAAGGGGGTGTATGAAAGCTAACTGTTACTATATGTTTAGGTTTAGATTA
Source organism: Tupaia belangeri chinensis (assembly GCF_000334495.1). Lineage (NCBI taxonomy): Eukaryota > Metazoa > Chordata > Mammalia > Scandentia > Tupaiidae > Tupaia > Tupaia belangeri. The sequence goes on along the minus strand of NW_006203459.1, from coordinate 230,334 downwards.
GGACTTTCAGTTGAGGTCAGGTTGACCTGGCCTTGGCGTCATCAGGGCCCATCCGAGACTTTGTTTATTTATGTGGTCTCTGACTCCTCGGGTTCTGACCTTGAGGCCCTAACAAAGTGGGCTTCGTCCTTGAAGACTTAACAGGGTGGCAATTAAGCTAACTCAGCCCAGCATTTCCTAACATGGCTGTGATTAAGCTAACTTGGCCTAACAAAAACAAAGAGTGTAAGAAGAGACAAACAAGGGCATTATATAATAGTAAATGAGGTAATCCAGACATAACACTTATAAATATCTATGCACCCAACTCAGGTGCACCTAAATATGTGAAGGTAAGACTGCTGGAGTTAAAAAGAGAAATAGGGAGAAACATTATAATTTTTGGAGATCTGAACACCCCATTATTTCCTTTAGATAGATCTTCTAGGCAGAAAACAAATAGATAAATGACCTAAATGATACTATAAATCAAATGGGCTTGATAGATATCTATGTACTTTCCACTCTAGGTCCACAATATATACATTTTTCTCACCCCAGCATGGAACCTGTTCAAAGACTGACCACATGTTAGGACACAAATCAAGGCTTTACAGATTCAAAGGCATAGAAGGTATATCCAGCAACTTCTCTGACCATGATGGAATTAAATTCAAGATTAATTTCAAGAAACACCCTCCACACAGAAATAAGAGTTCAAAAATTAAGAAAATGGCTAACTTAATCATAGGGAAAAGTCTGGAGTTGAATATTATATCCCAGAATTCAATTGGGAAGATTGAACCACAACACAAGATAGATTAAGTACATGAGACTGATCTGGTGAAATAGCATTCTATGACTTTTGACTGAAATATTGCTACTTTTCTTCTAGGCTTTGTTGTCTGGTTTTAAGAGTTTTTATTCCTGGGAACCAGCAGTTAGCGTAATGGCTATGTCGCTGGACTCCCACGTAGTCGACCGCGGTTCGTGTCCCGGACCCGG
>NW_006203459.1:220119-229224 GCF_000334495.1 Tupaia belangeri chinensis | reverse complement strand
TGACCACTGGAGAGACCACCCCCCCAACCCAGGAGTTCATGTCTGGCAGAAGATGGGCAGGTGCCATTCAGCTCCAACACAGTGTGGTCCTGTGGCTGACTTGTCCAGTTCTTCCAATTTCCAATTTTCTAGAAAAAATTATATATATATATATATATGTATATATATATATACATACATACATACATATATATATGTATATACATATATATAATATATATGAAACTAGAAATGGAAAATTATTGATGATCACATGCATGATTAGGCCACTATGCAGTATATTCTCGATGAGAAACCATATTTTGTTTGCTGTGACGATGCTTAGGGGATGAATGTAAATTAATCAATTAAAAAGAAAGTTTCAGGAGGAAAAATCTTACAAAAACTGTTTTTCTTGAAATTAAAAAAAATGTATATTTGATGACTGCAATAAGCTATATAGCCCCAGCTAGGTGCTACTTTATAGTATGTTCATTCTACTCACTGAGGTTATTACCTAAAATCAGAATTGTGTTTCTGGATATGTATATATCAGCTGTGCTTACTATTAGAAATATTTAGATTAATTAAGTTCATTAGCAAATCAATAAAATGGAGGGAAAATGCATAGAAAGCAACCTTGGATACCAGAGACAGTGTGGGAAGAGGGTGGGACACGGCAGAGGGTGAGAGATAGGGAATAAAAAAAAAAAAAAAAAGCAAAATATACAGGAAACAAGAAATGGAAAATTATTTGTTGACGATAACATGTATGTTGATGTGCTTGACTGAACCAATATACAGTGTATTCTGGATGGGAAATCTCATTTTGTATGCTGTAATGAAGTATAGTGAATGAATGTAAATAAATGAAATTAAACTTAAAAAGGCAAAAAAAATAGAAACACACTCAAAAATACACAAACAGATGGAAACTGAACAAACTACTTTTGGATGACTTCTTAACTACTGAAGAAATTAAGTTTGAAATGGGACCAGCAGTTAGCATAATGGCTATGTCGCTAGACTTCCATGTAGTCAACTGTGGTTCAAGTCCTGGACCTGGTGGATTAAAACTCACGCCAGGTGTGTGTGCGTGCGTGCCCAAGATCCCGAAAGGAGAATGGAGGAGAAAAGATTGCGGCGTGGCCATGCCCCCTAGGGGGGATTTTTTGCTTTCTGTCTCTCTGTCTCTCTCTGTCTCTCTGGCAAGCATATGCACCCTAAAGCAAAAACTTCTCCCAAAAAAATTAAGTCTGAAACAAAAAAAATTATGATAACAAATGATAATGCGTACACAACTTTCCATAATATATGGGACATGGCAAAACAGTCATAAGAGGAAAATTCATAGCAATTAGTGCTTATAAGTAAAGGATGTAAAGTTGGCAAATAGATAACCTAACATCATGCCTCAGGGAATTGGAAAAACAACAACAAAACCAGAAAATGCCAGGTGAAAAGAAAGAATAAAGGTTCAAGCAGGAATAAATGAAATAGAAAATAAACTATTCATACAGAAAATAAATGAAAGTGAATGCTTGTTTTTGAAAAGATTAACAAGAAAGAAACCACATAAATCAAATACCTGATGAAACAGGCAATATTACAACAGACATAGTAGAAATTAAAAAATATCATTAGAGGATACTATGAGCGAATATATGCCAATAAACGAGATAACTTGGAGGAGATGGACAAATTCCTGGATGCATATAATCTACCCAGATTGAATTAGGAGGATATAGAAAACCTGAATAGACCCATAACAAGTCAGGAGATTGAATAAGTAATAATTAACCACCCAACAAAGAAAAGCCCAGGTCCAGATGACTTCACTTCTGAATTCTACAAAACTTTTAAGGAAGAGTTAATTCCTATCCTACTCAAAATATTTCTAAAGATTAATAAGGAGGGAAACCTTCCAAATTCATTTTATAAAGCCTCCATCATCCTCATTTCTAAAACAGAAAAAGACATGACAAAAAAGGAAAATTACAGACCAGTGTCATTGATGAGTATAGATGCAAAAATTCTCAAGAATATACTTGCAAATCATATCCAACAACATATAACAAAGATTATTCATCAAGACCAGATAGGCTTTATCCCAGGGATGTAAGGGTGGTTCAACATATGTAAGACCGTAAATGTAATACACCATGTTAACAGAATGAAAGATGAAATCCATATGATCATTTCAATTGATGCACAGAAAGCATTTGATAAAATACAACATACTTTTATAATTAAGACTTTCAGTAAGATAGGTATAGAATGGTCATTTCTCAACACAATAAATGCCATCTATGAAAAACCTACAGCTAACATTATACTGAATGGGGAAAAGCTAAAAAGCTTTTCAAGGAAAAACTGGTACTAGTCAAGGCTGCCCACTTTATCCACTGCTATTTAATATAGTACTGGAAGTCTTAGTTAATAATGTAATCAGAGCAGGGAACAATATAAAAGGCATTCAAATAGGCAAAGAAGAGCTGAAAATATCATTTTTTCCTGAGGTTTTTGCTATAAGGTGCATGCGCACACCAGAAAGAGAGAGACAGAGAGACAGAAAGCGAGAAATCACCCCCCAGGGGGGATGGCCATGCCACTATCCCTTCTCCTTCATTCTCCTCTCAGAATCTTGGGCATGCATGCACACGCACCACGCGAGAGTTTAAGCCACCGGGTCCCGGACTGGAACTGCAGTCGACTACATGGGAGTCCAGAGACGTAGCCATTACACTAACTGCTAGATCCAAAGGTCTCCATGATAAAACTTCTTGAAGTAGTAAGGGAATATAGTAAAGTGGCAGGATACAAAATCAACATCCAAAAATCTACAGCTTTTCTATATATGAACAACAAGTTCAACAAAGCAGAGCTGAAGAAAGGAATCCCTTTCACTAAGGAATCCTTTTCACCGTAGCCACAAGATGTATAAGATACCTAGGAATAAAGCTAACTAAGGAAGTCAAAGACCTTTATAAAGAAAACAATGAAAATCTTTAAAAAGATATTGAAAATGACAAAAAAAAAGTGGAAGGATATCCTATGTTCCTGGATTGGAAGAATTAACATAATCAAAATGGCAATTCTACCCAAATTAATCTACATGTTTAGTATAATTCCAATTAAAGTACCCTAAATATTCTTCATGGATCTAGATAAGACAATCATAGAATTTTTCTGTAATCATAAATGACCTTGTATTGCTAAAGCAATCCTGGGCAAGAAGAATGGAGTGGGAGGCATATTTCTTCCTGATCCCAAGATATACTATAAAGCTGTGATCATCAAAACAGCATGGCATTGGCACAAAAACAGATATATGGACCAATGGAATAGAATAGAGACCCCAGAAATAACTCTCAAAGCATGCAGCCAACTGATATTTGACAAAGGATATCAGTCAATCCATTGGGAAAAGGAAAACCTCTTTAGTAAGTGGTGCTGGAAAAACTGGGTATCCACCTGCAGGAAGAAGAAACTGAACCCCCATCTTTCACCATTAACAAAAGTCAACTCAAAATGGATCGAAGATCTGAACCTAAGTCCTCAAACAATAAACCTACTAGTGAAAAATGGTAGGGAAATTCTGGGAAACATTGAAGTAGGCAAAGACTCCTTAAAAAAGACTCCCAAAGCACAGGCAATAGCCCCTAAAATAGACAAGTGGAACTATATCAGACTAAAAAGTTTCTGCACAGCAAAGGACAGAGTAACAAGTGTGAATAGACAACCATCAGAATGGGAAAATATTTTTGTTAAATATGCCTCAAACAAGGAACTGATAACCAGAATACACAGGGAACTCAAGCACCTTACTCAAAACAAAACAAAACAAAACAAAACAAACAAACAAACAAAAAACATTAATCCAATTAAAAGATGGAAAAATGAGCTGAACAAAAATCTCTCTAAGGAAGACATACGAACAGTGCAAAAGCATATGAGGAAATGCTTAACTTCTCTCATCACAAAAGAGATGCAGATAAAAACTACAATGAGATACCTCCTAACCCCTGTCAGAATGGCAAAGATTAAAAATATAAAAAGTGAAAAGTATTGACAGAGATATGGTGAAAAGGGAACTCTCCTACACTGTTGGTGGGAACGTAAGCTTGTTTGGCCACTGTGGAGAAAAATATAGAGGTTCCTCAAAGATCTACAAATAGAACTACCATTTGATCCAGCAATCCCACTTCTGGATATCTACACAAAGGACAGGAGAATGCTCAGTCAGAAAAGTCCTTATATATCAATGTTTATTGCAGCATTATTCATGATTACCAAGACATGGGACCAACCCAAATGTCCACCAACAGATGAATGGATTGAAAAAGTGTGGCATATATACTCTATGGAATACTACTCAGCCATAAAAAACAACAAGACCCTGGCATTTGATAGAAAGTGGTTAGATATGGATGATCTATTGTTGAGTGAAGTAAGCCAGGATATGAATGAAAGATATTGTATGTATCCCACTTAATATATACTGACTATCCACACTCTATTCTAGAGATCAAAATATTAGAGGACATAAAAGCAGTGAAAATAGTTAATGAGGATAAGACAGTGTGGGATGGGTAGAATGGAGCGGGAGAAGAGAAGAGTGTAGAGAAAGATAGCAAGAGGACAAATAGACATTAAATCAGTAGGACACAGAGTTTATTACCTGTTCATATTGATGTGTGTCATATTCTCAACTGGGTTGGTCTGAGAAGTATTTCATGTTGGGTAAAGTCTTTTTACAAGTCAAATGATAAATAGTGATTGATTGTTTAAAAATATAATTGGAATATTAATAATAATAATGATTGGGTAAAATAATGAAAAGCTATTGGATGATGAAAGGGGAATTTTAATGTCTCTGTATTACTGATATGCATGGTATTCCTTCTGGAAGAAGAAATGTAATACACTGTAAAGTTATATGTGATTCAATTTAATATTAACAAGATTATGATGATAATAAATAAATTAATTAAAAAAGAACAGAAAACAAAAAAAAATGAACATTGAATTTTATCTTCTGAATTTAAATGGAGAGATCAGACCATGGCAGAAGATAAAGTACATGTTTGAACTGGTGAAATAGAATTGCATGACTTTTGACTAAAAATTGTATGACTTTTGATCTTCTAGTCTTTGTTTTCCGTTAAGGAGTTTTGTCTTTTTTCAAGTTGTGGGCAGGTCCATGTACTTACTATTCAAACAGAATCCTAACTTGTGTCCTAGCTTTAAGTATTAAGCAATGTTCTCTTAACATTTTTTGACTTTGATTTATTAAAGCTAAAACTGCCTTTCTTGAAATTAAAAAGTGTATTTAAAAAAAGAGTCATTTTATTTGACTTTATTTATTTTTATTATTTTACCATTTCTAGAGAGAGATGGACGAGGGTGGAGGGGGTGAGAAAGCAAGCCACCAGGTCCTGGACTCAAAACATGGTTGGCCATGTGGGAGTCCAGCACCCTTAACCGCTACATTACCTGCCAACTGTAGTCTTGCACATTTAAAGAGCCATTTGAAAATGTTATGAAAAATGTTACTTCCTTTACTTTGAGAAATAATAAAATATTCTTCAACTTAAAAAAAAATAGACTCCAAATTTTGACTTTTATTACTAGATGGAAAGATAACATTCACTGAGATGAAGATTAGGAAAAAAGCAAATGTGGAGGGTTAGGAATAAACTATTGGTTCTCAACCTAAAACAATTTTGCCCCAAGATACTTGACAATGACTAGAGATATTTTTGTTATCACAGTTGGAGGTGGAGTTTGGGAAGTGCTATTAGCATAAGGTGCATAGACTTTTGGCTTAGGATGCTGCCAAACATCCTACAATGCAGAGGATAGTCAACCACCACAAAGGATGATATTTGACTTCAACTGTCATTAGTGCTGGTTGAGGAGCCTTGGATTAGTCTTCTTTCTTGACTTTGGCCACTCTTAGAGTTTGCAGTAGGTTTCTCTCCTTTTTGTCTCTAATACCTTGAGATTCTGTTTTTAGCCCACTTCTCTCTTCTCTGCATTTTTTCTTGGGGTTTTCATCCATAGGCAGAGTGTTTAGTCTTAACTATTCTAACTTTAATGCACTCTCTCTTTCAATAGCCCTTTCACATCTTTTCATTAAGCTGCTGCTAAATCTAAATTTTCTGTCATTATCAGACGCATATTGCAAAAAGCCACAGGGTCATTTATTTCCCATTTGCCAAGTATCCAATTTGTGAAAAAGAATGTGCTGGGTACACGGAGGAAGGTAAAAATTGTAGAGATGAGAGAAAGTTAAGGTAGTCAGCGTTTCAAATGCACTATCTCTGATTACGGCAACAGTTTTGCAAGGAAAAATTTATTATGCCTCAGAAACCAAAGCTCCAAGAATTTAATTAATTACTTGAGAACAGAAGGCTTGTAAACAGCAGTATATTAACAGCTGGTTCTTTTTGGACATTAAGGATCAAAATCTCTCCAATAAATAAATAAATAAATAAATAAATAAATAAACAAACAAACAAAGAAATAAATAAAGGACAGAGCTGGAAAAGTGTGGTCTGGTTTCTCCATAGCCAGAGGGGTATGAATATGAATGGTATTCTAAAGAAGAAGGTATTTAAGTGTTCCAGAAGTCTTTTTTTTTTTTTTTTTTAAAGACAAGCTGCTCCTTCTTCTGCTAATTTACCATATATCATAGAATATAACAGAACATCAATAGTAAGATAAGCCATTATTTTTCACACTTCTAAGAAAGATAAAAAAGCTAAGAAAAGCAAGCCAGGCTAAGAAAGACAGACACTGTATGTCCCTGCTTTATGTATATATGTGTATACATACATACACACACACACACACACACACACACACACACATACTGAATGTACAAAGTGTATGGCAGAAACTGAAAGATGGGAAGGCACAATAGCAGATAGGGCAACTGTAATCACTAGAGACAGTATAGGAGTGGGTGGGTACCAGGTGGTGGAAGCGAGGGGATGGGGGAAAAATTTAACAGACACATGAATGAAAAGTTAACTGTTGATGAATATGTGTATGGTAATATCTTTTATTTGCTTGATATGCATTATGTCCATGCTGGAAAAAAAAAATCTGTATGCTGTAAAGACGCACAGCAATTAAATGAAAGTTAAGAAACGCAAGGAGTGGGTGGGTACCAGGTGGTGGAAGCGAGGGGATGGGGGAAAAATTTAACAGACACATGAATGAAAAGTTAACTGTTGATGAATATGTGTATGGTAATATCTTTTATTTGCTTGATATGCATTATGTCCATGCTGGAAAAAAAAAATCTGTATGCTGTAAAGACGCACAGCAATTAAATGAAAGTTAAGAAAAGCAAATAATAATACAAATTTTTAAAAAGGTAAGTGTTGGAAAGGATCTGAAAAAAAGAGGGAAAAAGTTGCAAATTCAGTACAGTATATCATCAGTTGTCAGATTTTAGAGATTTCCTAGATGCTGAAATGTGCAATATATATACATACATACATACACACACATATATATAGCAAACTGTAAAAGATAACAAATTTGTTAAAATATGAAGAAAAAGTAATCTTAGTTTCTCTGACATACAGTGGATTTATTTTCCACATTCAATTTTTATGGTAAGTATGATTGCACTATTCTGCACCTAGTCAATATATGTTTGTATATTGCTTTTTTAATGTCTTAGCTAGTTTTATGGTTCTGCCATATGCATCTGCAACTGGATTGCAAAGCTCTTTATTATTTTCTTTGGTGCTCATATCCCCACCCTGTGACCTTCCCATACATATATCCTTTTGCCATGCAGAGTTCACCACTAGAGATAAAGTAGAATTTCTTCTAATCTTATATAAAACTCTCCACAGATTTAGTTACACTTGAGGTGGTGGAGCATAATCGGAAACTATTGTATTAAAGATACGCATTGTTTTTTAAGATTCATCCTTGTAGAAAGGTTAAACTGGGTGGCTGGGGGAGGGTTAGAGGCGGAGAGGGGATATACGTCTCAGGATACAGGAAATACGGTAAGAGCGAAACTGGGAGGAAGCCAGCTCTGAGCCTGGAGAGGACCCGCCGCCATCTCAGGTCTCTTGGCCTTGCCAAGGTTCACGAGAGAAAACTGACGCCTGGGTCCCATAATCCTTATGGGGGACCAACCGTGTGCCTCTGGGAGATCTAAGCTCCCTCCTGGAAATTCGCGGGAAGTTAAGCCTCCAAAAAAGCGTTGTCTCCTCACTCCGCGGTGGGATTATCCCGAAGGAACTCCCAACGGAGGTAGTACCTCTCTCCCCTCCGCACCTCCTCCTGCATCAGCCGGCCTGAAGTCGCACCCTCCTCCTCCAGAGAAGTAGTGAAATAAACTTCGCTGGTCACCAGGTCAGATTCTTTGCCATCTGGGACATCCAGGCTCTCTGAAACTTAATTATACATTTTCCCTGGTCTCCTTACCTCGTTCTCTGTTCTTAGTTCCACAATTTTAAAATAGAAGAAAGAACATGCAGGCATCAAAGACCTTTTTCACAAAACATACTTGAATGAACTGATGAATATCGAATGACATTACATGATTATTTTAAAATTTTGAATGTGATAATTATGGTTATATTTTTTAAGAAATAGACTTGAATCTTGATTTGTTGGAGAGTAATTCAGTGCAGTCAAGGAAGGTGACAAAAAATGTTCATGGGTTGATTAAATTAAAGCTGGATGATGGATATGTGGGGATTTATTACAGTTTTCTCTACACTTTTGCCTATATTTGAAAACTTTCCATTTGAAAAATGCTTGTTCCAAGACCAATAATCAGAATATATTGAAGGCCTTTCTCCTACTTATAGCACTGTAATAGCAGAGGGAACTGTAAGGTGAGCCTTTAGAAGTGTATCTTTAACTGTTTAAGGTGAGAGAGTTTAATAAGTAGGAAAAAAAGTTATAATATGATGGTCCAACCCAAGTGCCATAATTTTTGCTTGTTCAAGATGTTCAGGTAGCATGGAGGATGGACCAAGTCATTCTGCTTATTAGTAATCATAAGCCTTAAAAGAGGAAGGGGAAACTTTGGGTGGGCCTTAATGGATGAGTGGCAGGGGCCCTATGGGTGGGGGAGGAACAATT
>NW_006203459.1:212014-219581 GCF_000334495.1 Tupaia belangeri chinensis | reverse complement strand
GAAATATGGATGGGAAGGAAATACTTTTTAGGGCTGGGGTTTCCCCAACAAAACCACCAAGGCAGACTTGTTCTGGGAACAACTTGGGTGTAATTCTGCATCTGAAAAGTACTTGGTGTAGGAGGTGAAGATAGTGTTGTTGCAGGGCCTTGAATGTTGTGCTGAGGAGTATGTAGTTTATTCCATCAGCAGTGGCAACCATAGCAGATTTTCAAGCAAGTGATATAATTTGAATTTAGGAGTACAGTTCTTACTATTGAAGAGGCAATTTGCTATTTTGACCAGGCATTATAAATGAAAAAAAAAATCTGACCCCAGTTTTACAGATTCTTGTTATCCAAAGGAGAGGCAACCTTTCTGCCTTCTTGCAATAAACATTTATAGAGCCCTTGCAACAGGTAATCATTGTGCTGGGAACTGTAGGAGGATGGATGACCAAGATGAGAGTGTATGGTGCAGAGTAGGAATAAAACATGTACTTTAATCAATAAGTCAATGAATGAGACAACACCATCAACCAAGGCGGATAATTGGGTTTGGTGGTAATGAACAGAAAAAGAATTAGCTCTATTATACTTCAAGGCATCTCCACCTTATTTCATACAGCCTTATTACCCTCATCTTTACCTCTATCCAAAGGGTAGTTGGGTGGGGAGATGTGAGGTACGGAGAAAGCAATGCTTATATAGGAAACAAAGGAGGTTGCATAGAGTAAGTACAGAGCTACATATTTTGTAATTGAAAATTGTAAATTGTAATAATAGCAGTATGTACTGAAGATTTTTTATGTGTTAAACACTGTTCTAGAGTGCTTTCTATGTTTTTTTTTTTTGAGAGGTTTTCGCTATGGGGCGCGTGCGCTCGCCAGACAGGCAGAGAGAGACAGAGAGACAGAAAGCGAGAAATCACCCCCCCGGGGGGATGGTAACGCCGCAATCCCTTCTCCTCCATTCTCCTCTTGGGATCTTGGGCACTCACGCACACGCGCCCGGCATGAATTTTAAGCCACCGGGTCTGGGACACAAACTGCGGTCGACTACGTGGGAGTCCAGCGACATAGCCATTACGCTAACTGCTGATTCCCAGTGCTTTTCATGTTTTAATTGGTATAATCACAGTAGCTTTACTAGGGAGGTTTGTATAGGCCAAAGGAAATTACGTAACAAAATGGCACCAGGTGGTTAAGTTGGGTTTTGATCCCAGAACTTTGGATTTTAGAATCTACGTTCTGAACTGCTGTACAACACATTTCTTCCAATAATATGTATACAATTGTTTTATAGGAGTATATAATTGAAATGGGGGCACGATGAAACATAAGGACTTAAGGAGGCCAGGGGAAAGAGATATACAGTAACAGAAGAAATGACTTTATTTTAATATTTTTCAGTTTTTGAGGTGTTGCAGTATGACTTCATTTCCTTGGTGCATTCATAAAATAATTCACCCGTTGAAGACAATGAAGATTATTTGCAATGCTAACCAACTTTATCTGATGTCCTGCACCTAGAAGTTGTGATTTTTAAGGTGATTTTCTTACCAAACTTTTATTAGGAGGAAGAAGAATAAGAACTTATTTTGACACGTTAAAAAAGCTACACTGGGCCAGCAAGTGGTTTCTGGGCAGCTGGGTCCCATGTGCCTGACTACATGGTTTGAGTTTCAGCCTTGGCATTTTCAAAAATCATGCTGGGCTTATTCCTAAAATCCCAGGAGGAGAACGGATGAAAAGGGATTGCAGCATGGCCATCCCTTCGAGGGTGTGATTTCTCACTTTCCTTCTCTCTCTTTCTCTCTCTGGTGAAAGTATGAGCCCTATTGCAAAAATATAAAAGTAAATAAATAAAATAACTAGCCAAACAAAAAACAAAAAGCTAGCACCAAATGATAAAATTTAAATAATTTCTACACTATATGAAACCATATACATCATATAATAATAATGTAATCTTCAAGATGTTTTGTTAGATTCATAGTGCCTTATAGTTTATTTTAGTATTTTATATTGTGTATTCTTACTGTGAAGTGTATGTTTTTAACTAGATTTTCTAATTTTTGCTGGTAAATGGAAACATGATCATTATTTTTATATATTGGTTATATATATAACAACCTCTTTGAATTCTATTTGTTCTAATAATTTACATACTGTCTCGGATTACCTGTTAATTAATTACATTATAAATAAAGGCAGTTTCTTCCTTGCCAGTATTTTTTCAATTTATCTAATGGTACTAGCCAAAATCTTCAGTATAAGAAATACCAGTGGTAGAGTATTTCCTTGTCTTACTCTTGAATTCTACAAAAGTTTTACTTTTTTTCCACATTTATTTTCTTTTTATTTGTACATTAAATCATTGTATATCATTACAGCTTATAAAATGAATTTTCCCACCAAGAATACATTGCATATTAGTCCAGTTGAAGATATTATCACACATGTTATCATCAACAGGTAATTTTTGCAGTTTTGTGTCCCTTAAATATACTGTTTCTTTCTTTTTTCCCTCTATTCACTTCCTCTCATCCTCCTCCATTCCCCTCCCCACTGTCTCTAGTATTCACAATGGTTCTTCATACTTTTATATCTTCCAGTCTTTCAGTTTCTTCCATAGAGTATGGACATTTGGTATATATAAAGTGAGGGCATACAGTGTATCTCTTTTATATTCTGGCTTGCTTTGCTTAGCAGTAAATTTTCCATGTTCATCAACTTTATATCAAATGCCAAGGTCTCAGTTTTTATAGCTGAGTAGTATTCCATAGTGTATATGTGCCACATTTTTTTCAATCCATTTATCTGTTACTGGACATTTGAGTTGGTTCCATGTCTTAGCAATTGAGAATAATACTGCAATAAGCAAGGATGTGCAAGTATTGTTTCTGACTGAGAATATTCCTATCCTTTGGGTAGATAGCCAGGTATGGTATTGGTGGACCATGTGGTAGTTCTATTTGTATATCCTTTAGGAACCTCCCTACTGTTATCCATATTGTCTGTAGTAATTGAAATTCCCATCAACAGTGTAGAAGAGCTACATTTTTTCCACAACCTTGCCAACATTTATAATTCTTTATATTTAAAATTTTAGCCATTGTGATTTATTATTGTTTTATACATTCAATCACTATACATTATTTAGCTTGAAAGAGAATTTACCCAACATGAAATGCACCTCAGATCATTCCAGTTTAGAATACTATACACGTTGTCATTAACAGTTAAAAAACCATTTCTGTATTGCACAAATGTCTTATCTCTCTATTTTTTCTCCCTAATTTCGTTCCCTACAGTCTTCCTTCTCCCACTCTCCTTCTACACTGTCTCCAGTGTTCATAACTATTTTCAATGCTTTTTTGTCCTCCAGTTTTTCAGTTTCTACCAGAGTATGAGTACTCAGTATATGTTAAGGGGAGACATATGTCTCACTTTCATAGCCTGGCTTGCTTCACTCAGTAATAAATCTTCCATATTGGTCAACTTTCTATCAAACACCAAGGTCTTGTTTCTGTGGCTGAATAGTATTCCGTGGAGTATATGTGCCACACTTTTTCAATCCATTCCTCTGTTCATGAACATTTTGGTTGATTCCATGTCTTAGCAATCGTGAATAATGCCACAATAAGCAGATCTGCTGAACATTCTCCTGTCCTTTCAGTAGATACCCAGGAATAGAAATACTATATCCTATGGTAGTTCTATTTGTAGGCCTTTGAGGAACCTCCATATTGTTTTTCACAATGGCCATACCAGTTTACATTCCCACCAACAGTGTAGGAGAGTTCCCATTTCACTACAACTCCACCAACACTTACCTCTTTGTATTTTTAATCTTTGCCATTCTGACAGGGGTTAAGTGGTATCTCATTGTGGTTTTGATTTGCATTTCCCTTATGATAACTGATGTTGAGCATTTTTTCATATGCTTTTTCGCAGTTTATATATCCTTAGAGAGTTGTCTGTTCAGCTCATTTTCCCATCTTTTAATTGGGTCGATCATTTTTTTGGGGGGGAGGAGTAAGCCACTTACATTTCCTCTATATACTGCTTATCTGTCCCTTGCCTGAGGCATAGTTTGCAAATATATTATCCTATTCTGAATGTTGCCGATTAACCCTAATTTTTTTTCTTTTGCTGAGCAGAAGCTTTTTATCCACTTGTCTATTTGGGGGATTATTGTCTGTGCTTTATTATAAAATGAATTATAAAATTCATTTTATAAGCTGTAATGATATACAATGGTTTAATGAACAAATAAAAAATTTAAGAAGTCTTTGTTTGCTCCTGTCTCTCCAAGAGTTTCCCCTGCATTGTCCACCAGTAGTTTTATACTTTGAGGCCTCGGGTTTAGATCTTTGATCCACTTTGAGTTGATTTTTGTTAATGGTCAGAAATAGGGGTTCAGATTCATCCTTCCACAGGTGGATACCAAGTTTTTCCAGCCCCTTGCTAAAAAGATTTTCTTTTCCCCACTGAATTCACTGGTGCCCTTTGTGAAAAATCAGTTGGCTGTATGTTTTAGGGTTTATTTCTAGGGTCTCTATTTTGTTCCATTGGTCCACATGTCTCTTTTTGTGCCAATGCCATGCAGTTTTGATTATCACAACTGTGTAATATATTTTGTAGTTGAGGAGTGAGATGCCACCTACTGAGATGCCACCTACTCCTCTTCTTGTGCAGTATTGCTTCATGACTGGAGAAGATTCTGGGTATAGTTTCTATGCCTTTGAATTTTTTTTTTTTGAGAGGTTTTCACTATAGGGTGCATGCGCTCACCAGAAAGAGAGAGACAGAGATAGAAAGCGAGAAATCACCCCCCCCAGGGGGAATGGCCACGCCACAATCCCTTCTCCTCCATTCTCCGCCTGGGATCTTGGGCACGCACACACATGCGCCCAGCGTGAGTTTAAGCCACTGGGTCCGGGACTTGAACCGCGGTCGACTATGTGGGAGTCCAGTGACATAGCCATTACACTAACTGCTGGTCCCTATGCCTTTGAATTTTTTTTTAAAGAATTATTTATTTAACTTTATTTATTATTATCATTATTATTTTCCAGTTTTGATCAGAGAGACACAGAGAGAGAGAGAGAGGAAGTGAGAAAGCAAGCCACCAGGTCCGAGACTTGAACCGTGGTTGGCCATGTGGGAGTCCAGCACCTTTAACCACCATGCCACTTGCCGGCCCCATATGCCTTTGAATTTTTAAAGGCTTGTTTTGTGCTCTATTATGTTGTCAGTCTTCAAAAAGTTTTATGCAGGGATGAGAAAATGTATATTTTGTGGTGGTTGGGTGTAAAGTTGGAGAGATGTCTATCAAGTCCATTTTATTTAAGATATTATTTAGATACCTGTACTTTTTTTCTTATTTTTTTGTCTAGATGATCTGTCCAAAGGAGATAGTGGGATGTTGAGATCCTGAATGATTAGTGTGTTGTAGTTTCTCTCTTCCTTTAGAGGTAATAGCCTTTCTTTCTTATATTTCAGTGTTCCCAGGTTGGGTGCACATATATTTTTAAGTGTTATAACTTCTTGGTGTATGAGCCCTTTTATTCCTATATAATGTCTTTGTCTCTTCTTACACAGTTTTTGTCTTAAAGCTTTTGTCTGATATCAGTATTGTGACTCCAGCCCTTTTTTGATTTCCATTTGTGTGGGATATCTTTTTCTAGCCCTTCACTTTTAGTCTATGTATGTCATTATCCATGAGGTGCATTTCTTATAGGTGGTTTTTTTGAATCCATTCAGCAAGTCTTTTCCTTTTGACCGAAGAATTGAATCCATTCTTTTTTTGCCTGCACTGTTTCAGTTGATAAGTCTAATGTTATCCTAATAGAGTAACCTTTGTAAGTGACTTGTCATTTCTCTCTTGCCATTTTTAGAATCTTGTCTTTGTGTGTAAATTTTTTTTTCTTTTTTTTTTTACCATTCTGGCTATGATGTGCCATGGAGAGGATCTTGTTGACTCTATTTGGAGTCCTTTGTATTTCTTGAGTTTAAATGTCTGAATGTATCTCTAAGTTTGTGAAGTTTTCTGCAAGTATTTTATGGAATAGCTCTTCTATGACCTTGCCTGATTTTTTACCTTCTGGAATACCTATTATTTGGATATTTAAGTGTTTGATAATATCTAGTGTTTCATGTATGTTGTACTCATTTTCAAAATTATTTTTTCATTATTTTTGGTGGTTTTATCTAAATCAAGGTTTTGTCTTCCCATGGTCTAGTCTGCTATTAGTACTTTTGAGGGAGGTCTTGATTTCCTGTATTACTGTCTTCATCTCTAGAAGTTCTGATTGTTCCTTTTTTATGGTGTCTATCTCCTCCTTCAAATCCTAGAAAGACTTCCTCATCTCCGTCACCATGGATATTCTAACTCTATTTCTGACATTCTTGCAAATTATTTTATGCTGTCTGTGGTTGAAGAAGAGTTGCTCTGTTCCATTGAGGAAGAGGTATTTTCTAGTTTTCCCATACTCCTTGTGCCACTGTGCAGGTTTCTAGTCACCTGATAGGTTATAGACTTCTTACTACTTTTCTGGTGGACAAAGAAGAGCTCTACTTCTCAGGCATGTTCTTGTCTTCTGATCAGAGAAGTGTGTATATGGCAAGCTGTAGGTATTGATTATTTTTCCTAATCTCTTGGGAGCAGGTATACCTTGGGCTGAGCTAGAGAGTTTAAATTGGGGCAGTTGGAAGACATTGAGAAGTCTGAGGTTGTTCCCTGCCTCAGTTGGTCTCACTGACTGCCACTGCTCCCTGCTCTGCAGTGCAGGCTTCAGAGGTAATGGCAGCAAAGAAAAGTGGGAGGAAGCCATCTGGAATATACCTGGGACAGTTGGAAGGCAGTGGAAGTTCAGAATCTTCCCCTGCCTTAGATGATCTCCCTGACTGCCACTTCTCCCTGCCTGCCACTGCTCCCTGCTGTACAGTGCAGGCTTCATGGGTAATGGTGGTAAAGGGACATAGGATGAACCAGTCTAGGATGTACCTGGGACAGTGGGAAAGCAGTGGAAGGTCCGAGGTGGTATCATAAATTGTTGCTGCTTCTTGATGTGCTGTGCAGGCTTCAGGGGCAGTGGTGGTGAAGGGAAAAATTTTACCTTTTTTAGTAGATTTCTTTTTTCACGTTAACTAAATTCTTTTGTATTCCTAGTTTGCTAAGAGTTTTTATTTGAATGGGTATGGAGCTTTTTACCAAATGCTATGTCTGTTAGTATTGCCATGATCATAGGCTTTCTTCTCCATTAATATGGCAGTGTTGCAGCCAGCAGGTGGTGTAGTGGTGTTAAGGCACTGGACTCCCACATAGCCAACCACAGTTAGAGTCCCAGACACAGCAGCTTGAAAATCACACTGGGTGTGTATGTGTGCATACCCAAAGTCCCATAAGGAAAATGGAGGAGAATGGGTTGCAGTGTGGAGATCCTCCGGGGATTGATTTCTCATTTTCTCACTGTTTCTCTGTGTCTCTCTCTGGCAAGTGCATGCCTTATGGAAAAAAACCTTAAAAAATAAAAAGGCAGTGTTATGGTATGATAAATTACAATAATCATTTCTCTCTCT
>NW_006203459.1:210695-211293 GCF_000334495.1 Tupaia belangeri chinensis | reverse complement strand
GGGAGGTCTTGATTTCCTGTATTACTGTCTTCATCTCTAGAAGTTCTGATTGTTCCTTTTTTATGGTGTCTATCTCCTCCTTCAAATCCTAGAAAGACTTCCTCATCTCCGTCACCATGGATATTCTAACTCTATTTCTGACATTCTTGCAAATTATTTTATGCTGTCTGTGGTTGAAGAAGAGTTGCTCTGTTCCATTGAGGAAGAGGTATTTTCTAGTTTTCCCATACTCCTTGTGCCACTGTGCAGGTTTCTAGTCACCTGATAGGTTATAGACTTCTTACTACTTTTCTGGTGGACAAAGAAGAGCTCTACTTCTCAGGCATGTTCTTGTCTTCTGATCAGAGAAGTGTGTATATGGCAAGCTGTAGGTATTGATTATTTTTCCTAATCTCTTGGGAGCAGGTATACCTTGGGCTGAGCTAGAGAGTTTAAATTGGGGCAGTTGGAAGACATTGAGAAGTCTGAGGTTGTTCCCTGCCTCAGTTGGTCTCACTGACTGCCACTGCTCCCTGCTCTGCAGTGCAGGCTTCAGAGGTAATGGCAGGAAAGAAAAGTGGGAGGAAGCCATCTGGAATATACCTTGGCACGTTGGAGG
>NW_006203459.1:202147-210577 GCF_000334495.1 Tupaia belangeri chinensis | reverse complement strand
CCTGCCCCCTCCCCCTCCCTGCCACTGCTCCCTGCTGTACAGTGCAGGCTTCATGGGTAATGGTGGTAAAGGGACATAGGATGAACCAGTCTAGGATGTACCTGGGACAGTGGGAAAGCAGTGGAAGGTCCGAGGTGGTATCATAAATTGTTGCTGCTTCTTGATGTGCTGTGCAGGCTTCAGGGGCAGTGGTGGTGAAGGGAAAAATTTTACCTTTTTTAGTAGATTTCTTTTTTCACGTTAACTAAATTCTTTTGTATTCCTAGTTTGCTAAGAGTTTTTATTTGAATGGGTATGGAGCTTTTTACCAAATGCTATGTCTGTTAGTATTGCCATGATCATAGGCTTTCTTCTCCATTAATATGGCAGTGTTGCAGCCAGCAGGTGGTGTAGTGGTGTTAAGGCACTGGACTCCCACATAGCCAACCACAGTTAGAGTCCCAGACACAGCAGCTTGAAAATCACACTGGGTGTGTATGTGTGCATACCCAAAGTCCCATAAGGAAAATGGAGGAGAATGGGTTGCAGTGTGGAGATCCTCCG
The DNA here is from genome assembly GCF_000334495.1 of Tupaia belangeri chinensis. Taxonomy (NCBI): domain Eukaryota; kingdom Metazoa; phylum Chordata; class Mammalia; order Scandentia; family Tupaiidae; genus Tupaia; species Tupaia belangeri. The sequence continues at coordinate 210,034 of NW_006203459.1, read as the reverse complement.
GGGATTGATTTCTCATTTTCTCACTGTTTCTCTGTGTCTCTCTCTGGCAAGTGCATGCCTTATGGAAAAAAACCTTAAAAAATAAAAAGGCAGTGTTATGGTATGATAAATTACAATAATCATTTCTCTCTCTTTTTTTGTAAAGAATCATTAATTTGGGACTGGCAGGTCATATAGTGGTTGAAGGTGCTGGATTCCCACATGGCTGACTATAGTTTCTGTCCTGGACCTGGCAACATTCTCTCTCCCTTTCCCTTTCTCTCTCTCTCTCTGATCAAATTAAAATAATAATAATAACAAATGGAATTAAATAAATAAATAATTATTTTTTAGAGAGAATCATTAATTTAATTTTATTTATTATTATTTTTAAATTTGCTATAGGGCATGTCTGCTCACCAGAGTGAGAAAGAGAGAAGGAAAGTGAAAAAGGAATCCAGCAGGTCTGGAGCTTAAACCACGGTCAGCCATGTGGGATTCCTGTGCCTCAACCACCATGCCACCTGTTGGCCCCACAATAACCAATTTTCTATTCTGCTTTTGTTTTTATCAAGCTTCACTATTAATAATTTATTTCACATTTCAATGAGTTTTGCTTTTATCTTTATATTTCTTTGTCTTCTACTTTGTTTTTGTTTACTCTTTTTTATAATTTATTGAACTGTACCTTTAGCTCATTTATTTTTATAACATTTAATCACATATATCTTTACAGTGTATTACATTTCTTTTTCTAGCAAGATTACTATTCATATCAGTCAAGGCAAAGACATTACTATCCACATCATCATCAAACAGCTTTTCATAATTTTTTTCAGATTATAATTATTATTTATTCTCATTATTGGTTTTAAACATTCAGTCACTATATATCATTTGGCTTGTGATGAGAATTTACCCAATATGAAATACTTCTCAGACCAGTCCAGTTGAGAAAATTATATGTTATTGACAGGTAATAAACCATTTCTGTGTCCCACTAATGTCATGCCTCTCTATTTGTTCTCTTGCTATCCTTCTCTGTATACTCTTCCCTTCTTCCCCACCATTTCCACACCGTCTTCAGCCTCAATAACTATTCTCACTGCTTTTATGAACTCCAATATTTCGATCTCTACCATGAAGTGCATATAGTCTGTATATATTAAGTAGATACATACAGTATCTTCCTTTCATATCCTGGCTTGCTTCACTCAGCAATGGATCTTCCATATTCGATCACTTTCTATCACATGCCAGGGTCTTCTTTTTTATGGTGAAATTGTATTCCATAGGGTACATGTGCCATACATTTTCCATCTATTCATCTGTTTAATGAACCTTTGGGTTGGTTCCATGTCTTAGCAATCATGAATAATGCTGCAATAAACAATGATGTGCAAGCGATTTTCTGACTGAGCATTATCCAGTCCTTTGGGTAGATATCCAGAAGTGAGATTGCTGGGTCAAATGGTAGTTCTATTTGTAAATCGTTGAGGAACCTCCATATTGTTTTCCACAGTGGCTGAACCAGTTTACATCCCTACCAACAGTGTAGGAAATCACCCCCCAGGGGGGATGGCCACGCCACAATCCCTTCTCCCCCATTCTTCTCTTGGGATCTTGGGCACGCACGCACACGTGCCCACCGTGAGTTTCAGCCACTGGGTCGGGGACTCGAACCGTGGTCGACTACGTGGGAGTCCAATGCCATAGCCATTACACTAACTGCTGGTCCCAAAATCGTGTGCTCATCGAGAGAGACAGAGAGAGAGAGTGAGATGGACTCGATGCCGCAGTCCTCCAGCCTCCATAGGTTTTTGCCACAGGGCGGGCGCCACCATGCCCCTCACTTTCTGTATTTTTAATCTTTGCCATTCTGACAGGGTTTAGATGGTATCTCATTATGGTTTTAATCTGCATGTTCCTTATGATGAGGGATGTTGAGCATTTCCTCATATGTTTTTTGGCTGTTTATATGCCTTCCTTAGAGAAATTTTTCTTCAGTTCATTTTCTCCTCTTCTAATTGAGTTAGACATTTGTTTTTAGGTAAGCTGCTTGAGTTCTCTGTTTTCTGGTTAATCAGTCCCTTTTCGGAAGCATATTTACAAAAATATTTTCCATTCTGAGGGTTGTCAATTCACACTAATAACTGTGTCCTTTGCTGTGCAGAAATGTCTTAATCTGATATAGTGCCACTTGTCTATTTTAGGGATTATTGTCTGTGCTTTGGGAGTCTTATTTAAGAAGTCTTTGCTTACGCCAGTGTATCCCAGAGTTTCCTCAGTGTTTTCTACCCATTGTTTCACAGTTTTAGGGCTTAGGTACAGTTCTTTGATCCATTTTGAGTTGATTTTTCTGAAAGACGAGGATTCAGTTTCATCTTTCTGCAGGTGGATACTCAGTTTTTCCAGCACCAGTTGCTAAAACGTTTTTCCTTTTCCCAATGTATTGACTGGTATCCTTTGTCAAAAATCAGTTGTTTGTAAGCTTTGGGGGTTATTTCTGAGGTCTCTATTCTGTTCAATTGGTCCACATTTCTGTTTCTGTGCCAATACCACGCTGTTTTGATTATCACAATTTTATAGTATCTTTTAGGGTCAGGGAGTGATATGCCACCCACTCCACTCTTCTTGTGCAGAATTGCAAGGTCTTTTATGACTTCAGATTAGCTCTATGACTGTCTTTTCTAGATCTGTGAGAAATATCTATGTTATTTTGCTTGGAATTGTGTTAAATATGTAGATTAATTTGGGTTTAATTGCCATTTTGATTATATTATTTCTTCCAATCCAGGAACATGGGATGTCCTTTCACTTTTTTATTTTCAATATCTTTTTAAAGATTTTAATACTTTTCTTTGTAAAGATCATGGACCTCCTTAGTTAGGTTTATCCCTAGATATCTTATACATTTTGTGCATAGGGTGCCTATTCAGCTCTACTTCATTCAATTTGTTTATATATAGAAATGCTGTAAGATTTTGGATGTTGATTTTGTGTCCTGCCACTTTACTGTATTCATTTATTACTTAAAGAAGTTTTTTTCATGGAAACTTTTGGGTCTTCTAAGTATACCGTCATGTAATCTGCAAATAAAGATATTTCAACTCTTCTTTTTCTATTAGAACGCCTTTTATATTATTCTATTTTCTGATTGCGTTGGTTAAGACTTCCAGCACTGTATTGAAAAGCAATGGAGAAAATGGGCGGACTTGCCTAGTACCAGTTTTTACTGCAAAACCTTTTAGATTTTCCCAATTCAGTATAATGTTAGCTATAGGTTTTTTTTATATATATAGCTTTTATCATGTTGAGAAATGAACCTTCTATACCAATCTTGTTGAGAGTCTTAATCATGAAAAGATGCTGTATTTTATCAAATGCTTTCTCTGCATCAATTGAAATGATCATTTGGTTTTTATCTTTCTCTGTTAATATGGTGTATTATATTGATGCTTTTGCATATGTTGAAACACCCTGACATCCCTGGAGTAAAGCCTACCTGGTCATGATGAATGATCATCGTTATATGTTGTTGGATACAATTTGAAAGTATCTTGTTGAGAATTTTTGCATTTATATTCATCAAAGATATTAGTCTCTAGTTTTCCTTTCTTGTCCTGTTTTTATTTGTTTTGGGAATGAGGATGATGGAGGCTTCATGAAATGAATTTGGAAGGTTTCCTTCCTTTTGGATCTTTAGGAATAATTTAAGTAGGATAGAGGTTAACTCTTCCTTAAAAGTTTTGTAGAATTCAGAAGTGAAGCTATCCATGCCTGGGCTTTATTTGTCTGGAGGTTATTTATTACTATTTCAATCTCATGGCTTGTTATGGGTCTTTTTAGGTTTTCTATGTCCTCTTGATTTAATCTTTTTTTGGAGAGGTTTTTTTTCGCTATAGGGCGCGTGCACTCGCCAGACAGACAGAGAGAGACATAGAGACAGAAAGCGAGAAATCACCCCCCAGGGGGGATGGTCATGCCGCAATCCCTTCTCTTCCATTCTCCTCTCGGGATCTTGGGCACGCATGCATATGCACCCGGCATGAGTTTTAAGCCACCGGGTCCAGGACGCGAACCACGGTCGACTATGTGGGAGTTCAGCGACATAGCCATTACGCTAACTGCTGGTTCCCTTGATTTAATCTTGATAAATTATACGCCTCCAGGAATTTGTTCATCTCCTTCATGTTCTCTTCTTTGTCAGCAAATAGTCTCTCGTAGTATCCTCTAATGACGTTTTGTATTTCTATCGTGTCTGTTGTAATGTTGCCTGTTTCATTATGTATTTTATTTACCTGGTTTCTTTCTTTTTTCTTCATCAGTCTAGTTAATGGTGTGTTGATCTTGTTAATCTTTTCAAAGAACCAGACTTTCATTTTTTTTCTGTATAGTTCATTTTTTTTCTATTTCATTTATTTCTGCTTGAATCTTTACTATTTCTTTTCTCCTAGTATTTTTTTCTTGTTGTTTTTCCAGCTCCCTAAGCCATGATGTTAGTCTGTCTATTTGCCACCTTTCCATCTTTTTCTTATGCACACTAATTACTATGAATTTCCCTCTTTTGAATGTTTTTGCCATGTCACATAGATTATGGAAACTCGTGTACTCATTATAATTTGTTTCTATAGCTTTTTAAAATTTCAGACTTAATTTCTTCAGCAGTTAAGTCATCCAGAAACAGTTTGTTTAGTTTCCATGTGTTTGTGCATTTTCGAGGATGTTTCTTGAATTTAATATCTAGTTTAATTCTATCATGACCAGAGAAAATGCTGAATATAGTTTCTTTGCCTTTGAATCTTTAAAGGCTTGATTTGTGACCTATCATATGGTCAGTCTTTAAAAAAGTTCCATGATGGGGTGAGAAAAATATGTATTTTGTGGTCTTCGGGTGGAAAGTTCTATAAATGTATGTCAAACTCATTCTATTTGTAGTATCATTTAGGCCCTCTATCTCTGTTTATTTTTTATTCAGAGGGGCTGTCTAAAGGAGACAGTGGCATGTTGAGGTCCCCAGTAATTATAGTGTTCCACCCTGTCTTTCCTTTATGCTCCAGCAGTCTTTCCTTCACATATTTCTGTGCTCCTGAGTTGAGTGCATAGATATTTTTAAGCTTTATGTCTTATTGATGAATTAACCCATCTACTATTATATAATGCCCTTTTTTGTCCCTTATTACAGTCTTTATCTTGAAGTCTATTGTCTGAAATCAGTATCACAACTCCATCCCTTTTTTGGTTTCCATTTGATTAGAATATCTTTTTCCAGCCTTTCACTGTTAGTCTGTGTATGTCTTTTTCCATAAGGTGCATTTCTTGTAGGCAACAAGATAGAATGTTTCTGTTTTTTCCTCCATTCAGCCAGTCTGTGTCTCTTAATTGGAGAATTTAATCCATTGACATTCCATGTTATTATTGATATTTCTAGACATGTTTCTATCATTAAGTGAGACATTTTCTTTGTTGTTTTTTGATGTCTTATAACCGTCCGTCTGACTTTTTAGTTTTCCTGGTATAGTACTCCCTTCAGAATTTCTCGAAGAGGTGGTCTGGAGTTGTAAATTCTTTCAGAGTTTGTTTATCTGAGAAGAGAATGTTTTTTATTTTTTTCCCCCATATGTAGCATAATGTTTCTGGGTATAGTGTTCTTGGTTAAAATTGTTTTTCATTTAACACTTAGACTATATTTCCCCAGTCTTTCCTGGCCTACATTGTTTGAAATGTGAAGTCTGATGTTTGCCTGATTGAATAAGCTCTGTAAGTAACTTGACATTTCCCTCTTGCCAATTTTAATATCTTGTCTTTGTCTGTGGTTGTGGTCAATCTGGCAAATGATATGCCTTGGAGATAATCTGTTTGGGTTGATTCTATTTGGGTTCCCTATGTATTTCTTTGTTCTGGATATTTGAATGCCTCTGTGGGTTTGGAAAGTTTTCCTGTAGGATTTCATGAAATAAATCATCAATGCCCTTATTATTTTCTTCCTCTTCTGGGATACCAATTATCTGGATGTTGGGGTGCTTTATGGTATCTAGTATTTCTTATTTATTATCTTCATTTTTCTTTTTTCTTTTTCTTTTTTCTTAGTCTTTTGGATACTTTTTACTACGTCAGAGGCTTTGTCTTCTATATTCAAGAGTCAATCTCCTGCATGATCTAATCTACTTCTAATACTTTTGAGGGAGGTTTTAGTTTCTTGTATAACATTCTTCATCCCTAACTTTCTGTTTGATTCTTTTTCATGGTGTCTATTTCTTCTTTCTAATTGTGAAAGGACTTCCTCATCTCCCACAGCTCGTTGTCTCTCTTCTCTTGCATCTCGTTTAGTTTTGTCACTACAAATATTCTGAATTGCTTATCCGACATTTCCGTGACTTTCATTGTGCTGTCTGTGGGTGATGCAGAATTAATGTTTTCCCTTTGGGCAGAGACATTATGGTGGTTGCTCATGTTTCTTGTGCCTCTGTGATTGTTACTCGTCATCTGGTGATCTATATGTTCCTTCCTAAATTATTCAAGATTTCTCTGAGTCTTCAGCGGTGTGCAGGAGTAGTTAATTGGTGGTCTCTCTTCTGCTCTGCCTCCCTGTTGCTCACCAGCACCCTGCCTTATTGTCACTAGTCCTGGGTGACCAAAGTCCTCCCTGTTTTTAAAAAACATTAGCTCCTGAAACTGACTTGCTGAGCTTCAGCACAGGAGCAAAGACAGGATCGTGAAGCACACAATGTGCCTCCTGTCTGCCAAAACACCAGAGTCTTTAGAGTTCAAAGGCGAGTGGGGGAAGGGATGAGCCTGAGTCCTGGCCCTTATGCCCTGCCGCCACAGGTAGACTGTCATCTAGCAAGGCCCTTTGCTTGAACTGGTATCTGGATGGGGCCTAGCTCACTGATTTTCAATCTTGTTTTTTTAAAAAAATTTTCATCATTATTATTATTTATACATTCAATTGCTATACATAATTTAAATTGTAAAGAGATTTTACCTAACATGATATATCCCACACACCAGGTGAGTTGAGAATACTATACACAACATCAACAGGAAACAAACCATATCTGTCCCACAAATGTCTTACTTCTCCATTTTTTCCCAAATTTCCCTTCCTGAACTCTTCCTCTCTCTCACACTCCTTCTACTTTGTTCCCAGTGTCCATAACAATTTTCAATGCTTTTATGTCCTCCAGTCTTTCAGTCTCTACCATGGCGTAGACAGTTGATATATGTTAATTGGAGACATACAATGTGCATGATTCATAGCATGATTTGCTTCACTCAGCAGTAAATCTCCCATGTTCATCCACTTTCCATCAAATGCCAGTGTCTTGTGGTTTTGTATTGCTGAATAGTATTCCATGGAGTATATGTGCCACAGTTTTACAGTACAGTCATCTGATTATGGACATTTGGGTAGGTTTCATGACTTAGCTATCGTCAATAATTCTGCAATAAATAGAATTGTGGAAGCACTTTTCCAATTGAGCATTCTCCTGTCCTTTGTGTAGATACCCAGGAGTGGAACTGCTGGATCACATGGTAGTTCTATTTGAAGGACTTGGAGGCACTTTGATATTTTTCTCCACAGTGACTGACTAATTTATATTTACACCAACAATGTAGGAGAGTTCCCCTTTTACCACATCTCCTCTAGCACTTAACCATTTTTTAAAATTTTTAGATTTTTTTCTTAATTTTTAATTAATTAATTTGTGTTCATTCACTGAGCATCATCATAGCATACACAATGTGATTTCCCATCTAGAACATACTGCATAGTGGCTTAATTATACATGTGATCATCAATAATTTTCCATTTCTAGTTTCATATATATATATATATATATATATATTTACTCCTATTTCTCACCCTCTGCCATTTCCCACCCTCCTCCCACACTATCTTAGGGA
>NW_006203459.1:169768-201387 GCF_000334495.1 Tupaia belangeri chinensis | reverse complement strand
TTTCTTAGTTTTTGAACTCTTATTTCTGTGTGTCTGTATATAATTTTTCTTGTATAGCACTCCCTTCAGACCTTTTTGGAGAGCTGATCTGGTGTTGGTAAATTCTTTCAGGTTTTGTTTATCTGAAAATGTTCTTGTCTTTTCTTCCCATGTGAAAGATAATCTTAATAGGTATAGTATTCTTGGTTGAAATAGTTTTTCCCTTAACACTTTGAATATATTTTCTCATTCTTTCCTTGCTTGCATTGTTTCCAATGAGAGGTCTTCTTTTAGCCTGATGGGATATCCTGTATAGGTAACTTGACATTTCTCTTTTGCTATTCTTAGTATCTTGTCTTTGTCTGTGGTTTTGGTCAATTTGGCTATAATATGTCTTGGAGAAGATCTTGGATTGATTCTTTTTGGGTTCCTTTGTATTTCTTGGGACTGGATCTTTGAGTACCTCTTTATGTTTGAAAAATTTTCTTCCAAAATTTCATGGAATATATTATCAATGCCCTGTATGAATCTCTTCACCTTCTGGGATACCAGTTATCCAGATGTTTGGACATTTGATGTTATCTAGCATTTCTCATAAATTATTCTCATTTTCTGTGCAATTTTCTCAGTCTTCATGGTGGATTTTTCTAGCTCAGCGATTGTATCTTCTGCACCTGAGACTCAATTTTCTGTATGATCTAGTCTGCTTTTAATACTTTCAAGGGAGGTTTTGACTTCCTGTATTATAGCCTTCATCTCTAACAGGTCCATTTGATTATTTTTTTTAAGAATCATTTATTTAATTTGATTTGTTCATTCATTTATTTTAATTTGACCAGAGAGAGACACACACACATACAGACAGAGAGAGGGAAAGTGAGAAAGCAAGCCACCAGGTTCAGGACTCAAAGTGTCGTCGGCCATGAAGGAGTGTCCAGCACCTTAACCACCACACCACCTGCTTGTCCCTCATTTGATTATTTTTTAACGTGCGTATTTCCTCTTTCAGATCTTGCAAGAATTTCCTCACCTCCTAGAACTCGTCAGCTCCTTTCTCCTTCCTTTTCTGTAGTACATTGTCTTTCTTCTTTTTCATCTCCGTTAGCTTTTTCATAATGAATGTTCTAAATTTTTTATCTGACTTTCCCATGAATTTCATTGTACTGTCTTAGGATGAAGAGGAGTTATTCTTTTTGATTGAAAGAGAGGTATTTTCTTGCTTTCCCATATTTCTTGTGACCTTGCAGTGATTTCTGGTCATCTGATAGATGGTACATTTCTTCCTAATATCTAGAAGTTCAATCTGAGTATTCAGAGGCGTGCAAGAGGAGATGATCTGAAATGTCTCTCATGTATTTTTCACCTTTTTTTGCACCAGATTTTGTGGGAATTTAAGAATATTCTCACCCTAATTTTATTCAGATATTTGGATCCTGTTCACTTGGACCTGTCTAGACACTCAGTGTATGGAGGCCACCAGGAATGGTTCTGGACAGAGAAGTCTTAGCAGAAAAAAATCATTTTTAGTCAATAAAAGCAATATTTCACAGCTCAAGTTCAGTAGCCATCTCAGCTCAATCTTCTTTTTCACAGTAATAATTTTAGGACTATAAATTTTCCTCTAGCACTTCAGAACAATTTCACAGGTTTTTATATGTAGTTTTTTTTAATCATTTAATATTTATTATTTACTAGTTTCTCTTATGATTTTTTCCTTGATGTATGAGTTGTTTTGTTTTATTTTGAAGCATATGAACCTGCCTTTTTAAGTTATTTTACAAAATTATTAGTTGTAAACTTTGTCTTATTTTCTGCTTTAAATTTTTTTAATCTTGTAATAGAACAAAATTATACATCGGCTACTCATCCCAATGTAGTTTCACAGTATACATTTTGTTAAGTTAAATATTGAAACAGTATTTTTTTTGAATACTGTGTTGTGTTCTCAGCATAGAAAAAAATGTGATTATGGTATTCACTGATGGATTTATTTTTTATTTTTATATTTTTGCTCTTGAACTTTTCATTTTGATTTAATTTCATATTTGAAAACTGTGAGAATATTACAAAGAACTCCCATGATACCTTTTACTCAGATTCATCAATTAACATTTTACTACATTTGCTCCAGTATTCTTTTTCTCTCTCCCTTTTTCCCTTCCTGTTGCTCTCTATCTCTCTTCTATTTCATAATATTGTGTGGATATCATGCCCCTTTACCTCTTAATACTTGGTGTATAGTTCCTCAAAATGATGACTTCTACATAACCTTGATATATATGTCAAAATAAAGAAATTTGATATTGTTCTGACATTATTATATCATTGTTACATATGCCATGTCATATTATAGTTTCACCAATTGTCTCAATGTCATTTATAGATTTTTTTTGTTTTTATAACTAAAGTTCAAATCAGGATGATGCATTGCATTTAATTGTCATGTCTCTTCAGACTTTAATCTGAAGCAATTCTTCAAATTTTTTCTTTCTTTTCATGGCATTACTTTTTTAAAAATATAGGACAAGGGGACCAGCAGATGGCATAATGGTTACGTCACTGGATTCCCATGTGGTTGGGACCACGGTTTGAGGCCCAGACCCAACGGCTTAAGTCTCAGGCCAGGCATGTGTGCGAGCATCCCCAAGATCCCAAGAGGAGACTGGCAGAGAAGGGATTGTGGTGTGACCATCCCCCATGGAGGTGATTTCTCATTTTCTGTATCTCTGTCTCTCTCTGTCTCTCTGTCGAGCACACACACTGTATAGCAAAAATCTACCTTAAAATAAATTTAAATAAATATATAAGAATTATTTTATAGAGTGTCTTTAAGTTTGCATGCCATGTCCTTGTTATTATATTTAGATTATGCATGTTGCCAGGAATACCAGAGGTAATGTTGTGTTCTCAAAGCATTGCATCATTCTCATTTGATCTCCTTAGAAGTAATACTAACTTTGATTATTTGCTTAAGATGGTGCACGCTGGGGTTGGGAAATGGCACAGTGGTTAAGGGTTCTGGACTCCTACGTGGCTGACCGCAGTTCGAGTAATGGACCTGGTGGTTTGCTTTCTGACTCCTCCTCCCCCTTGTTCTCTTCCTCTCTTGTCAAATTTAAATGAATGAATGAATAAATAAAGTTAAATTAAAAATATTATAATTCTTAAAAAAAGATGGTGGGTGTTTTGCTAGGTTAATGGCTTTGAAGTTACCGTTTTCCCTGTTGTTTTTAATAATTTTGCTGTGGAATGCATCAAGACTGTATAAATATCCTCCTCTCTGTCAACTATTATCTACTAGCTTGAACATTTTGATTGAGTCAGTTATTGCTGTCATAACTGTAAAATAGTGATTTTTCAAACTCCATTGATAATTTTTACCACATCTATTGTTTAACGACTTCAGACAAGAGCTTTTTTCTTTATTGTTTATTAGTTTGGATTCATAGATTTTTATTTTATTCCATAAATACCTTGTTTCTCATTTATGTTAATGCTCCAGTTTTCCCAGATATAGCCAGTGACTGCCCATTCAAGTTGACTCCTCTGTTCCTTTGACATGTCCCATCATTCTTAACACATATTTAGATTTGTATTAACATTTCTTTTTTTTACTTCCTTATTTTCAGGCTTATCTTGTATTTCCTGCCCCATTGACCATTTCTCTATGAAAATTTGGTAATCTTCTTTTTCTTTTTTTTTTTAGAATTATTTATTTAATTCTATATATTATTATTCCTCAGTTTGATGAGAGAGAGACAAAAGGAGAGAGAGAGAATTAGAAAGCAAGCCTCCAGGTCTGGTACTCAAACCTTAGTCCAGTGTCTTAACCACCATGCCACTTGCTGATTCTGATCTTTAGAACTTTTAATGGGGGATGATATTTAGAAATTGAGGTGTGGGTATATAGTATTTTTTAGCCTTACATCATGTTATTATTGGCCATATAATTGTACTAAATATTAACATTTTTATATGATACTCATTTAGTATTCAAAACTTGTTTTATATACTAGGAAACATGATCAATTTAGTGTTTCATGTGTGCCTGAAAAATTTTTCATATTCTAATTCATCATTTGTATTATTTAAATCTTTCATATCTCTACTAAGTTTTCTGTTTGCTAGATCTATCAGTTACCAAGAGGAGTAGATTTAAAGTCTCCCACTGTGAATGTGGATTCGTCAAATTCTTGTAGTGTTTCTTTTGCTATGTATAATTGAGGTTTTATTATTATGTATACACAAGTCCAGAATAGATACATTTTTTTTGAAGAGCTTTTTGCTATAGGGCACGTGCGCTCACCTGAGAGACAGAGAGAGACAGAGAGACAGAAAGCAAGAAATCACCCTTCAGGGTGGATGGCCACACTGCAATCCCTTCTCTTCTATTCTCCTCTCAGGATCTTGGGCATGCACGCATATGTGCCTGGCTTGAGTTTAAGCCACTGGGTCCTGGACTCAAACTACAGTCAACTACATGGGAGTCCAGTGACGTAGCCATTATGCTATCTGCTGGTCCCCTGAATAGATAACATCTTTTATCATTTTAGCGATTCTCTTATCTTTTTGCATTTCGAATCTCTTCAATTAAAATAACTATACCACCTTGCTTTTGTTTGGATAATATTCCTTTTTCCACTCTTTCATTTTTCATAGGATGTTCTGCCAAAAAGGTGAATGCATTGATTTATTTCTGAGTTTATCAGTATAATTCATAATTAGGATTAAGAATAAGCTTTATATAGGCAAACATTATTTTTCTGTATTGGTTTTTTATTTTATAAAATTTTCAGCCCCAAGGAAAAGCTAAAAGATATCATTCATATAGATAACTCAGTTGTTTACACTTTGCTATGCATTGTTTATCTCCCTTTCTAAATACACACACACACACACACACACACACACACACACACGGAAAACACACACTTTTTTTTTACTTAACCATTTGGAAATAACTTGAAAATACTTTGATACTTCTTTAGCCCCCAAACACTTCATCATATGTCTATTAAGGATAAGACAGTTAGGGGCCAATAATGGTGTAGCATTTAAGGTGTTGAACTCCCACGTGACTGACAAGTCCCCAACCTAGTGGCTTAAAAATCACACTTGGCACATGTGTGTGCATGCCCAAAATCCCAGGAGGAGAATGGAAGAGAAGGGATTGCTTTCTGGCCATCCCCCCTGGGGGATGATTTCTCTCTTTCCAACTTTCTGTCTCTTTCTCTCTCTAATGAGTGTACTCACCCTTTGGAGAAACCTTAAAAAAATAAGGTAATTAACATACTTAACATTCTGATATCTAATAAATAGTCCATATTACATTTCTCCAATTTTCCTAACAATATGTTTCATAGCTGTTTATTTGTTTTGATCCAGGATCTAGTCAAAGGTCATTGATTGTATTTAGTTGTCATACACCTTTAGTCTTTTCAAATCGAGAATAGCACTCTCTCATCTTTTTCATTGGCATTTCTGATTAATCCAAAAAGTTGTATGTATATGTTCCACAATATGTACTTGTCTGATTGATTTCCTATGATTAATTTAAGCATTTTCTACAAGAAGACTATGTAGATTATGCTCTGTCCTTATATATATATATATATATATATATGTATAGCATCACATCCGGGGGCTCCAAATGCCAGTTAATCCCAAGGGTCTTAATGATCTTTACTAATTTCATAGATTGCTATGTGGGTACTATTTACTTCCCCATCATAAAATAGTAATACATTGTGTGGTGAAGTTGCTGGACTCCCACATGACTGACTGCAGCTTGAGTCCTGGACCTGGTGGCTTAAAAATCCAGGGTACATGTATGTGCATGCCAAAAAACCCAAGAGGAGAATGGAAAAGAAGGGATTGAGGGGTGGTCATCCCTCTGGGGAGTGATTTTTCACTTTCCCTCTCTCTGTCCCTGGTGAGCACACATACACTGTGGCAAAAATCTTTTAAAAATATAGTAACCACAGGCCAATCTGTGGTGTCATTCAAGTGGCTGGACTCCACTTGGCTGACTGCATGATTCAAGTCTTTGGTTCAGTGGCTTCAGAAATATTCCAGGCATGTGGGCATGGTTGCCTAAAATCCTGAAAGGAGGGAAAGATAAAAGAGAAGGGATTGTGGCATGATTGCTCCCATGGGGATGCTTTCTTACTTTCTCTGTCATATGTCATATGGTAATTTTCTTTGGACACAGTGGAATTATAGCTTATAATTAATACCATATTCCCTGTCTAGGTTACCTGTTTTCAAATGTGCCCAATGTTAAAAATAGTTCTGTGTGTCTATTCTGCCATTCTATTTTTCTTCCTCAAGAGCATTTAGTAGCTTGACTAATTGTCTCTCACAAGAACTTTTTCAGGAGCCTCATCTGCAAAGTCTCCTTGAACACCATTTTCTATGAGCTTGGTCATTTCCTTCCCTCCTGTAAAACACAGATTTTTATATACTACTCTAAATTGATCATTTTTCGGAGGCAAATATGATAGGATCAAGTTCCATTTCCTGCGGTTTGGCCCCATAGCCCAGTAGTTAAGTAGGAAGCTGTATCCCATTCGGTCAAACAGTTTGAATGTCAGTCTTGGTGGCTTGAAAAATATGCCAGCACACATGTATGTGCCCAAAGTCCTGACTGAATGGAGAATTGGAGGACAAAGGATTGTGGTGTGACCAGGCCCCTTTCGGTAGGAGTTTTTTTCTCTCTCTCTCTCGTTCTCGCTCTCTCTCTCACTGTTGTGCACACACCCATGCCCTCTAGCATAAATAAATTTGAAAGATTTCCTGTACTGATAATCGTATTCCCTGACATTTTTTTTTTATCATCTAGGTCCTTTTTCTTTCTTAGGACGTATACACCGTATTTTCTTACATGGACACTGTATTATTTTTCTATCACTACCATAAAAAGTTATCACAAATTTAGGGACCTGAAACAACAAGTTTATAATTTTATAGTTTTGTAGGTCAGAACTCTGGTAGGTCTTATTAGACTAAAGTCAAAGTGTTTGCTGGATGCATTTCTTTTGGAGGTTCAAGGGGAGAATTGTGTTCTGTTCATCTGGTTGTTGTCAGAATTTAGATCCTTGCAACTATAGGTCTGAGAACTCTCTTGCCTTGCTGGCTATTGGCTGAGGAGTTTTCCCAGTTTCTAGAGACTACCTGCATTCCTTTGTCTGTGGTCCCTTTCCTTCACCATCAAAACCAAAAATGGTAGCTTACATCTTTCTCACACTTAGAGTTTCTCTTTGTTTTGTTGTTGCTATCATGTCTCCCTCTGACTCATCTGGGGAAAGGTCCTCTGCTTTTAAGGATACATGCCATTAGAGTGCAGTCACCCAAATATTCCTAAATAATTTCCCCCATTTCAAAGTCCTTAGCTTAATCACATTGGTAAAGTTCCTTTTGCCTTATAAGGTAACATAGTCATGGATTCTGGGAATTATTGTAGGCCTCGTTGGGTAGTCATCCTTCTGCCTTCCAAAGATTCCATTATAGGAGCTAGCTATAACCAACACTTAACGTATGACCCATCAATTCTTGCATTCAACAAAAAACTGACAATAAAGAACACCTATTAAATTGAGCATCTGTTAAATTTCAAGCATTGTTTTAGGTGCCAAGTTTATAAAAATAAGGTATCTAGCTCACCTAGAGAGTCCATAAACTGATTTGGTAAGAGATTGGCACAGAGTGCTATACAAAAATATAGAGAGCATACAACCCAGACTAAAAGTGCCAGTGATGGCCATGGACTGTATGAATCAATGTCTAAACTGAGTCTTAAATGGGATTGGAAGTAATAACTCTTGGGCATGGGCTGAAGCTGATGTCCACAGATGAAATTTCTTTTTCTTCCAGGAAACTTAATTGTGCACTTAAGACACATTAACTGACTGAATCAGGTCCCTCCATATTATCTAGAATAATCTCCTTTATTTAAAGTCAACTGATGGCTAGCCAGGTGGTGTGGTGCTTATGGCAGCTGGATCTCACAGGGTGACTGCATGGTTTGAGTACCTGACCTGGCAGCTTGAAAAACATGCTGAGTGCATATGTGTGCACGTCCAAAATTTAATCTCAAGAGGATAATGGAGTAGAAGATATTGTGGAATGGCCATATCCCCTGGGGAGGATGCCTTCTCACTTTCTCTTTCTCTCTTTCTGTTTCTGTCCCTCTCCAGTGATTGCACATGCCCTGCCACAAATAAAAATACATAATAAAGTCAACTGATTATAGATAATCATCATATCTATAAAAATAACTTCAAAGCAACATGTAGATCAGTGTTTGGATAAATAACTTGAAGACTCTATCCTAGCCAAATTGACACATCAAAAGATAATCCAGAATAATAGAGATTCTACCATATTAGTTGAAATCACTGGCTGAGATAAAGAATACAAGATAAACAGATTTTCAACATTTTAGGTAAATTAGCTAGATGGAGATTCCTTACAGACAAGTGAAGGTCTCATCAGCATAAAAATGATCATTGAGGGAACCAGCAGTTAGTGTAATGGCTATGTCGCTGGACTCCCACGTAGTCGACCACGGTTCGCGTCCCGGACCCGGTGGCTTAAAACTCACGCCGGGCGTGTGTGCGTGCGTGCCCAAGATCCCGAGAGGAGAATGGAGGAGAAGGGATTGCGGCATGACCATCCCCCCTGGGGGGTGATTTCTCGCTTTCTGTCTCTAATGTCTCTCTCTGTCTGTCTGGCGAGCGCACGCGCCCTATAGTGAAAAATCTCTCAAAAAAAAATGATCATTGAAACAAGAGAAATAAATAAATTAGATCATCTGAAAGAGGGCATTTAAAGAGAAAAGTTATGAGTTGAGGAAGAAACTCTGAGAACCATGAATAATGAAGTATTGAGAAGAATGAACAGATAAAGGAGAAATAGGATGAGGAGAGAACTCAGAAGAATTTGATACCTGATTTCTTTTTTATGAGAGATTTTTGCTATAGGATGCTTACACTTGCTGGGAAGACAGATACAAAGCAAGAAATCACCCCTGGGGGGGATGACCATTCTGCAATCCCTTCTCCATTCTCTTCTTAGGATTTTGGGCATGAATGCACACGTGCAGAAGGTGAGTTTCTAGCTGCCAGGTCTGGGACTCGAACCACAGTCAACTATGTGAGAACCCAGTAATAGAACCATTATGCCATATGCTGGTCCCTTGATACCAGATTTTAAGGAAAACATAGCAAGCAACAGTGTCATGTATAGTGGAAGGGTTAGTATTGCAAATTTATCTACTAATATGTGAATTAAATTCACTGGTGAGTTTAGCATGAATGCTTTCAGTGTTGTTATGAGAGCAGAATTCAGATAGCAGTGGGTCAAAGAGAGGCTAGGAGGTGCCAAATTGAAGCTAATTGGTGTAGAACATTCATAGGAGATATTTAGATGAGAAAGAAGGATAAAAATTGGATGAATATAAAAAGTTAAGATGTTAACTGTAAAAGGATTAAGAGTCAAAGAAGCATTAAAAATAATGTCAGAAACTTACACAAGTTCTTTGAAAGTAATAAGGAAAGAGACTGAGGGCATGAGAGAAGAGATTCATGATAACTGGGAAAGAAAAGAAATAGGCTTGGCTGTTAAAGAGCGAGGTGTGATGCTAAGAGAGGAGCTTGTTATTGTTATTTTTTCTTTGAATGAGACTAAAGTCATGGTTGTCAATGTAGGTAGTATAATCCTGATAGGGTACTTGAAAGTGAAAGGTGTTTAAGATCATCATAATGATTAGAGAGTTTCCTGATATATTATGGACAGGGTCAGGATTGCTACATGTCTTGCAATATGGAGGACAACCTGCACAGAGAAGTTTTCTACATCCTGTACAACTTTTGAATATTCCACTGGATATTTGTATAGAATTTCAAAAAAATATTTATTTAATTCCATTTGCTATTATTATTATAGTTTAATTTGGCTAGACAGAGACAGAAAGGGAGAAAAGGAAATAGAGAAAATAAGTCACCAGGTCTGGGACTTGAACCACCATTGGCTATGTGGGAATCCAGCACCTTAATCAACATGCCAACTGCTGACCCCTGTATAGAATTTTTTTAAACCTTAATTATATTAATCTAGACCTTGAACAAACACCATTTTATATACAAACTAGCAACTGTTAATATACACTGACTTTTCCAGGAATGTAGCCACCATGTAAACCAAGTTAGTTTTTGTTTCATTCAGAATCTTACCAAGAATTTTCATCATTTTAGAAAATCATGTCATCATTTGTGGGACACAGAAACACTTTATTATTTCACATTGGGTAAATTTTCTCTACAAGCTAAATGATGTATAGCAATTGAATGTATAAAATAGTAATAATAAAAATAAATAAAAGAAAATAATGTCACCTATAAAAAGGATATTCTTAGGCATTTGAGATACCAGTAAATACTCTACATGTGTCAGCATTTGTAGCTGCTACATTTAGAAGCATTCTCTGTATATTTTTTGCATACTTTATTGTCTTGCGTTGTCATGTATGCATTTATGTATTAAACTACATTTTATTTTATTCAAAATTACTTTCTCTGTATTTCTCTTTCATATTATATATATTGACCTTTTGTGAAATTGAGTTTTATTTTAGTATAATATAGTATGTGATAAAATATTTAAGAAAGCGAGCCAGATTGACTAGAAAAATACTGGCTCAGAGGAAGGAGTAAATAAAAAATGCTGTTAAGTTTTAAGTAGAAATGTAGAGATTTGTGAGAATGATTTATATATTATGCTTTGTGGTAGAGGTTACCATGGCCCTAATTTCTCAAATCCAGCAAATGGATTTCAGGTATTTTTTTTTTCTCCACGTTATGAGAGAGGGAGAGAGAGAATTTTTGGCATTCTCCTTTCTCCTGAGAGGCTATTGAAATCCTTCTGCCCCAGTCTCCCAATTTGCTAGGGTTGAAGGTGTACACAACCATACCCAGAGTACTCAGATTGGCCCAGGACCTGAACTGGGGTTCCCATACAGCTTCCAGCCTCCCAAGCAGTGACACCATCTGTGTGCCACTGCTGTTGGACCAGATTTTAGATCTTATCTTGACATTGTTGTAACACTAAAAATTCTTTCTTCCCTTCCTTCCTATGACATCTTTCTTTTTAAGTTCTTCTTTTATTTATTTGCCTATTGTTTCTTACTATCTTTTTCTAAATATGCCTCCTCTTCCTGGATCCTTAAATTTGGTGGTTCCCAGGGCTGGCAGGTGGTATGTTGGTTAAGGGTGCTGAACTCCCACTCCAACTGCGGTTCGAGTCTCGGACCTGGTGGCTTGCTTTCTCACTTTCCCACTCTCTGATCAAATTAAAATAATTAAATAAATAAAGTTAAATAAAATAATTCTTAAAAAAAATTGGTGGCTCCTAAATCTTCTTGTTTCAAGTCTTACTTCTGTTTGACAGTCTCACCCACTTCCTCAAGTTACATTAAACATATATGTGCAGATGACTCCTGAATCTATTCTTTCCAGCACAAGCTTTAATGCCAGTCTTCAGACTCATATAGACAACTACCTGCTGACTCTTTCTCTGTGAATGCCTTATTGACACCTCAAACCAAACATGGCCAAAATGAACTCTTCATCACTCCACCAGCAGCACCACAGATTTCTTATTCTTTTTGATACTCATACTCCCAAGGTAAAAACTAGGACATTTTGTCTTACTTCACCCATATCTCCCCTCTATGTTTTAATCTATCACCAAGTCATAATGATTATTTTTTCAAAATATCTCATGAATTTGTCTTTTCTTTCCATTCCAAAAATTCTATCCTTATAACCTGGTTTGGACTCTTACCATTTCTCTCCCAAATGGCTAAAATAGTTTTATAACCTATCTCCTTCTCTTATCACAGCGTGTTGACTCTTGGTACTGCCTCTATAAAGACCTTGCTAAAGTGAATATATAACTTAAAAACTTTTAATGGCTTCCTGCTTTTTAAGATAAAGTCTTAACATGGCCTTAACCTCTGTGATAGGCTTTGTAAGCCTTGTCTATAACAATTATTCCTACACTCCTATCCCAACTCCTTTCTTATGTTGTATGTGCCACTAGGATTTTTCTTGAACATACTGTTATTTAATGCCCAATTCTATGTAGATTTTACTCCCTCTAACATCTTTATGACCCTTGTCTACCTCATGAACTTTATTCTTTTAAATTCTGCTCATTAGTTGATCCAACTTTTTGGCCTGTTGGTTAAGGCAATTGGATACCATATGGCTGATGGCATGCTTCAAGAACTGGACCAAAAAGCTTGAGAAACACACCTGGATACATGTGCGTATGTGCCCAGATTCCAGAAAGGAGGGAGAGATGGAGAAGGGATATTGATGTAATCATTCCCCCATGGCATGTACTTTCTCCTCTCCCTCTCTGTCTCTCTCTAGTGAGTGCATGTGCCCTCTAGCAATAAATAAATAAATAAAAATAAAAACGTGCTCATTTGTCATAGCTTCAGGAAACTTTACCCTCATTCACTTTCCTCTGTCTCTAGAATTAATTCAATACTTCTTTGGTATTTTTGTGTCTGGTATAGTTTATCAGATGGGGGAACTGGGCTGTGTAGTATTTCAAATACTCTCTCCTTTGAGTCCAGGCCTCTAAGGTGAGAGACTAGCCCTGAGGTGGAAATGAAGCCACAAAAAAGACAAAAATAAAAAAATAAATTTTTGATAGAAAAGTGAAGATTTTAACAGAAAAAAATGCACCTTATACCAGAAAGGCAATTGATGGACAACTGTCTGAGGACAATTGCTCTGAGAAAGGGGTTAGGTGTTACTTTTATTGTTCAGTCTTGTTGTGAATATTTAAAGGAGAGGTCTGTCACAGTAATAGGTTCTTTTGGTTTTGAGGGCTTTGGTTGCACCTGCGTACTTCTTATCAGTAAGGGAATTTTACTACTTAATTAGGGAAGTCACTATGTATGCTTAGTGTGGACTTTGAAGGTATGAACATGTGCATAGGGACACTTTTTAAAATTTTTTATTTCATGTTCTTTTATACATTCAACCACGTTATTTAGCTTACAGAGTGAATATTCCAACATGTACATTTCTCCCTAGTCCAGTTGATAATACTATAAAATTATCTTCCAACAGATAATACCACATTTCTATGTCCCATTAACGCTTTGCCTCTCTATTTTTCTTCAAATGTCCTTCCTCAGATTCTACTGTTTCACCCACACTATGTCTGATATTCACATCCATTTACTGTGTTTCTATATTGTTTAGTCATTCAGTTTCAGTCATAGAGTACGGACACTTGGTATATATTAAGTGGGGACATACAATGTCTCTTCTTCATAGCCTGGCTTGCCTTACTCAGCAGTAAATCTTCCATATTCATCCACATTCTGTCAAACTGCAGGGTCTTGTTGATTTTCCACGGCTGAATAGTATTCCATAGAGTACATGTGCCACAGTTTTTCAATCCATTCATCTGTTCGTGGGCATTTGGGCAGGTTCCATGTCTTAGCAATTGTGAATAATGTTGCAGTAAACATCAATGTGCAGGCACTTTTCAGATTAAGAATTTTTCTGTCCTTTTGGTAGATATCAAGGAGTGGGATTGCTGGATCATATGGTAGTTCTATATGTAGATTTTTGAGGAATCTCCAAATTGTTCTGCACAGTGACTGGACCAATTTACATTCCCACCAGCAGTGTAAGAGAGCTCCCCTTTCACCACAGCCCTGGCAGCACTTATAAATTTTTGTTTTTTTTAATCTTAGTCATTCTGACTGAGGTTAGGTGGTATCTCATGGTTGTTTTGATCTGCATTTCCCTTACAATGAGGGATGTTGAGCATTTTTCATATGTATTTTGGATATTCAAGTGCCATCCTTAGAGAGTGGATTTTTCAACTCATTCTCCTATCTTTTAATAGGTTTTACGATATTTTTTCAGAACAGCTGCTTGAGTTTCTTGTGTATTCTGGTTATCAGTCCCTTATCTGACACATAGTTTACAAAAATCATTTCCCATTCTGAGCATTGTCCATTCACACTAATTACCATGTCTTTTGCCATGCAGAAACTTTTTAGTCTGATGTAATCCCACCTGTCTCTTTGGGGGATTATTGACTCTGCTTTGGGGGTTTTATTTAAGAAGTCCTTGCCTACTCCAATATCTCCCAGAGTTTCCCCAGTGTTTTCCAAGAGAGGTTTTATAGTTTGAGGTCTTAGGTTTAGATCCTTAATCCACCTTGAGTTGATTTGTCAATGGTGAGAGGAAGGGGTTCAAATTCATCTTTCTGCAGGTGGAAATCTAGTTTGTACAGCACTATTTGCTGAAGAGATTTTCCTTTTCCCATTGGATTGACTGGTACGCATTGTTAAAAATCAGTTGACTGTATGTTTAGGAATTTATTTCTGAGGACTCTATTCTGTTCCACTGGTCCACTTGTCTGTTTCTGTGCCAGTACCATTCTGTTTTGATTACCACAGCTTTGTAGTATATTTTTTGGGTCAGGGAGTGAGAAGCTGCCTACTCTATTCTTCTTGTGGAGGATTGCTTTGGCAACATGGGGTCTTTTAGGATTCCAGACAAATTTTATGATTGTCTTTTCTAGATCAGTGAAGAATGTGTCTGGTATTTTGATTGGAATTACATTAAATATGAAAATTAATTTGGTAGAATTGCCATTTTTTTATATTAATTTTTCAATCCAGGAACATGAGATGTCCTTCCACTTTTTTGTGTCATTTTCAATTTCTTTTTTTAGTTTCTCATAGTTTTCCTTGTGGAGGTCTTTAACTTCTTTGGTTAGATTTATTCCTATGTATCTTAAACTTTTTGTGGCTATGGTAAATGGAATTACTTTTTTCAGTTCTCTCAGTCTTCCTGTTGTTTGTATATAGAAATGCTATAGATTTCCATATGTTGATTTTATATCCTGCAACTTTACTGTATTCATGTATTACCTCCAGTACTTTTTTTATGGAAACCATTGGGTGTTCTATGTATAAAATCATGTCATCTGCAAATCTAGAGAGTTTCACTTCTTCTTTTCTTATTTGAATGCCTTTTATTTTTTCCTGTTTTCTGATTGCATTGGCGATACTTCCAGTACTATATTGAAAAAGGAGTGGAGAAAATGGGCATCCTTGTCTTGTACCCATTTTTAGTGGAAAAGCTTTCAGCTTTTCTCCATTGAGGATTATATTCACTCTGGGTTTTTCATAGATAGCTTTTATTGTGTTGAGAAATGACCCTTCTGTGCTAATATTGCTGAGAGTCTTGATCATGAAGGAGTGTTTTATCTTAAGAAATGCTTTTTCTGCATCAATTGATATGATCATATGGTTTTTATCTTTTTTCTTGTTAATGTGTTGTATTACATTTATGGTTTTGCATATGTTGAACCAACCTTGCATTGCTGGAATAAAGCCTATCTGATCTTTTACATACATTGTTGCATATGATTTGCTAGTATCTTGTTGAGAATTTTTACGTCTATATTCATCAAAGGTATTCGTCTATAGTTTTCCTTCCTTGTCCTGATAATCTTCCTTATCTGTTTTAAGGATGATATCTGTTTTAAGGGTGATAGAGGCTTCATAGAATGAATTAGGGAGAGATTCACCCTTTTGGATCTTTAGAAATAACTTGAGCAGAATGGGGGTTAACTGTTCTTTGACAGTTTTGTAGAATTCATAGGTGAAGCCATCAGGGCCAGGGCCTTTCTTTGTTGGGAGGTTAATTATTACTGATTCAGTCTCCTGGCTTGTTATGGTCCTATTCAGAGTTTCTATATCCTCCTGTCTCAATCTTGGTAGATTATATGTGTCTAGGAATTTGTCCATCTCATCCAGATTGTCTTGTTTCTTGGTATATAGTTGTTCATAGTATCGTCTAATGATGTTTTGTATGTCTACCATGTCTGTTGTTATATTGTCTGCTTCATTGCGGATTTGATTCACCTGGTTCCTTTCTCTCTTCTTCTTAATAAGTCTCGATATTGTTGTGTTGATTTTGTTTATCTTTTCAAGGAACCAGCTTTTACTTTCATTTCATTTCTTTTCTTTTCTTGGAGAGATTTTTGCTATAGGGCACGTGCGCTTGCCAGAAAGACAGAGAGAGATAGAGAGACAGAAAGTGAGAAATCACCCCCCAGGAGGGATGGCCAAGCCACAATCCCTTCTCCTCCATTCTCCTCTCGGGATCTTGAACATGAACACACACACGTCCTGTGTGAGTTTAAGCCACTGGATCCGGGACTCAAACCGCCGTCGACTACATGGGAGTCCAGCGACATAGCCATTAAGCTAACTGCTGGTCCCACTTTCATTTATTTTCTGTATAGTTTGTTTATTTTCTATTTCATTTATTTTTGCTTGTATCTTTATTATTTCCTTTTTTCCTGGAGTTTTTTCTGTTG
Source organism: Tupaia belangeri chinensis (assembly GCF_000334495.1). NCBI lineage: Eukaryota > Metazoa > Chordata > Mammalia > Scandentia > Tupaiidae > Tupaia > Tupaia belangeri. The sequence goes on along the minus strand of NW_006203459.1, from coordinate 184,980 downwards.
CTTTTCCAGTTCTCTGAGGCACGATGTTAGGTGATCCATTTACCTTCTTCCTGTCTTCCTCTTATGTGTGCTAATTGCTATGAACTTCCCTCTTATGAGTGCTTTAGCAGTGTCCCAAAGATTATGGAAACTTGTGTGCTCATTGTCATTGACTTCCATGAATCTTGTGATTTCAGTCTTGATTTCTTTAGTAGTTGTGAAGTCATTGAAGAGTAGGTTATTTAGTTTCCATTTATTTTAGTATTTTTGAGGATTTCTCTTGAAATTAAAAATTAATTTTAATTCCATCATGGTTGGAGAAGAGGCTTGGTATAATTTCTGTATTTTTGAAACTGTAGAGTCTTCCCTTGTGCCCTATCATGTGGTTGATCTTCGAAAAGGTTCCATGTGGGAGTGAGAAAAAAGTGTATCTCATAGTTTTGGGTTGGAAAGTTCTAAGATGTCTGTTAAATACATTTTATTTATGGTATCATTTAGATCCTCTCTCTCTTTACCTATATTTTGTCTATAGAGACATTTTTGCTCGTCTCAGTGTATTTTCTTGGAAAGTATTGGAGAATTACTGTGTGCCTATGCAGAATTGTAGAAGGGATGATGGCAACCTCCTCTAGGTCCTTTAACAACATTTTAACCAATAAAAGTAGATAATTTCTCTCTTTTTTTATAATTATTTAATTTTATTTATTCACTCATTTATTTTAACTTGACCAGAGAGAGGCAGAGAGAGTGAGAGAGAAAGTGAGAAAGCAAGCCACCAGGTCCAGGACTTGAACCGTGGTCAGCCACATGGGAGTGTCCAGCACCTTAGCCACCATGCCACCTGCTGGTCCCGATAACTTCTCTCTTGACACCAGCTGCAATCTCTGCTAACAGTAATTGATGTGTCAGATATCCCCTTTTTTGGCATATTGGAACTTTCTGCCCATAAATATCTAATTATAACAGTATTTGTCTATTGTACATAACAAATACCGATTTGGTAGATGCATGTTGAATTATCAATATAACATCCTTCCATCTGGTTGATTAGGAATATGAAATAGAAGTAAAATGCACACAAGAAGTTTTTGTTTCTTTTTAAAAAATTTTTAGAGGGTGCATGCACTCATTGGAGAGAGAGAGAAAAAGAGAAAGAGAAAGTGAGGAAGCACCCTCTATGGCACATGGTCATGCTGCAGTCTCCTCTCATTTGTGTTTCTCCCTCTCTTTGGGATTTTGGGCATTTATGCATTCATGACTGGCATGCTTTTCAAGCCACCGGGTCTGGGAGTTGAACCACATTATTGGCCATGTGGGATCCAGCTACCTTAACCAACAGACCACTGGATGACGTATTTGTTTCTTCATTTTTGCTTTTTTCAATGCAGTGTAATTCATAATAAACTACATAACTCTTAATTGTATAGGTCAGTGAATTTGTACATGTATTTATTTATGTGTATAAATATATAATGTAATCAACTCTTAGATCAAAATGTAGAGCTTTTCTAATATCCCAGATGGCTCATTTGTGCCTTTACAAGTCAATATTCACAAAAGGTAACTGTAGTTCTAACTTCTACATTGTTAATTTTGCTTGTTCTTAAACTTCATGTAAATGGAATCAGAGATTATGGTCTTTTGTTTGACAGATTTTTACATGAAGCCTTATAAGAATTCTGTGGAACCCAAATGATCTCTGAAGAAACAGATGTGGAAACAACTCAGGAGGGGATACTCCAAGAGTTAAGGCTTCCACAACTCTTGAATCATAAAATTAAGAAAGTCTTTGAGAATTTGGATGAGTGAAATGAAAAAGAATGTGGCAAATACATTTTCTACTGCAAGGTAAAATGAAATATACAGAATTTTGCAGAAACCGTAGAGGAAGAAATCTTAAAAAAGTTACAGGACTAGCAGTTGAGGTGGTGGTTAAGGCACTGGACTGCTGCGTAGCTGACCACAGTTCAAGTCCCAGGTCTGGCAGCATGTATTCTTTTTCTCTCTCTTTTTCTCTGGTCAGTGCACAAGCCCTATAGCAAATTAAATAATAATAAGTAAAACTAAGTAAATAATAATTTTTTTAATTTTAAATTTATTTACTTTCATTCACTCAATGAACATCATCACATTATACAAAATGCAATTTCCCATCCAGAATATACCGTATAGTGGCTTAATCATACATGTTATCATCAACAATTTTTCATTTCTTGTTTCTTATATATTTTTCTTTTTCTTTTTTTTTAAATTTCCTAATTCTTTTTTTTTTTGGGGGGGGTTTGCTATAGGGCGCATGCGCTCGCCAGAAAGACAGAGACAGACAGAGAGATAGAAAGCGAGAAATCACCCCCCAGGGGGGATGGCCACATCTCAATCCCTTCTCCTCCATTCTCCTCTCGGGATCTTGGGCACGCATGCATACATGCCCAGCCTGAGTTTAAGCCAATGGGTCCGGGACTTGAACCACGGTCGACTACATGAGAGTCCAGCGACATAGACATTATGCTATCTGCTGGTCCCTGATTTCCTAATTCTCACCCACTGTCATTTCCCATCCTCTTCCCACATTGTCTCTGGTATCTATAGTTGCTTTCCATTCCTCTTGTTTCTCACATTATATTGATTCACAAAGTATCTTATCTAATTATTTCAATAGAAAGTTCAGCTGATACTTATTTGTGAACATTTGTCTGACTGTAGGCATGAAACTCATTGAATAGAATGGATGTACTAAAAAGGAGCACCTTGCTGATGTTATATAGGTTACTGTGGACATTAAATAGGTATTTATAAATATATTTTTTAATTTCTAGAAATTAAAAAAAGATCAAGCTACTATCCTTAGCTTTAATAAATCAAAATTTAAAAATGTTCAAAGAAATTTACTTAAGACTTAAAGTCAGGACATAGGTTCAGATTCTGTTCAAATAGTAGATATATGAACCTATCGACAGCTTAAGAGAAGACAAAATTCCTTAAATCTGGAAAACAAAGCATAGAAGAAAATCAGCAATGTTTTAGTAAAAAGTCATAAAATTCTATTTCACCAGTTCAGTCTATGTACTGTTGTGGTCCAGTCTTTCCGTTTAAATTCTGTAAGATAACATTTAACTCCAGACATTTTTTTAGTTGTTTTTGAACTCTTACTTCTGTGTGTCTATATTTAGTTTTCCTGGTATAGCACTCCATTCAGAACTTCTTGGAGAATTGGTCTGGTGTCCGTAAATTCTTTCAGTTTTTTTCTTTTTTTTTAATCTTTTTAATCTGACAATGTTTTTGTCTTTTCTTCCCATATGAAAAATGATCTTGCCAGGTATAGTATTCTTAGTTGAAATTGTTTTCCCCTTAACACTTTGAATATATTTTCCCATTCTTTCCTTGATCACATTGTTTCCTATGAGGTCTGCTGTTAGGCTGATGGGATGTCCTTTTTAGGTAACTTGATGTTTCTCTCTTGCCAATCTTAATATTTTGTCTTTGTCTCTGGTTTTGGTCAATCTGGCTATAATGTGCCTTGGAGAAGATCTTCTTGGGTTGATTCTATTTGGATTCCTTTGTATTTCTTGGGTCTAGATCTTTGAATGCCTCTCTAGGTTTAGAAAGTTTTCTTCCAGGATTTCATGGAATAGATTATCAATATTCTTATTAGTCTCTTCACCTACTGGGATACTAATTATCTAGATGTTTGGACATTTAATGGTAGCTAGTATTTCTTATATATTATTCTCATTTTGGGGGTTATTTTCTCAGTCTTCATACTGAATTTTCTAGGGCAGAGATTTTGTCTTCTACATCTGAGATTAAATCTTCTGTATGATCTAATCGGCTTTTAATAACATTCTACTATAGTCTTCATCTCTAACAGTTCTGTTTGGTTCTTTTTTTTTTAAAAAAAAGAATTATTTATTTTAACTTTATTATTATTATCATTATTATTTTCCAGTTTGATCAGAGAGAGACAGAGAGAGAGAGAGAGAGAGGAGAAGTGAGAAAGCAAGCCACCAGGTCCGAGACTTGAACCATGGTCGGCCATGTGGGAGTCCAGCGCCTTTAACCACTATGCCACTTGCCGGCCCCTGTTTAGTTCTTTTCTTATGGTGTGTATTTCCTCTTTCAGATAGTGCAAGAACTTCCTCATCTCCTGGAACTCATTGGCTCTTTTCTCCTGCCTCTTCTGGAGTTCATTGTTTCTTTTCTCTTGCATCTTCGTTAGCTTTGTCACTATGAATATTCTAAATTCTTTATGTGACATTTCTACGAGTTCTATTTTACTGTGTGTAGATGAGGAGGAATTGTTCTTTTTCCCTGGGGAAGAGGTATTTTCTTGATTTCTCATGTTTCTTGTGCCTTTTGGTGATTTCTGGTCATCTGATGGGTTATATGTTTCTTCGTAATTTCATGAAGTTCAATCTGAGTATTCAGGGGCATGCAGAAGGAGGTGATCTGTAATGTCTCTGGAGTTCCATTTTTCCCCTTTGTGTGGCAGATTCAGTGGGAATTGAGTAATAGTCTAACCCTGATAGTAGTATTCAGATATTTGGGTACTCTTCACATTGGCTACTCTTCACTTAGACCTGTCTAAACACTCAGTGTGTCACAGCTGAGCAGCAGACTGATGAAGGTAAAGGAAAAGAGAGAAGAAAAGAAAGAGAGAAAAAGAAAAAAAAAACATTAAAAAGCTCAATAAATTTTCTCTTTTAAAAAGTGAAAAATGAAAACTATGTTGCGCAAAAGGAATTGTTCACAGCTTAAATGCAGGCAGCTTCTCAGAAGGCCTGTGGTTTTGCCTCTCCATTTTAGAGTAGAGTCTGGAGAGTGAAGCCTTAGCAGAAAATTTTCAGTAGTCTTAGTCCCTGAAAGGAATTATTCACATCTCAAATGCCTAAATAATTATTTTAAAAAATAATATAGATTTAAAAAAATGCTTACCGGAAAGGAAATGTTAATCAGCATATAGATGGGCATTGTTAGCATATAGATGGGATCTGAAGTCTGCGAGATTGTCCATTATGAGAAGAAAAGGAGCCAGAAACAGAACTCTTAGGAACACTAACAATTGAAATGACTGGCAAAAGAAGAGGACCATGTAAAGGAAACTGAGTAAGCCAAAGAAGCGATGATGGAAAGCAGAAAATTTAATGCCCTCCAACATAAGAGAAGAGAATACCTCATGAAAGAGGGGGTAGTCAACAGTGTCAAATCTTTTTGTAAGTGAAAGACTTAAAAGTCTATTGGTGTTGGAGATAGAAGGGAAAAAACAACTGAATCTATCAAAGGTGGTCCTTGGTCAGTAACTTTGGTAAGAGCAGATTCATTGGCATAGAAAGGACATTGAAATGATTTTAGCAGATTGAGGAGTGCATAGGGGAGTATGGGGAAATGAACAAAGAGAAGGAAGACTGTTTCTAAGAAGTTAAGTTGTATTGATTGAAAAGAGGGAGAGAGAATTATAACTGGGAAGGAGGTAACATAGGCTTAAGAGAACCCTTTTTCTTTTAAGATGAAAAGTTCTTGGGAGGCTGGCAGGTGATGTGTTGGTTATAGGCACTGGATTCCCACATGACCAATCACAGTTGGAATCCTGGACCTGGTAGCTTGCTTTCTCGCTTTCCCTTCTCTCTTTCTCTGTCTCTGGTCAAACTTAAAAAATAATAATAACAAGTGGAAATAAATAAATGAATAAATCTTTTAATAAAAAGATAGAAAGTTCTTGAACTTGTTTAAATATTGATGGCAAAAATCAATAGGGAGAAACTGAAGAGACTCAAGAAAGTGAGTATAATGAATAGTTTGAAGAACGTGAGATTATATGGGATGGGATCCAGAAATGGAAGGGTATACCCTAGGAGAGGCGAACTTGAAGGGAGAAATAGTTCTACAATAGTAGTTGGAGATGTAATTACCTTACCTTTGATAATGGATAGGACTTGTAAACAGGAGACCAGTAAAACACTCTATCCAGCAATAGCAATAAACACATTCTTTTCAAGTTCCATGGAATATTCTTCAGGATAGGCCATATGTTAGGCAACAAAACAAGCTTCAGTAAATTTTAAAAGGTTGAAATAATACAATGTACCTTTTCCAGCCTGGATGATATGAAATTTGAAATAAATAACAGCTGAAAACTGGAAAACTCACAAATATGTGGAGATTAAATAACACATTCTTTAAAAGTGGTTCAAAGAAGAAATCAATCATAAGATAAATTAGATAATATTGTGAGATAAATGAAAATGAAAGCATAACATGCCAAAACTTAAATGATACAGTAAAAGTAATGCTCATAAGAAATCTGACAGTTGTGCATGTTAGTGTTAAAAAGGAAGAAATATTGGGCTACCTCTGTAGCATGGTGGTTAAACGCTGTTCATTGGGAACTAGATACCATATTGCTGACCATGATTCACATCCCAGCCCTGGCATCTTAAAAAACTTAACAGGGGTGTGTGTGTGTGTGTGTCCAAAATCCTGATAGGAAGGGGAAATGGTGGAAAAGGATTGAGATATGACCAAGCCTTGCTGGTGGGGGTTAGGGGAGGCAGTACAATCTCTCCCTGTCTTTTTCACCCTGGAAGAATTTTCATAGCATCACTGTTCAGAATAGCCAAAAGATGGAAACAACCCTAAGAAATAGGTAAATTGAAAAACAAGTTGTTTATACATAAAGCCAAATATTCTAACACTCAGCCGTAAAAAAATGAATACTTGCTACACTGTAAATGACTTTCAAACCATTATGCTAACTAAATAAAGGATGACAGAAATGAACACATACTGTACAATTGAATTGCTGTAAAAATAGCCAAAATACTTAAGCCTTGAAACAAAACAAATTATTGGTTACTAGAAGCTGGGGGTAGTGGAAAGTAGGAGAGACTGCTAAGAATACAGTTTCCTTTCAGGGTGATAAAAATGCCTCCGAACTTGCATCTAGGTGGTAGTAGCACAACATGGAAAGTGATCTATATGTGACTAAAATGTGACTAAAATGTAACTTTTTTTTTTTTTGGGAGAGGTTTTTGCTATAGGGCGCGTGTGCTCGCCAGACAGAGAGAGAGACAGAGAGACAGAAAGCGAGAAATCACCCCCCAGAGGGGATGGTCATGCTGCAATCCCTTCTCCTCCATTCTCCTCTCGGGATCTTGGGCACGCACGCACACGCGCCCGGCGTGAGTTTTAAGCCACCGGGTCCGGGACGTGAACCGCGGTTGACTATGTGGGAGTCCAGCGACATAGCCATTACGCTAACTGCTGGTTCCCACTAAAATGTAACTTTAAAATGGTTAAATTTGACACCAGCAGATGGTGTAATGGTTATATATAGCTGGACTTCCATGTAGTTAACCACAGTTTGAGTCCTGAACTTGGCAGCTTAAAATTCATGCTGGGTGTGTGTGTCTGTGCCCAAAATCCCAAGAGGAGACTGGAGGAGAAGGACTTGTGGTGTGGCCATACCTCTGGGGGATGATTTCTCACTTTATGTATCTCTGTCTCTCTGTCTGGCATGTACACATGCCCTATAGCAAAAATCTCTCTCAAAAAAGGGTTAAATTTATTATTCACAATAAAATTAAAATATTTATTTAGAAAAGGATACATCAAATTGAGACTGAATACCTAATTCAGAAGTCAAGAACAGAAATAACATTTGACAAAGTGAAAAAAAAATGTACTAAGATAAATCATTCACAAATACACAAATTCAATAAATCATACACAAATACCAAGGTCAAGATGTATAAAATAGAAAATGTCTAATATATGATAAAATTCCCTCAGTCACAGAGAGAAATGGACACTAAATTGGGGAAGTGTATGAAGGAAAGCTAAAAGCATTGAATATTAGTAAATGTACAGCAAAGACCTAAGTAAAATAAAAAAGAAATATAGAATGCTCCCAGACAAATTAGATATTGGTGGTACAAAAAACTTACTTCAAAGGTATTCATTTATCCCTGTAAGAATAGCATTAGGGGCTAGCAGGTGTCGTGGTGGTTGAGGCACTAGATTCCCACATGGCTGACCATGGTTCAAGTCCCAGACCTGGTGGCTTTCTTACTTTCTCTCTCTTCTCTCTCTCTCTCTGTCTCTCTCTCATCCAATTAAAAAATAATAATAAATACTGCGGGCCCAATAGTGGGGCCAGCAGGTAGCATGGTGGTAAGGCACTGGACTCCCACATGACTGATTGTAGTTCAAGTCTGGACCTGGCAGCTTGATATTCATGCCAAGCATGCATCCATGTCTAAAGTTCCAGGAAGAGAGTGGAGGAGAATGGATTGCAGTGTGGCTATTCCCTCTGGGGAGTGTTTTCTCACTTTTCTTCTCACTCTCTCTCTCTATTTCTAAGAGTGCACATGTCCCATAGCACAAACCTTAAAAAAAAATAATACTAGTAACATGAATCAGTCATACATTTACCTCTCATACTTAAAAAGTATATATAAATATGTGGAAAAATACTTAAAAGTATTTTTTAAACATTCTCATTTTGGGAATAAATGTCAACTACAGACATTTCCTTTCTTGATACATTATTTCCGTTCCCAAAATATATTCTTAGGCATAATGAATGTGGACAAAATGTGGCAATGCAGTAGTGTGGGGAACAGATAAGAGTAAAGAACTGAATCTTACGAAAATTTTTCAGGGCCAGCAGATGGTATAGAGGCTAAATCATTTTAAAAAAATGAGAGAGAAAAAAGAAAATTTAATGTATTCTTCCTTACCCAAGAAGAGAATCTTCTTCACAGAATGCATTTATAACATTTAAAAATGGTGGGAACCAGCAGTTAGCGTAATGGCTATGTCGTTGGACTCCCACGTAGTCAACCGCAGTTTGTGTCCCGGACCCGGTGGCTTAAAACTCACGCCGGGCGCGTGTGCGTGCGTGCCCAAGATCCCGAGAGGAGAATGGAGGAGAAGGGATTGCGGTGTGACCATCCCCCCTGGGGGGTGATTTCTCGCTTTCTGTCTCTAATGTCTCTCTCTGTCTGGCGAGCGCACGCGCCCTGTAGTGAAAATCTCTCAAAAAAAAAAAAAAAGATGGTGAGGCCAGTGATCTTGTCATTAGCCTCCCACATCAGACTACCATTTGAGCCCGGTAGTCTGTGGCTTAAAACTCAAGTCAGAAAGGTGTGCATTGCACGTCCAAGGTCCTGGAAGGAGAATGGAAAGGTAGAGATTGAGGGGTGATTTCTCAAATTTCTCTCTCTCTCTCTCCCCAGTTCTCCCCGCATAAGGCAAGCACCTTAAAACAAAGACTTAACACTGTTAACATCAACACTTGCAGTTGATCATTCATGAAGATTTCATTAAACTTCCTTTCATTACCTTATTAATGGGCTGTCTGGACTCTGGGGTTAGCCGAAGGTATACTCTGGGACTGGAAAGAGGAATAACCCATGAAACTTATTTGGATGGCATCAAGCCAGGACTTTAGTAATTTTGTAAGGATCTGAGGCTTCTGTTGGTGCTTGTATTTGCTATTTTTATCGTAGCCATCCATTTTCCAATGATCCATAGCCTTAAAACACAAAGGATTCCTGAGTCCATCTGAAAGGGTAGAAAGTGAGCTAGGAGTTGGAACACATGGGGGTGGGGGAGTTGGGGAAGGTAGGAATTTGGTGCCAGTGTTTTTGTATGTTCTTTCACCCTAAGGTATTCCAGGAAGGAGAGCCTCATTTAATTTTGAGGAAGGGAGGGGGGAAAGAACTAGAAAGCCAGAGGCTGGCGTGAGTCACCCCTCCTAATCCCACCACATGCACAGACACACACACCATGATGAGTTATGGACTGCAATACCTTGTGGATATTTTCCTGCTATACGGTAAGCACAGGGGTGTTTAGCACTTGCTCAGGGATGATGGGGAGAGAGAGAAGTGCAGGCATCCATCAGGGCAGGCCAGTGGTGACATTCCACCTCTCCGTGTCACAGGTCATCGTGCCAGACATATAACAGCAATGGCTCCTCATGTTTTCCTGCAGTCTCCAGAGCGGATTCATGTACCAAGGCCCACGCATACCCATTAAAACTCAGATAGACAGGTGTGTGCATGCACCCTCACTCTCACACAGAGTGCCTCTAAAGCAAGTCTGGTGGGGAAAGGGTGGGGTGGAGTGGGGGCTGTTGAGCTTCCCAGCTTCTCCTTCTTCTTCTTTGCCCCTTTCTGTTTGTCTTCCCACTTTCCCTGGGAGGCAGCCAACCACTTCATGGCACTTCACTTCAGGCAACTGTGGAGACAGGGCCCAGGTCCTGGCCTATGGAGTCCACACCTGGTTGCAGCTGATGGCTCTTGCCCTGTGAGGCTTCCCCTGGTCACGTGGGATGGAGCTGGATCTGGTTCCCATTTTCTTGCATTTCCTCCTGTTCTCCCTTCACCTTGGTTTTTAGACCTTCACTACTTTTCTTCCAATTTTGACTTTTGAAGGTTGGGGTCTGCCTGGAAGGCAGAGTTGGGTGGGCTCAGGTACCACGAGAGGTTCAACTCCCTTCTCCTGTGAAAATTAAAAATGACCTGCACATATTGGTGGTAGTGGTGGTGGTAGGGGTGGAGTTGGGTGTCACAGGTGCAAGGGGAACCCCCCACCCTTCCACTCTGTGTTTATTGTCATCAATGATGATCTCACCCCTCTGGTGCACTGTTCCCTGTCATTGTATCTCTGGTTGCTGGGAATTGTCTTCCCCGTCTTGGCCTTGCCTGGGTGGGGCTCTCTGGCCCTCTGGGGTGTACTGAAGACATACATGAGGGAGTGCTCTGGCCTCTCCTCTTGTCCTTTGCAGGTTCCACATGCTTGCTGCTCCATTGGTCCTCAATCCCACTCTGGTGGGATCCCATGGTCAAGATAATTCTTCCTGGTGGCATGTGTGTCCTTCACCAGCAGGCTGTTTAGGCCTCCTTTCACTCCTAGTTTAGGTCACCTCCCCCATTGAGGAATTGCCCCACTCAGTCTAGCTCCACGGTGGTGGCAGGAGGATGACAGTTCTTCTTCCTCTTTGACTTTTCTCTCACAATGTATGCTTAAGTGGAACAAGTCTCCTGCGTAGACAGCTCCTTCCTCTACTCCTGGGTCATGGGGGCTGCACCCCTGTAGCATAAGACCTTGGGAGTAGGCACCATGCTTTTTAGGCATGGACTGGAGTCGAAAGTCACCAGTGGAGGGGAGGCCCTCTAGTCCTGCAGAGTGGTCCTGGGATTACTTTTGGAAGGGGTGGGGCCATGATGGCACCACTGGCAAAATACCTCATGGGCTTCCTTTCCCTGGCAGTTCTCCCTGTGGAAGCTGGAATTGCCCTAACCTGAGCCATTAGCAAGGTCTTCTGGTCCAGTCTTGTAAGCACAACAGTGTGGATTTTGGCATGTACCTGTGTGCCCTCTTTGCCCTTTCCACATGCCCACTAGCATTCCCGCAGTCAGACACCCACAGGGCCAGACTGCACTAAGTCACCCAGATACACACACAAGCACACTAACCCACAAGGGCTCTTCCACTCCCAAACGCTATTGCGAACACATACCTGTGGACAAGCATACAAGCCTCCCCAGCCCCCCCAGGTGCCACTGTACCCTGCCACCCCTACCACCCTTCACACTCCGGTCCACAGAAAGGGAAGCTCCCACTCACACACTCATGGTTAGGCCTGACAGCTCTTCCCTGGGGGCTCTCAAACAGGGAGGGGAAACCATCCCGTGCTCCTTGCCTCAGTCCTCAAGCAACAGGTTGAGCTGCACTGGCTTTCTCTGGAAAATGGCAGTGAAAACGACAAGGAAAATGAAAACGAAAGAAGGAGATCTGTTACTGGATAGACCCAAGCAGGGAGTGGGAACCCGAAATGCCCTGGGTACACCTGGGGAGAGAGGGATGGATCTCAAACTGGAGTAGAGACAGGGCCATTTCTCTGAGGATCCCTGGCCCTGTGTGAGGCCACAAGACCTTGAGGGGTTTGGGTGGCCTGCCGGCCCCAGCGTGGGACCTGAATGAGTTTCTTGGCACCCCGTGTGCAAGAGATACCACTGCTTCCAGCCCTGTGGCTACAGGTTGGGCAGACCTTTTCTGGATGCCATCTAGAGACCAGGCAGAGATGGTGACCTCTTTTTGAGGCTCCTCCCAGGATGTGGGAGTCAGTGAAATCCTGCAGCCAAATGGTGTGCAAGCTAGCAGGGTGACTTTCAAACACTTTGTCCTGGGGGGTGCGGGCCTGTGATTTGAATCTTCTTGGAGAGTCAGGGCAGCAGCCATTGTGTGTCCTTTTCCTTTCACTTCCTGCAAGACCCAGCGCCAAAGTGAAGGCCCAAGGGAGGGCCATGGCTGGTTGTTCAACCTGGAGTCTTGCAGGGTCTCCAACCTTCTGGTCGTATCCTTCCGTGGGTTTGTTTGTTGGCCAAGATGGTTCAAGCTCCCCCCTCCCCTGGTTGGTCTGTCTGTCCTTCTGTAGCTGGGTGATTCTTTTCTTTTTATTCCTTAACTGTACTTTCTTTCTTCCTTTTTTCCCTCAGGTTTTTGTTCTTTTCTCTTTGTTTTTCTTTTTTATTTTTTTGCCATGGAAATGGTGGGGTGCCACGGTAAGGAGAGACAGGGAAAGTGCTGTAGTTGGTATCTGTGGAGCCATACTGCTGTCAAGTGGAAGCTGTTTCTGACAGCAGGAACCACTGGGCACAAAGGCAGGCACAAGTCTGGGACAGAGTGGAGATGGGAGTGGGGGGTAGGAGGCATTGAATAGGAGGTCCTGAGGGTGAAGCTGGACAAGTCAATCCTAGCTGACACTTCGCCTGTGCCCATCCTGTTAACAGCAGCCTGACCACCTGGCTGTAGAACGGTACAGGAAAGAAAGGGGCAGCCGCCTGCTCTGGAACTGTCAGGGAAAATTAGCCCCACCCTCAGGAGTACTAAACTCCCTGTCCCCAGCAAGGAAAGGGGTCTCCTGGCGTCAGCATGGCCTCAGGTAAGGACGGACTGGTGATGTGCTTCCTACCCAGAACACCCAGAGTAAATAATGGCCCCAGTCCCTGCAGACAGAGGCCAGTAGGCCTCCCCAGGCCCACCGTAAAATGACTGTCTGGTAAATTCCACCCCTGGCCCCACTGGTCTTGCCTCGGGCCGGCTCTATCCTGGGGCTTCTAGAGATCCTGCTTCCCCACTGGTGTCCGCCTAGTAGGGGAACATCCCTCTAGGTCTCTGCACCCCTCCGCTCCCCCGGGGTGGGGGGATTCCCCTGCTTCAGCAGAGTCTACTCAGGCCAGCACCCCTTTAATGACTGTGGTGCCCAGGGGAAGGATAGAGTGGGCTGCTGCTCATCCCTTTGGGCCACCATTTCTGCTGGACAGCACTGTGGCTCCACGAATGGCAGTCTCTTCGTCTCTACCCCGACCTCCCTTCCTCTCCTACCTTCTGCTGCCCCCAGAGAAGTCAGCCCTTGGACACCCTGCCTACCTTTAGCGGGTTCCTCATGGACTTGACCATCTACGTGCCACCCTGCAATCCTAGCCAGATTTTGCCCTTCCTCCATCCCTCCTGGTGCTGTTCTTACTGTGAATCCCTCTGGGCACAGGTAACCACTCTCAGTACCTACCACTGGATGTCACTGGATTTTCCTAGTGATAGTGTAGTAATGTTTTCTATTTATCTTCCTTTTTTTTTGGAGAGGTTTTTGCTGTAGGGTATGCACGCTCGTGGGAAAGATAGAGACAGAGTGACAGAAAGACAGAAAGCGAGCAATCACTCCTCAGAGGGATGGCCACGCCGCAATCCCTTCTCCTCCATTCTCCTCTCGGGATCTTAGGCATGCACACACATGTGCCCGGTGTGAGTTTAAGCCACTGGGTCCGGGACTCAAATCGCGGTCGACTGTGTGGGAGTCCAGCGACATAGCCATTATGCTAACTGCTGGTCCCTCTATCTTCTTAAAGATCATCCTTTTATGTCATTCTCTCAGTGTCTGTTTCTTTCTTTTTCTATTTTTCATTTCCTGCTTTTATTGTTATTGTAGGATGGTGTTGCTATGGGCCTAGAGATTTAATGAGAGAAATAGTAAGAGTAGTATAGGGAAATATCATTTTCTTGTGGGGAAAGGCCATGCTATAATCAGTGCTTATCCATCCTGAGCATTGTTCCTTAACTTTTTTTCAATCTACCACATCCTAGATTTCAATAGAGTTTTTAGCCTTGTGGTATCTCACTGACTTAACTTTTTCTCCACCTACTGGTTGAGTTTTTTTCATTTTTTTCTTTTTTATTATTATTATGTTTTAATTTGATGCATATTATATACCTCACCAGATGAATACTGAGATATGTATGGAGAATGAAAGAGAGAAAATGAGAAAGTACTCCATGGGTAATGATCCCTGTTTTCCTCTCTTGGTTTTGGGCATGCATATACATGTGTTTAGCTTGTTTTTCAGTCTTCCAAGTCTGGGACTCAAGCCATGCAATCGGCCATGTAGGATCCATCTGTCCCAACCAACATACCAATATCTGGCCCATCTTATGTATTTTTTAAAATTTCAATCTTTTTTATGAAGTCTTTCCTCTGGCCTTTTAAGTGTGCTTATTTTGCTAATTTTGACCTGAGTTCTTCATGTTTTCCTATTTTCTTCAGGAGCAATGTTGAGTTTCTTGAGGTTTTAGTTTTTTTTTTTTCTTTTTTCTTTTCTTTATTTTTTTTTTACATTTTTCCACATTTACTTTACATATCAAAAATTTGTTGTTCATGCTCCATAGTTCTTTTTTTATTTCAATTTATTTATTTGCATTCATTCACTGTACATCATTACAACTTACAAAATGAGATTTTTCATCCAGAGTACACTGTATATTGTCTCAATCAAGCACATCAACAAACATTATTGTCAGCAGATGATCTTCATTTCTTATTTTCTGTATGCTTAGCATTTTTCCCCCCATCCTTGATTCCCTATCTCTTACCCTCTGCCATCTCCTATTGTCCTCCCCCACTGTCTCAGGTATCTATGTTTGCTTTCTGTACTGTTTTCCCCCCACATTTTATTGAATCACCAAAGACCCTAATCAATCCAAATACCCTCATAACAAACATAGGTGACATACACATTTCCGTGAACACAAGTCTAACTTTACGCATCCTATAAAGTAGCACCTAGCTGGGGCTACATATACTACAGCAGTCATTGAATAGATAAATTTTTTTTTCCTGAAATTTTTTTTTTTGTAACTCAATTTACATCCCTTCCCTAAGCATCATCACAACA
>NW_006203459.1:161873-167724 GCF_000334495.1 Tupaia belangeri chinensis | reverse complement strand
ATTTTGTATAATTTTGTTTGTGACTCTGTAACAACAGAGACAGTATGGTTTTAAATATTTTTGAGAAAGTATTTACATGTCAACTGCTCAGATTGTTGAAAAGCAAATGCCCAGCACACAAGTGCCTCATAAACTTTCTCAAATTCAGCCCTGCCTATCAAGTATTCATTGGTATACCATCTGCTAACAAAGATCAGTCTCTTTTGCTTCCTTCAAAGTCTTTCTCAAGATAATCCTCTGATATGGTTGCTGTTTTGCAATCTCTACTAATTACAATGATGGGCTGGCTGGAAAAGTCCCAGTTGTTATTTTATGTTATAAATTCTTTCATATATCTTCTCTAATCCTCTCTACCAGGCAGAACAATTTATGGTGCCAGGACATCTTCCTAAGAGCTTCTGTTGGCTTACTTGAGATCCACCTTAGTTCCATAGTTTTCTGATTAATCTTCAGGTATGACATTCCAGTCAAAGCCCTGCCAATAATGAGTATTTCCCAATTTCTGATTCAATGCAACCAGCATTACTGAACTTATGCAAATAACCCTTCTGCCACAAAATAAGAATACTCCCAAATATTTCCAATTCAAGAGGAATCAGGAAGGAAAAAAAAAGTTTGTTTCCATTTAAAGAAACAAACAAGAAATATATTTTAACAAATTACTGAACCTATCAACAACTGAAAAAAAAGTAAAATGCATAAATTGGGAAAACAAAGCATAGTAAAAAAAATCAGTAATGTTATTTATTTATTTCATTTATTATTTAAATTTATTTGTTTACATTCATTCACTGTACATCATTACAGCATACAAAATGAGATTTTCCATCCAGAATAAACTATATATTGGCTCAATCAAGCACATCAACATATATGTTATCATCAACAAATAGTTTTCCATTTCTTGTTTTCCTGTGTATTTTGGTTTTTTTCCCCATCCTTGATTCCCTATCTCTCACCCTCTGCCATCTCCCACCCTCTTCCCACACTATCTGTAGTATCTGTGGTTGCTTTTTATGCCTTCCCCTCCCACACATTTTATTTAATTCACTAGAGGAATTAATTACTCTAAATATTTTCAATAGCAAGCACAGCTGATATATACATATCCATGAACACAAGTCTGAGTTTAGGCATAAACCTCAGTGAATACAATGAACATACTATAAAGTGGCACCTAGCTG
The DNA here is from genome assembly GCF_000334495.1 of Tupaia belangeri chinensis. Taxonomy (NCBI): domain Eukaryota; kingdom Metazoa; phylum Chordata; class Mammalia; order Scandentia; family Tupaiidae; genus Tupaia; species Tupaia belangeri. The sequence goes on along the minus strand of NW_006203459.1, from coordinate 166,540 downwards.
GAGCTATATAGCTTACTGTAGTCATCAAATAGATATTTTTAATACATTTTTTTAAAAAATTTCAAGTAAAACAGTATTAGGTTTTCTTTTTTCTGAAACTTTTTTTTTAACTTAATTAATTTACATTAATTCCCTAAGCATCGTCACAGCATTCAAAATGTGATTTCCCATCCAGAATATAATGTATAGTGGCTTAATCATGCATGTTATTGTCAAAACTTTTCCATTTCTAGTTTTCCATATATATATATATATGTGTGTGTGTGTGTGTGTGTGTGTGTGTGTGTGTGTTTACCCCTATTATTCACCCTCTGTCCTTTTCCACCCTTTTCTTACACTATCTCTGAGATGTCTTCAATTCCTCCCCCCCCCGCATTGTATTGATCACACTATTTCTTAAATAATCTACTTTCTGTAGCAAGTTCAGCTGGTAATTTGAAGAAAAGCAATTTTGACTTAAATCAAAGAAATCCTAAGGGACTTTGCTTAAAACTTAAAGCCAGGAAACAGATTAGGATTCTGTTCAAGTGGTAGGTACATGAACCTATTGACATCTCAAGAAAGAACACAAATCCTTAAAACTGGATAACAAAGCCTAGAAGAAAATCAGCAATGTTTTATTCAAAAGTCATAAAATTCTATTTCACCAAATCAGTCTTATGTACTTCAATTGTGGTTCAATTTTCCTGATTAAATTCTGAGATATAATATTCAACTCCAAACTTGTCCCTATGATTAAGTTGACCATTTTCTTAGTTTTTGAACACTTATTTCTGTGTGACTGTATTTAATTTTCCTGATATAGCACTCCCTTGAGAACTTCTTGAAGATCTGGTCTGGTGCTGTTAAATTCTTTTAGGTTTTGGTCATTGGAGATTGTTCTTGTCTTTTTTCCCCCACATGAAGGATAATCTTGCTGGGTACAGTATTCTTGGTTGAAATTGCTTTTTCCTTAACACTTTGAATATATTTTCCCATTCTTTCCTTGCTTGCATTGTTTCTGATGAGAGGTTTGCTGTTATCCTGATGGAATATCCTTTGTAGGTAACTTGATGTTTTTCTCTTGCCAATCTTAGTATCTTGTCTTTGTCTGTGGTTTTGGTCAATCCTAGTATAATGTGTCTTGGAGAAGATCTTCTTTGGTTGGTTCTATTTGGGGTCCTTTGTATTTCTTGGGAATGGATCTTTGAGTGCCTCTCTAGGTTTGGAAAGTTTTCTTCCAGGTTTTCATAGAATAGATTAGCAATATCCTTATGAGTCTCTTCAACTTCTGGGATACCAATTATCCAGATGTTTCATCCTTGGATGGTATCTAGTATTTCTCATATATTATTCTACTTTTTTTTTTTTGGTCCATTTTCTCAGTCTTCATGGTGGATTTTTTTAGGCCAACAATTTTCTCTTCTGTGTCTGAGATTCTATTTTCTGTATGATCTAATCTGCTTTTAATATTTTCAAGGGAGATTTTGACTTTCTATATTATAGCCGTCATCTCTAACAGGTCCATTTGATTCTTTTTTAAAGTGTGTGTTTCCTCTTTTAGATCTTGCAAGAATTTCCTCACCTGGGACTCATCAGCTCCTTTCTCCTTTCTCTTCAGCAGTTCATTGTCTCTCTTCTCTTCCATCTCTGTTAGCTTCACCATTATGAATATTCTAAATTCTTTATCAAACATTTCCATAATTTCCATTGAACTGTCTTCGGATGAAGAGGAGTTATTCTTTTCCCTGCTAGGAGAGGTGTTTTCTTGCTTTCCCATATTTCTTGTGGTCCTGCGGTGATTTCTAGTCATGTGATGGATGGTGTGTTTTTTCCTAATTCTTGAAGTTCAATCTGAATGTTCAGGAGCAGGCAGAAGGAGGTGATCTGGAATCTCTTTGCCATTCCGTTGTGATCCCTTTTTGCAGCAGATTCAGCAGATATTGAGGAATATGTTAACCCTAATAGTATTTGGATGTTTGGCTATCGTTCCCTTAGGTCTGTCTAGAAACACAGTAAATGGAGATTGAGTAGTGGAGATGAAATAAAAGAAAAAGAAAAGGAAACAGAGAGACAGAAACAACAACACAACAAAGAAACTGAGAAAAAAAATTAAAAAAATTTTTTTTTAAAAAAAGCACAATATAGAAATCCACGAGCACACTGTGCAAAACCACTAGTTCTCCATGAGGAATCTTCTTCTGAAGGCCTGTCTCTCCCGTCTCCTCCTTGGGTGGGAGGGGGAGAGGGGGGCTATTAATAAGATAAGGCGGGGCTGAAAGCAAGAGAATACTTTACAAATTTTTAAAAAGAAAAAATGACCAAACAAATGAGAAGACAGAAGCAGAGAGAGACAAAGACAGAGATACAGAGACATTGATAGAGAGAAGGCTAGAGGAACTCCCTACCACTCAAGTTTGTGGGCTGGAAGCTGAATTATCAGTAGGAAATCTTCATTTCTCTTTTTTCCCTGAAATCACTAGTTCTCAGCAGCCATGAGGAATCTTCTTCTCTCAGTAATGTTTAACTCAAAAGTCATAAAATTCTATTTTGCCAGTTTAGTCTTATATTCAGACTCTCTTCTGTTGAATATACAGTGTTACTGTGGTCCAATTTTTCTGTTTAAATCCTTGAGGTTAAGAAATTGCATTGATGTAGTCGATTAATTAGGGCAGGACTGTCATTTCCATTATGTTATTTCTTCCTATCCAGGAACATGGAATGTCTTTTGATTTTTTTTATATCATTTTCTTTGTTTTTTTTTGTTTTAACATTCATTTTCTTTTTATGTAGGAAAGGGAAGTTTTAATAAAAAACGAGGGTTTATACGGGCAAAAAGTACATTCCATGCCTGAAAGGTATGCAGGTGGGTAGTTGCCAGAGAAGGACCACTGCGTTGGGCATGTGGTTAGGTGTTACATTTATTCCAAGAGCTGATAATGAATATTTAGCAGTGGGTTGTCTGTCATAGTATCTATGTTCTTTGTTTGAATTTACAGACTTTCTCCAGAGCTTTTCCATTTCTATCACAGGTAAAGAATTTAAGGAATTTGATTACCTAATTGCACATGCCCTGTGTGAACTTTGATGATAGGAGCATCCTTATTTACTTTTTAAAAAATAATTATTTATTTAATTTTATTTATTCATTCATTTATTTTAATTTGACTAGAGAGAGACACATACAGAGAGGAGAGGAGAGGAGAGGAGAGGAGAGGAGAGGAGAGGAGAGGAGAGGAGAGGAGAGGAGAGGAGAGGAGAGGAGAGGAGAGGAGAGGAGAGGAGAGGAGAGGAGAGGAGAGGAGAGGAGAGGAGAGGAGAGGAGAGGAGAGGAGAGGAGAGGAGAGGAGAGGAGAGGAGAGGAGAGGAGAGGAGAGGAGAGGAGAGGAGAGAGAGAAAGCCACTAGGTCCAGGACTTGAACTGTGGTCAGCTATGTGGGAGTATCTAGCACCTTAACCACCATGCCACCTGCTGGTCCCCAGAGGGGACCAATTAGTATATTCCCCTAGTGGGAATCAGGATGTTGACCAAATACTTTTGATGGGTCCTTTTGTATTCGTGAGGGATGATAGAAGAGACATTTACAACTGTCCCTGTGTGTCTTTCTCAGGTACTAAAGAATAAAAATGAGATCTGCCTTGCCTTCAGGTGCCAGGAGCTGGGTGGGAGAAAGGAACCTCTGCAGAGTGTCCAGTTGTAACTCCTGATAAATTGTGATTGATATGATAGGTGTCCTGCTATTTTCTTAGGACTGCTTACTCATTTCTAGCTAACTGCCTATCACATTCCACCCTCAATTACTTGAGACCTTAAAATAATTTAGGGGAAACGGGCTTAAGATTTCAACTTCCAGGAGTCAAATGGACTGAAGAGAGGGGAGTCAGAGTTTCAATCCTTGCCCTTTGTCAGGTCAGCTCCATGATTATGTAGAGACTTCAGAGGTGTCTTCATGTGAATCACAGAAAGATGTACTAGCTGTATCTAGAGGAGAAAGATTAACATCGTTAGATACTGGTTGATATTGTTGAAACACAAAGATAGATTGTATCTTATTGTTAATAAGCTTAGTAAGAGTTTGAAAGAGTTGAGGACCAAAGCTTATAACTAAGATCATTATAAGTGGGCCCACTAGTGGCAATTGGAGAATTAATGGGAGAGTATTAGTGTAGCAAGAGGAAGATTCTATATTTTCAATGTTGTGGCCTTTTTTTTTTTTTTAAGGAGATTCTTTAACATCTTGTTGGACTTGTTCTGATAAATTAGCATAGCATCAGACTTTTTTTTTTCACGTCATCAAAAACTTGTATTTAAGTAATTGTTAGAATCTTTTCCATGGGATGGGATCAGCAGTTGGTGTAATGGCTATGTTGTTGGACTCCCATGTAGTCGACTGCAGTTCGAGTTCAGACCCAGTGGCTTAAACTCACACTGGGTCCATGTGCATTCATGCCCAAGATCCCAAGAGGATAATGGAAGAGAAGGGATTGTGGTGTGGCAAAAGTTTATTTTTAGGAAACTATCTAACTTCTGTTCTTTAAAATTTGCATTTTAAAGAACATATTTTTATTCGTCACTGTTAGGTTTACCTGAGGCTTGTTCAGTGAGATTTTTAGATGTCCAAGGGGAATGAAAGGGTCTTGGGCCCCATCAATCCTCAATTTCAGAAACCAGCATGGACTTAGAAGTC
>NW_006203459.1:161351-161838 GCF_000334495.1 Tupaia belangeri chinensis | reverse complement strand
GGACCCACTCCTCCATGTTGGGTACAAGGCCCCAGTGGGAACATACAGGAGCATGTCAGTTATGGGCATTGTTCAGTGCCTAGACTTCCCACATTGGAAACATTTAGTTTTCCAGATCCTGCCCTTGGATGGAAGTTCCCAGCCTTTTTCTTTTTTCTTTTTTTTTTTTTTTAGCTTCTTGTAGTTTTTCTGGTAGATGTTGTTCACTTCTTTGGTTACATTTATATCTAAGTATCTTAATTTTATTTATGGCTATTGTTAATGGGATTTCTTTCCATTGTACCTCAGTCTATTTATTGTTTATGTATAAAAATGCTGCAAGATTTTGTATGATTTTGTCTCTTACCACTTTAGTGAATTCATTTATCACTTCTAGAATAATTTTCATTGATTCTTCACTTCTTGGAAAATTTTCATGTGTTCTTTTGGAATTTCTATGTATATAATTACATCATCTGAAGATAGAGATAATTTCACTTCTTTCCCT
>NW_006203459.1:159300-161315 GCF_000334495.1 Tupaia belangeri chinensis | reverse complement strand
TTGGCTAGAACTTTCTGTATATGTTGAAAGTGAGTGGAGAAAGTGGGCAGCCTTGTCTTGTTGCATTTTTTTTTTGAGAAGTTTTCGCTATAGGACGCATGCGCTCGCCAGACAGACAGAGAGAGACATAGAGACAGAAAGCGAGAAATCACCCCCCAGGGGGGATGGTCACGCTGCAATCCCTTCTCCTCCATTCTCCTCTCGGGATCTTGGGCACGCACGCACACACACACGCCCGGCGTGAGTTTTAAGCCACCCGGTCCGGGACATGAACCGCGGTCGACTATGTGGGAGTCCAGCGACATAGCCATTACACTAACTGCTGGTTCCCTTGTTGCATTTTTTTAGATGCCTTGCCTTGTTAAATATTATAGAAAAACTGTAGGCTTTTCCAAATTCAGTATGAGGCTAACCTTGGGTTTGTCATAGGTAGTTTTTATTGTGTTGAGAAAAAGTCCGTTCTATTCCATTTTTGCTAAGGATCTTAATATGAAAGGACGTTGTATTTTTATCAAAGACTTTTTCTGCATCAATTAATATGATCGTATGATTTTTATATTTCCTTCTCTTACTGTGATATATTTATTGTTTTGAGTATGTTGAATCACTCTTGCATCCCTGGGAAAAAGTTTACCTGATCATGGTTTATAATATTTTGTGTGTGTGTGTGTTTGTGTGTGTGTGTAGGGTGTTGTTAAGGGCAGATATTCATTTTTAATTTTATTTTTGTTTGTACATTCAGTTACTGTATTATTACAGTATACAAAATGAGTTTTCTATTTTGTTTTATAAATTTATTTTTTACATTTAATCACTGTGTATCATTATAGCATACCAAATGAATTTTCCCATCATGAATATATTACATATCAGTTCACTCAAAGACATTACCATATACATTATAGTCAACATATTTCTTTCTATTTTGGGTCCCTTAAATGTTTTATTTCTTTCCTCTTCCCCTTGATTCCCTCCCTTTCACCCTCCTGGATTTCCCACCCTCCTCCCCCACTGTCTCTAGTATCATCATTGTTCTCCAAGCTTTTATACTTCCTATCATTCAGTTTTTGTTTATTTATCTAATTTTTTCTATGAGAGACAAAAAGACAATGGCACTCTCCATCCACAGTGTTTTCATGGTGATCCACCCTCACTTTCAGCTGGCCAGGTTGGTGAACAAGTACATGCCTGCCATTCTAAGGGAGATCCTAGGACATAAACCTAGGACCTTTCCGTGGGAGTCTAGTTTCATTATTGTTGTGCCACTGCCTGTTCTCCATTCTTTGTTTTGACCTTGTTGTGAACAGGACCTGTGGGCTCTTCTAATTGCTGCCTCGTCCACACTGCTGCCGTATGCAGGCTCTGGAGGTTAACTCAAAGTATGGAGTTGTTTTAATTTTTTATTTTATTTTATTTTTTATTTCCCATCCTCTTCCCACTCTGTCCCTGCTTTCTGCAGTTGCTTTCCATTCCTTTATTCTTTCCCACAGTGTATTGATTCGCAAAATATCTTAATTAATCTACTTTCAATAGTAAGTTCAGCTGATATATACTTATCTATGAACAGAAGTTGACTTTAGGCATGAAATTCTGTGGATAGAATATATATAATATAGCACATAGCTGAGTCTATATAGTTTACGGTGGTTATTAAATAAGTATTTTTAAAATACATTTTTTTAATTTCAAGAAAGGCAGTCTTAGCTTTAATAAATCAAAATAAAAAAATGTTAAGCGAACTTTGCTTAATACTTAAAGCCAAGAAACAGGTTAGGATTCTGTTTGAATAGTAGGTACATAGACCTGTCCACAACTTAAGAAAAGACAAAACTCCTGAACACTGTAAAACAAAGCATAGAAGGTCAGTAATGTTTTTGTCAAAAGTCATAAAATTCTATTTCACCAGTTCAAGCTCATGTACTTTATCGTCTGTTGTGGTCTGATGTCTCTGTTTAAATTTGGAAGATAACATTCAACTCTGTATTTGTCCCTACCTGTATTTGGCCATTTTCTTA
>NW_006203459.1:148831-158993 GCF_000334495.1 Tupaia belangeri chinensis | reverse complement strand
TTAGAACTCTTATTTCTGTGTGTCTGACTTTAGTTTTCCTGGGATAGCACTCCTTTCAGAACTTCTTGGAGAGCTGATCTGGTGATGGTAAATTCTTTTGGGTTTTGGTTATCGGAGAATGTTCTTGTCTTCTCTTCCCATATGAAGGGTAATCTTGCCAGGTATAGTATTCTTGGTTGACATTGTTTTTCACTCAACACTTGGAATATATTTTCCCATTCTTTCCTTGCTCGCATTGTTTCTGGTGAAAGGTATGCTGTTAGCCTGATAGGATATCCTTTGTAGTTAACATGACAATTCTCTCTTGCCAGTCTGAGTATCTTGTCTTTGTCTGTGGTTTTGGTCAACTTGCTATAATATGTCTTGGAGAAGATCTTCTTGGGTTGATCTTATTTGGGGTCCTTTTTATTTCTTGGGTCTGGATCTTTGAATGCCTCTCTAGGTTTGGGAAGTTTTCTTCCAGGATTTCATGGAATAGATTGTCAATGCCCTTATTAGTCTCTTCACCTTCTGGGATATCGATTATCCAGATGTTTGGACGTTTAATTGTATCTAGTATTTCTTGTATATTATTCTCAATTTTTGGAATATTTTTTCAGTCTTCATGGTATATTTTACTAGTCCAGTGATCTGATCTTCTACATTGGAGATTCAATTTTCTGTATGATCTAGTCTGCTTTTTTTTTTTTTTTTAAGAAGTTTTTGCTATAGGGCGCGTGCGCTCGCCAGACAGACAGAGACAGAGAGACAGAAAGCAAGAAATCACCCCCCAGGGGAGATGGCCACGCTGCAATCCCTTCTCCTTCATTCTCCTCTCGGGATCTTGGGCACACACGCAAACGCACCTGGCGTGAGTTTAAAGCCACCGGGTCTGGGATACGAACTGTGGTCGACTATGTGGGAGTCCAGTGACATAGCCATTACACTAACTGCTGGTTCTGATCTAGTCTGCTTTTAATACTTTCAAAGGAGGTTTTGACTTCCTGTATTATAGCCTTCATCTCCAGCACTTCCATTTGACTCTTTTTTATGGTGTGTATTTCTTCTTTCAGCTCTCGTAAGAAATTCCTCACCTTGTGGTACTCATCAACTTTTTTCGTCTGGTGTTTATTGTCCCTCTTGTCTTCCATCTCTGCTAATTTTGTCATTATGAATACTCTATATTCTTTATTAGAGACTTCTATGATTTCCATTGTACTGTCTGTGGGTGAAGAGGAGTTATTCTTTTTCCTAGAGGGTGAGGTATTTTCTTGGTTTTGCATATTTCTTGTGACTGTGCAGTGAGTAATTTCTAGTCATCTAATGGGTTATCCATCTTTATAATTCTAGAAGATCAATCTGAGTGATCAGACATACACGGGAGGATGTGGTCTGCAAACTCTTTGGTGTTGCATTTTTCTCCCTTTGTGACACAGATTCAGTGGGAGTTGAGGAATATGAGGAACCAGATAGTATTCAGATATAGCAACTTTTCATTTAGACTTGTCTAGACACTCAGTAGGTGGAAGCTGAGCAGCAAACTGATGAGCTTAAAGAAAAAGGATAAGAAATCACAGAAACAGAGAAAGAAAAAAAAGGGAAAAATGGATAAAGCAAACAAAAACATTAATTGTTTGTTAATTATAAAAAGCAAAAAATGAAAATGAGGGTAGATTCTTAGCAGAACATCTTCATTGCTCTTATCTCTGAAATCACTAGATCTCAGCTGTCATGGTGGACCCAAAATGAGTCTTCCTAGCAGGAATACAGTATACATTAGTTTTGTCATAAAAAATGTGTTTTTCTAGTAGGCATTCAATCTATATTAGTCCTGTCAAACATTTATCATATACATTAACATCAACAGATGGTTTTCCATTTTTGTGTCCCTTAAATGTTTTTCTCTTCCTTTCCCCCTCTTGATTCCTTTCCTATCACCCTTCTCTGCAGTCTCCATTTTTACTAAAATTATTTAATTTAACTTTATTATTATTTTCCAGTTTCATCAGACAGAATAAAAGTGAGAAAGCAAGCCACTAGGTTCAGGACTTGAACCATGATTGGCCATAAGGAAGTCCAGTGCCTTTAATCATCATGCCACCTGCTGGCCCCAAGGGTCTCCATGTTTTGGTTGATGCGTATTCCATAGTGTATATGTGCCACAGTTTTTTAATCCATTTATATGTGGACATTTCGGTTGGTTCTATGTCTTAGCAATCATGAATAATGCTGCAATAAACATAGACGTGCAAATATTTTTCCAACTGAGTGTATTTTTTTCCTTTGGGTAGATACTCAGATGTGGAATTGCTGGGTCATATGGTAGTTCTATCTGTAGGTCTTTGAGGAACCTCCACAGTCTTCTCCACAATGGCTGTACTAATTTACATCCCCATCAACAGTATAGGAGAGATCCCTTTTCACTGCAGCCTCACCAGCACTTATCATTCTTTATTTATTTTTAAACTTTTTAAATTAAATATATTTTTTAAACAAATAGCACTTTTTTTTGGTTAAATTATGGTAACCAAAGATGGCTTTACAGAAGGCAAAATATACTACACATCCATTTTAGAAGAGTCCTTTTTGTTTCTTCAAATTTAAGGCCCTCACTAATGTTTGAAAATAGTCATAGGCAACACATAATGCAATCAAATGCAACACACAATGGAATCAAATGCAGACAGTTCCAGCATTTTGCCAGAGACCTTCCAAAACAAAAAGAATACTTCTGTTTCATTCACGTGGCACAAAAATCAGTGAAGGGGGAACCAGCAGTTAGCATAATGGCTATGTCGCTGGACTCCCACGTAGTTGACTGCAGTTCACGTCCCGGACCCGGTGGCTTAAAACTCACGCTGGGCATGTGTGCGTGTGTGCCCAAGATCCCGAGAGGAGAATGGGAGAGAAGGGATTGCGGTGTGGCCATCCCCCCTCGGGGGTATTTCTCGCTTTCTGTCTCTCTGTCTCTTTCTGTCTGTCTGGCAAGCACACGCGCCCTATAGTGAAAACCTCTCTAAAAAAAAAAAAAAATCAATGAGGGAAAACATCTAACCATAAATAAATTTAAAAAGATTTTAAACATCCAATCACTGTGCATTGTTACTGCAAAACCAAGTTAATTTCCCATTATGAATACACTGTATATTGGTCCAGTCAAAAATATTACCATACACGTTATTATCAGCAGATAGTTTTCCATTTTTATGTCCCTTAATGTTTTGCTTCATTGTTTTTCTCCTTGATTCTCTCCCTTTCACCCTCCCCCATTTCCTAACCTCTTCCCACAGTATCTCTAATACCACTATTGCTAGCCATGCTTTTATACCTTCCAGTCTTTCAGTTTCTGCCATAGAGTGCTGACATTTTGTATATATTGAGTAGGAAATAAAATGCTTCTCTTTCATATTCCAACTTGATTCTCTTAGCAACAAATCTTCCATATTTGTCCACATTCCATCAAATACCAGTCTCATCGCTTTTTACAACCAAACAGTATTCTGTAATGTATATGTTACACACTTTTTCAAACCATTCATCTGTTACTGGATATTTGGGTTGGTTCTGTGTCTTAGCTTTTGTGAATAATGCTGTGATAAACATGAATGTGCAGGTTATTTTTCTGAGTGTATGCCATCCTTTGGTAAATGCCCAGAAGTAGAATGCTGAATCATATGGTAGTTCTATTTGTAAGTCTTTGTGAATATTCTATATTGTTCTCCACAGTGGCTGTACTAATTGACATTCTCACTCACAGTGTATGAGAGTTCCCTTTATTCCACAGCCTTGCCAGTAGTTACCATTCTTTCTTAAAATTATTTTTAATTTTTTAATTCTTAGTCACTCTGACTTGGGTTAGGTGGTATCTATTGTGCTTTTGATTTTTTTTCCCCTTATAATGAGGGAGGTTGATCATTTTTTCATATGGTTATTGGCTATTCATATGTCTTTCTTAAGAGGGCTGACTGTTCGGCTCATTCGTCCATCTTTTAATTGGGTAGATAGTTATTCTGAGCTAAACTGCTTGAGTTCCCTCTATATTCTAGTTATCTTTCCCGTATCTTTGGCACAGTTTGTAAATACATTCTTCCATTCCAAGGGTTGTCATTTCACTCTAATTATAATCATTGTTTTTGGCTGTGCAGAGCTTTTTAACCTGATTTAATCCCACTTGTTTGTTTTTGGTATTATTGATTTGGTTTTGGGGTTTCTATTTAAGAAGTTTTTATTTGGACCAGCAGATGGCATAGTGTTTATGTCGCTGGACTCCCACATGGCCAACTGTGGATCAATTCCTGAACCTTATGGTTTTATATTCACCCTGGATGAGTGTGGCTGTGTGCCCAAGATCCCTGGAGAAGAATAGAGAAGAGACTATGGTGTGGCCATGCCCCCTGGGGGATGATGTCTTATTTTCTCTCTTTCTCTCTCTCTGGTGAGCTCAGGTGCCCTCAGGCAAAGAAACAAAAACAAAACTCTTTAGAAGAAAATAGAACTTTGCTTACTTCATATCTCCAGGAGATTCCGTGTTTTCCACAAGCAGTTTTATAGTTGGAGATCTTAGGTTTATTTCTTTGATTCACTTTGAATTATTTTTTGTTACTGGTAACAGAGAGGGCTCCAGTTTTATCTTTCTGTAGGTGGTTACCCAGTTTTTCCAGCACCATTTGCTAATGAGATTTTCTTAACCCTGGATTGTCAGGTGCTCATTGCCAAAAATTAGGTTTCTATTTCTAGGTTTCCATTCTGTTTCATTGGACTACATACTTTCTTTGCCAGTATCATGCTGTTTTGATTATCACAGATTTGTAATATGTTATGGGGTCAGGGAGTAAGATGCTTCCTTCTCCACTCTTCCTGTGCAGTATTCCTTTGGCAATATGGGGTCTTTTATGAATTCAGACAAATTCTATGATTGCTCTTTTTAAATCCAATAAGAATGTCTCTGGTAATTTGATTTGGATTCTATTATTTATATAGGTTAATTTGGGTAGAATTGATATTTTGATTATATTCTTCTAGTCTGGGAACATGGGATGTTCTTCTACTATTTGAGAACTTAGTAGGAGGGAGAAAATAGCACTGAATTATTTCACAGTGGGGGAAACACATGAGTTCACAGTCACAGAATCCCTATTCAACAAATTGACCAGAAGTAAATACATTACCAAATGACTAAAAATTGAAGAAGAGCCTCAAGGATGAGAGAATCAAGTAGTAAATCTCCACCAAGAGAACAATGTAACCTGTCTCCAAGTTGGGAAAATTTAGAGCATATTACAAAAATATCAGGAAAAGAATTTAGAATATTTACAGTAACAAAATTTAAGAGATGCAGGAGAAAAGAGACATTGAGCTCCAAGAGGTGAGGAAGTCCTTCCACAATATGAAAGAATTGGACACCATAAAAAAGAATGAAACAGAACTGTTAGACATGAAGGCTATAATATAGGAAATTAAAAACTCCCTCGAAGTTATCAAAAGCAAGTTAGACCACGCAGAAGATCGAATTTCTGAAGTACAAGACAGAACCAACCACCTAGAAAAAATTATCAAAAATACTGAGGAAACAGCCAAGAAAGCTGAGGATAATATATGAGAAATACTAGATACCATGAAATGCCCAAATATATGAATAATTGGTATTCCAGAAGGTGAAGCAACCAATAAGGGCATTGATAATCTATTCCACGAAATCTTGGAAGAAAACTTTCTAAGTCTAGAGAGGCACTCAAACATTCAGACCTAAGAAATACAAAGAACCCCAAGTAGAATCAATCCAAAAAAATTCTCTCCATGCTCCATTATAGCTAGATTGACGAAAACCACAAAGAAGATATTAAGATTGGTAAGAGAGAAACATCAAATCACTTACAAAGGCTATCCCACCAGACTAACACCGAACCTCTCATCAGATACAACGAAAGCAAGAAAAGAATGGGGAAATATATTCAAAGGATTAAATGAAAACTATTTCAACCAAGAAAACTATACCCAGCAAGATTATCCTTCATATGGGAAAAGAAAAGAAAAATGTTCTCAGATAAACAAAAACTTATAGAATTTACCAACTCCAGACTAGCTCTTCAAGAAAGTCTGAAAGGAGTACTATACCAAGAAAATGAAGAGAGACAGACAACAATAAGAGAACAAAAAAATCAATCAAGAATATGGCCAACCTAATGGTAGGGACAAGTCCAGAAATATTGATAATAATGTTGAATGTCAATGGATAAATTCTCTGATCAAGAGACACAGACTGGATTAAAAATCACAAACTTTCCATCTGCTGACTACAAGAAACCTATCTCATGGATAAAGAAATACATAGATTAAAAGTGAAGGGCTAGAAAAAGGTATTTGATGCAAATGGAAACCAAAAAAGAGCGGGAGTCACTATACTGATTTCAGACAAAATAGGATTTAAGACAAAAACTGTAAGAAAAGACAAAGAAGGCATTATATACTACTAAAAGGGCTAATTCACCAAGAAGATACAATGACTATAATATCTATGCACCAGACTTAGGCACACCCAAATATGAAAAGAAAGACTGCTAAATCAAAAAGAAGAGATAGACTGTAACACTATTAATTGTCATAGATCTCAACACCCATTGTCTCCTTTAGACGGGTCAACAAGACAAAAGAATAAGCAAAGAGATTCTAGACCTAAATGATACCATAAATCAAATGGACTTGATATACATCTGTAGAACTTTTCTCCCACAAACATAAAATATACATTTTTCTCAGTCTCACATGGTACTTTCTCAAAGATTGATTACATGATAGGGCACCAAACCAGCGTTTCTAGATTCAAAGGCATAGAAACTATATCCAGCATCTTCTCTGACCACAATGGAAATAAACTTGATAGTAATCTCAGGAAAAGCCCTTGAAAATATACAAATGCATGGAAACTAAATAATCTACTTCTGAATGACTCCATAGCTACTGCAGAGATTAAGATGGAAATCAAAAGATTCATGGAAACTAATGATAATGAGTACACAAGTTTCCATGATCTATGGGATACTGAAAAGCAGTCATAAGAAAGAAGTTCACAGCAATTAGTGCCCACAAGAAAAAGATGGAAAGCTGGCAAAAGGACCACCTAACATCATGCCTCAGGGAATTGGAAAAACAAGAGCAAAACATCCAAAAAATGCCAGGAGAAAAAAAATAATAAAGATTAGAGCAGAAATGAATGGAGTAGAAAATAAGCATACTATACAGAAAATAAATGAAAGCAAAAGCTGGCTCTTTGAAAAGATAAACAAGATCGACACATCATTAGCCAGAATAAGAAGAGAGAAAGGAACCAAATATGTCCAATTTGCAATGAAGCAGGCAACATTACAACAGATATAACAGAAATACACAACATCATTAGAGGATACTATGAGGGACCCTATGCCAACAAAGAAGAAAACTTGGATGAGATGGACAAATTCCTAGACACATGTAATCTACCAAAATTGACTCAGGAGAATATAGAAAACCTGAATAGACCTATAACAAGCAATAAGATAGAATCAGTAATAAATAACCTCCCAACAAAGAAAAGTCCAGGCCCTGATGGCTTCACTGCCGAATTTTGTAAAACATTTAAAGAAGAGGTAGCCCCCATTGTACTCACACTGTTTTTAGGGATCCAAAAGGAAGGAAACCTTTCAAATTTATTCTATGAAGCCTCCACAACCTTCATTCCCCAAACGGAGAAGGATACGACAAAAAAGGAAAACTACAGTCCTATATCCCTGATGTATATAGATGCAAAAATTCTCAACAATATACTTGCTAACCATATTCAACAACATATAAAAAAGGTTATTTATCACTACCAGGTAGGCTTTTTTTCAGGGATGCAAGGGTGGTTCAACATGCAAAAAACCATAAATGTAATACACCATATTAACAGAAAGAAAGGTAAAAACCATATGATCATTTCAATTGATGCAGAAAAAGCATTCGACAAAATACAATATGCCTTTATGATCAAGATTCTCAGTAAAATTGGCATAGAAGGACTGTTTCTCATCATAATAAAATCCATTTATGAAAAACCTACAGCTAACATTATACTGAATGGGGAAAAGCTTTCTTTTCCACTAAAAATAGGTACAAGACAAGGCTGCCCACTTT
The DNA here is from genome assembly GCF_000334495.1 of Tupaia belangeri chinensis. NCBI lineage: Eukaryota > Metazoa > Chordata > Mammalia > Scandentia > Tupaiidae > Tupaia > Tupaia belangeri. Next base: position 150,866 of record NW_006203459.1, on the reverse strand, counting down.
CTTTGCTCCTATTCAATGTAGTACGAGAAGTTCTAGCCAATGATATAAACAAGAGAAGGAAATAAAAGGCATTCCAATAGGAAAAGAAGAGCTGAAATTATCTCTGTTTGTAGATGACATATTTGTATACATAGAAGACCCAATAGTATCCACAAAAAAACTTCTTGCAATAATAAATGCATACAGTAAAGTGGCGGGATACAAAATTAACTTACAAAAATCTATAGCATTTTTATATACAAACAAGCAGAGACACAGCTGAAGAAAGTAATTCCATTTACCATAGCCACAAGAATTATTAGATACTTAGGAATAAAATAACCAAGGAAGTCAAAGACCTCTACAAGGAAAACTGAAAACCTAAAAAAGGAAATTTAAAAGGATACAAAAAAAGTGAAAGGACATCCAATGTCCCTGGATTGGTAGAATCAATATAATCAAAATGGCAATTCTACCCAAATTAATCTACATATTTAATGCAATACCTATAAAATTACAAGAAATATTCTTCACAGATATAGAAAAGACAATCATCAAAATTGTCTAGAATCATAAAAGACATCCTGTATTGCCAAAGACATCCTGTGCAAGAGTGAAGTGGGTTGCATCTCACTTTCTGACCCCCAAATATAACAAAGCTGTGATAATCAAAAGAGCATCATATTGGCAGAAAAACAGACATGACGACCAATGGAACAGAGTAGAGACCTCAGGAATAAACTTCATAACATACAGCCAACTAACTCCTCTTTGACAAAGGGTACAAGTCAATCCACTGGGAAAAGGGAAATCTTTAGCAAATGGTGCTGGAAAAACTGGTTATCCACCTTCAGAAAGATGAATCTTAACCCCTATCTGTCACCATTAACAAAAATCAACTCAAAGTGGATCAGATATCTAAACCTAAGACCACAAACTATAAAACTACTGGTGGAAAACAAACAAACAAACAAACAAACAAAAAAACCTACTGGTGGAAAACACTGGGGAAACTCTGGAAGAAAATGGGGTAGGCAAAGACTTCTTAAACTAAACCCCCAAAACACAGGCAATAATCCCCCAAATGGACAGGTGGGATTACATCAGATTAAGGAGTTTATGCACAGCAAAGGATATTGTAATTAGTGTGAATTGACAAACCTTGAAATAGGAGAGAATTTTTGTTATCTGTGCCTCAGATAAGGGACTAATAACCAGAATACACAGGGAACTCAAGCAGCTTACCCAAAAGAAAATAATTAACTCAATTAAAAAATGGATTAATTAGCTGAATAAACAACTCTCTAGGGAAGACATGGGAACAGCCAAAAAGCATATGAAAAAAAAATGCTCAACATCCCTCATTGTAAGGGAAATACAGATCAAAACCACAATGAGATACCATCTAACCCCAGTAAGAATGGTGAAGATTAAAAACAAATAATGGCAAGTCCTGGGAGGATTTGGTGGAAGGGATAGACTTACACTGTTGGTGGGAATGTAAATTGGTCCAGCCACTGTGAAGAACGATATGGAGGTTCCTCAAAGACCTTCAAATAGAACTACCATATGACCCAGCAGTTCCACTCCTGGGTATCTACCCAAAGGACAGGTGTAGCACTCACTTGGAAAAGCGCTTGCACAACTATTTTCATTGCAGCCTTAGTTACTATTACTAAGACATGGAACCAGCCGAAATGTCCACAAACAGATGAACGGATTGAAAAAGTATGGCACATAAACTCCATGGAATGCTGTTCAGTCATGTAAAAGAATAAGGCTCTGGAATTTTATAGAAAGTGGACTAATATGGAAGATTTGTTACTGAGTGAAGCAAGTCAGGCTATGAAAGACAGACATTGTATGTCTCCACTTAACATATATCGACTGTCCGCACTCTATGGTAGAGACTGATTGACTGGAGAACATAAGAACATTAAAAATTGTTAGGAACACTAGAGACAAAGTGGAAAGAGAGTGTGGGAGGGGAAGAGTGTAGGAAAGGAAATTTTGGGGAAAAATGGAGTGGTAAGGCACTTTTGGGACACAGATTAGG
>NW_006203459.1:137429-148583 GCF_000334495.1 Tupaia belangeri chinensis | reverse complement strand
TTCGTTTTTTTTTTTTTTTTTCCCCCCCGCTATAGGGCATGTGCACTCTCCAGAAAGACAGAGAGACAGAAAGTGAGAAATCACACCCCCCCGGGGGGGTGGTATGGCCATGCCGCAATCCCTTCTCCTCCATTCTCCTCTCAGGCATGCACATACACACACACACACACTAAGCCACCGGGTCCAGGACTCGAACTACAGTCAACTACATGGGAGTCCAGCGACATAGCCATTATGCCAACTGCTGGTCCCCAGATTAGGTTTTTTATCTTCAGGGGTTGTACAGGATGAAGATGTGTGTAATAGTCTCAACTGGGCTGGACTGAGGTGTATATCATGCTGAGTAAAGTCTCTTCATAATCTAATTGATGTATAATGATTTAATGTATGACTAATCATTTACAAATTAATAAAAAAACTTCAAAAAATGAAGTAGTTTGGATAGAATGGGGATTTTCTCTTTTTAAAAAATTTTGTGGAACTCAGATATGTTCAGACACCTTTGGCTTTTCTTTGGAGGCTATTACTCATTTAATTTTATTGCTCTTTATGTTATTCAGGCTTTTGATGTCTTTCTGATTCAATCTAGGTAGATTACATGTGTCCAGGAATTTGTCCATCTCATCCAGGTTTTCGTGTTTCTTGGCAGCATATAGTTGCTCATAGTATTCACTAATAATCTTTTGTATTTCTTTTATATCTGTTGTAATACTGCCTATTTCATTGTGAATTTTTTTTTAACCTGATTCCTTTCTCTTTTTTTCTTAGTTAATATTAGTTAACAGTGTGTCAATTTTATCTATCTTCTCAATGAATCAGCATTTTGGATTCATTTACTTTCTGTATAGGTCGTTTATTCTCTATTTCATTTATTTCTGCTTGAATCTTTATTGTTTATTTTCTGGCATTTTTTTGGTTGTTGTTTTTTTTCCAGTTCCCTTAGGTCTTTTATTAGGTTATCTATTTCCCACCTTTCCATCTTTTTTTTGTTGTTGTTAATGTACACTGATTGTTAAGAACTTCCTTCTTATGAGTGCTTTCACTGTGTTCCATAGATTATAGAAACTCATGAGCTCTTGTCATTGGTTTAAATGAACCGTTTCATTTCACTCTTAATTTCTTCAGGGGTTGTACGGTCACTCAGAAGTAGGTTGTTTAGCTTCCACATATTTGTATTTTCTAGGGTTCTTTCTGAAGTTAGTATCAAGTTTAATTCCATCATGGCCAGAGAAGAATCTGAACATAGTTTTTATCCATTTGAATTTGTAACAGCTTGTTTTGTGCCATGTCATGTGGTTAATCTTTGACAAGGTATGATGCAGGGGTGAGAAAAATCTATATTTTGTGGTTGCTGGGTGAAAAGTTCTATAGATGTCTGTCAAGTCCATTTGATATGTTATCACTTAGATCTTGTATCTCTTTGATAATTGTGTGTGTGTGTGTGTGTGTAGTTGATCTTTCCAAAGGAGATAGTGAAGTGTTGAGATCACCAATGATTACTGTGTTACAGCCTATTTTCCCTGATCAGCCTTTTTTCTACATATTTGGCTGTTGAGTGCATAGATATTTATAAGCATTGAATCTTTTTACTGAATTTGTTTTTTTAGTACTATATGCTCTTTGTCAGTTTTTACAGGTTATATTTAAAACCTGTTTTATCTGATATCAGTATAGCCATTCCAGCCTTTTTTTTTTTCTTTTTTGAGAGAGAGATTTTTGCTATAGGGTACATGTGCTCACTGGAGAGACAGAGACAGAAAGTGAGAAATCACCCCCAAGAGGGTATGACCATGCTGCGATCCCTTCTTCTCCGTTCTCCTCTTGGGATTTTGGGCACACACTCACACGCTCCTGGTGAATTTTTAAGCTACCAGATCCTGGACTCAAGCCACAGTTGACTATGTGGGAGTCCAGTGACATAATCATTATGCCATCCACTGGTCCTCTACAGCCTTTTTTAAAATTTCCATTTATATGGAATATCTTTTCCCATCCTTTCATTTTCAGTTCTTGTCTTTATCCATGAGATATGTTTCTTGTAGGCAGCAAATAGAGGTTTTCTGGTTTATTATTTTTTTAAATTATTCATTTAGCCAGTCTGTGTCTTTCAATCAGATAATTTAATCTATTGATATTATTAGTCTGCAGATAAAGGGGCCAGCAGTTGGTGTGGTGGTTAAGGTGTTGGACTCTCACATCACTGGGCCTGGTGGCTTGTTTTCTCACTTACTTACCCTCTGTCTTTCTGTGGTGAGTGCATGTACCCTTTAACAAGTTACAAATATTAAATATTATTATGGTAAATCAAATTAAATTAGTAATTCTTTAATTTAAAAAAAAGGCTTCTGCACAGCAAAAGAAATAGTAATTATAGAGTGGGAATAAAGGACTATCTCCACCTATTTTTTTGGAAACCTGAACAATAACAAATCTATTCCTGCATTAAAATCTGGCATAGTGATGTTTTTGCTGAAAGTGATCTTGCTGTTGTAGATATCAGAATTGTACATGTAGGAATTGTACTTTGAATCTGTTGAAGATTTGGAAAAAAGCTTTGAAACTTGTTTTAAAGTATGCAGCAATGAAATTAAACTGGATAAACAAAATGGAAAAATCAATAACAAAGATCAAGATAAAAGAACATCTTTTGGCAAAAAAATCTCCCTTAATAAGTCACTCAGGAGGAATTCAAATAAGTATTTGAAGACACTATGGAGATCAGAATAATCTCCACAGACTGAAAAGTAAAGAGATTGCTTATATTGAACTTGAGGTAGAAGCTGATGCAGAGAAAACCTTGGAAGAAAAGCAGGGGCAGAGATTGATGAGCAGTACATCCCACTATACTACACAGAGGGAAAGGTTAAAATCAATACTACAGAGGTGGGAAGACTAGCACTTGCAGTGGTGAATCAAAAACTCTGGTTCTGAGCAACCTCTCTTACAATGCAACAAAAGAAACTCTTCAGGAATTACTTGAAAAGTCAACTATATATAATATATATTATATATTCAATCACTGTACATCACTACACCTTGACAAGTGAATTTACCCAACATGAATACAGTTCACACCAGTCCAGTTGAAGATATTATACACATTACCATCAACAGACAATCCTCCATTTGTACCTCTTATATATCTTGCCTATTTTACTCTTTGATTCCTTTCCTCTCACTATCCCCCATCTTCCACTCACTTCCCACAGTCTCCAGTATCCTTAACCATTTTCTATGCTTCCGTATCTTCTAATCTTTCCATTTCCACCATAGAATGTGGAAAGTTGGCATATATTAAGTGGAAACATACAATGTCTCTCTTTCATAGCCTGGCAAGCTTCACTCAGCAGTAAATTATCCATATTTGTCCATTTTCTATGAGATGCCAGGGTTTTGTTGCTTTTTATGGCTGAGTAGTATTCCATAGCGTTTATGTGTCACTCTTTTTCAATCCATCTGTAGATATGTGGGTTGATTGCATGTCTTAGCAATTGTGAATAATGTCATAATAAACATAGATGTGCAAGCACTTTTCTAACTGAGCATTTTCCTACCCATTGGGTAGATACCCAGGAGTGAAATTGCTGGATCGAGTGGTGGTTCTATTTGTAGGTCTTTGGGGAAGCTCCATATTGTTCTCCACAGTATCTGGAATAATTTATATTTCCACCAACAGTGTAGGAGAGCTCCCTTTTCAACACAGTCTCGCCAGCACTTAACATTTTTAATTTTTTTTAATCTTAACTATTCTGACTGGGGTTAGGTGGTATGTCATTGTGGTTTTGATTTGCATCTCCATTACGATGAGGGATGTTGAGCATTTTTTCATATGCTTGTTGGCTGTTCATATGTCTTCCTTAGAGAATTATTTGTTCAGCTCATTTTCCCATCTTTTAATCTTGTTGATCATTTGTGGGGGTGGGGTGGGTAAGTCACTTGAATTCTTTTTGTATTCTGTTTTTCAATCCCTTATCTGAGGCATAGTTCACTAAAGTATTCTCCCATTCCAAGGGTTGTTGATACACACTAAATATTGTGTCTTTTGCTGTGCAGAAAATTCTTAATCTGATATAAGCCCACTTGTCTATTTTGGGGATTATTGTCTGTGCTTTGGGGATCTAAATTAAGAAGTTTTTGCCTACTCTGATGTTGTTTGGAGTTTTTCAGGTTTTTCACCAGTAGTTTTGTAGTTTGAGGGTTTAGGTTTAGATCCCTAATCCACTTTTTTTTTAGATCCCTAATCCACTTTGAGTTGATTTTCGTGAATGATGAGAGATAGAGGTCCAGAATATATCTTACTGCGAGTGGATACCCAGTTTTTCCAGCACCAGTTGATAAAGATGTTTTCTTTTTTCCACTGGATTGGCTGCTGCCCTTTGTCAAAAATCAGTTGACTGTATGTTTTGGGGGTTATTTCTGGATTCTCTATTCTGTTCCATTGGTCCACATGTCTGGTTTTGTGTCAGTACCATGCAGTTTTTATTGTCACAGGTTTGTACTATATTTTGGGCCAGGGAGTGAGATACCTCCTAGTCCACTTTTCTTGTGCAGGATTTCTTTGGAATATGGAATCTTTTATGATTCCAGACAAATCTATGATTCTTTTTTCTAGATCTGTGAAGAATGTTCTGGTACTTTGATTGGAATTGCAATAAATACATAGATTAATTTCGGTAGGATTTTTGTTTTGATTATATTAATTCTTCCAATCTAGGAACACAGGATGTCCTTCCACTATTTTGTGTCATTTTAAAAAATTTTCTTCTTGTGGATTCTTGTAGTTTTCCTTGTGAAGTCTTTGACTTCTGTGGTTACATTTATTCCTAAGTATCGTATACTTTTTGTGACTAATGTAAATGGGACTTTTTTCCTTCAGTTCAACCTCATTTTGCTTGTTTGGTGTATAGAAATGGTGTAGATTTTTGTATATTGATTGTGTATCTTGCTACCTTACTGTATTCCTTTAGCAATTCCAGAAGCTTTTTTGTGGATACCTTTTAGTGTTCTATGTACACAATCATGTCATCTGCAATTAGCGATAATTTTACTTCTTCTTTCCCTTTTTGATGGCCGAATGACTTTTATTTTCTTCTCTTGTCTGATCACATTAGCTAGAACATCCAGTACTATATTGAATAAGAGCAGAGAAAGTGGGCAGCTTTGTCTTGTACCAGATTTTAGTGGAAAAACTTTCAGCTTTGTCTTGTACCAGGTTTTAGTGGGAAAGCTTTCAGCTTCTCATTCACTATGATGGAATCTATGAGTTTCTCATAGATGGCTTTTATTGTGTTGAAAATATCCCTTTTATGCAGATTTTTTGAGAGTCTTTATCAAGAATAGATATTGTATTTTATCAAACAATTTTTCTCCATCAATTGATATGATCATACAGTTTTTGTTTTTTTTTTTTTGAGAGATTTTTGCTATAGGGCACATGCAATCGCCAGGAAGATAGAGAGAGAAAGAGACAGAAAGTGAGAAATCATCCTCCAGGGAGCATGGCCATGCCACAATCCCTTCTCCCCAATTCTCCTCTTGGGATCTTGGTCACGCATGCACACATACCCAATGTGAGTTTAATCCACTGGGTCTGGGATTTGAACCTCAGTTGACTCCATGGGAGTCCAGCGACATAGCTGTTATGCCATCTGCTGGTCTCTGTGATAATACAGTTTTTATCTTTCTTTTGGTTAATATTGTGTATTACATTTATGGTTTGCATATGTTTTTTTTTTCTTTTTTTTTTTTTTGAGAGGTTTTTGCTATAGGGCATGTGAACTCACCAGACAGACAGAGAGAGACAGAAAGACAGAAAGTGAGAAATCACCCCCCAGAGAGGATGGCCACGCCACAATCTCTTCTCCTCCATTCTCCTCTTGGGATCTTGGGCACACACGCACATGTGCCCTGCGTGAGTTTAAGCCACTGGGTCCGGGACCCGAACCACAGTCGACTACATGGGAGTCCAGCAACATAGCCATTACGCTAACTGCTGGTCCTTGGTTTTGCATATGTTGAACCACCCTTGCATCCCTGGAATAAAACCTACCTGTCAGGATGTATAATCATTTTTAGATATTGTTGAATCTGATTTGATAGTGTCTTTTTTGAGTATGCTTGCATCTATATTCATCAGAGATATTGATCTCATATTTTTCTTTTTTGTCATGTCCTTATATGTTTAAAGGATGAGGGTGATGGAGGCATCATAAAATGAATTTTGGGGGGTCACTTCCTTTTGTATCTTCAGGAATAGATTGAATAGAAAGGGGATTTATTCTTCTTTAAAAGTTTCATGGAATTCAGAAGTGAAGCCATTGGGTCCTTGGCTTTCCTTTGGTTGGGAGGTTATTTATTACTGTTTCAATATCATTGCTTGTTATATCTAGTCAGGCTTTCTTTGACTTTCTGATTTAATATTGGTAGAATAAATGTGTTCAGGAATTTATCCATGTCTTTCAGGTTTTCTAGTTTCTTGACTCATTGTCTCTCATAGTATTCTCTAATTATGTTTTGTATTTCTATTATGTCTGTGTAATATTGCTTGTTTCATTGCAAATTTGATTTATCTGATTCCTTTTTCTCTTCTTAATTAAGTCTAACTAATGGTGTGTCAGATTTGTTTATCTGTTCAAAGTCCCAACTTTTGGTTTCATTTGTTTTCTATATAGTTCATTTATTTTCTATTTCATCTATTTCTGCTCAAATTATTTTTCTCCTAGCATGTTTTGGACTTTTCTTTTTTTTTGCTGTTGTTCTACCCATTCCCTGAAGCATGGTGTTAGGTTGTTCTCTTGCCACCTTTTTTATCTTTTTCTTATGTACAGTAATTGCTATGAAATTCTGTCTTATGACTGCTTTTGTTGGGTTCCATAGGTTATAGAAATTGGTGTATTTACTATCATTGGTTTCAATGAATCTTTTGATTTCAATCTTAGTTTCTTCAGTAGGTGTAAGATCATTCAGGAGGTTGCTTAGTTTTCATAAATTTGTGTATTTTCAAAGATATTCTGAAATTAATATCAAGTTTAATTCCATCATGGTTGGACAAGATGCTGGATATAGTTTCTATGCCTTTGAATCTGTACAGACTTCTTTTGTTCCCGATCATTTTGGTCAGTCTTCAAAAAGGTTCCATGTAGGTGTGATAAAAATGTATATTTTGTGAATTTTGGGTGGAAGGTTCTACAGATGTCTTTCAAATCCATTTGATCTATGGTGTCATTTAGATCCTGTATCTCTTCACTTATATTTTGTCTAGATGATCTATCCAAAGAAGAGAGTGGGTTTTGAGATACCCAACAATTAGTGTGTTGCATTTAATCTCTCCTTTTAGAGCCAACAGCCTTTTCCTCACATATTTGGTATTCCTGATTTGGGTGCATATATATTTATAAACATTATATCTTCTTGATGAATTAGCCCTTTTACTACTGTATAATGGCCTTCTTTGTCTCTTCTTAAAGATTTTGTCTTAAAGCCTATTTTGTCTGAAATCAATATGGCAACTCCAGTCCCTATTTGGTTTTCATTTGCATAGAATACCTTTTTCCAGCCCTTCACTTTTAGTCTATATATGTCTTTATCAATGAGGTGCACTTCTTTTTGATTTTTGTTTTGTTTTAAGAATTATTCATTTATTTGTTTATTTAGTTAGTTATTATATTTTAGTTTTACCAGAGACAGACATAAAGAGAGGGAAAGGAAAAGTGAGAAAGCAAGCTGTCAGGTTCAGTATTTGAACCAAGGTCAGCCATGTGGGAGTCACCATGCCATCTCCTGGCCCTAAGGTGTATGTCTTGTACACAACTGATAGAGGATTTTTAAATTATTATTATTTTTCATTCAGCCAGTCACTATCTCTTGGTTGGAGAATTTAATTCATTTAAATACAGCATTATTATAGGACTTGGCTATTTCCTCTTTTATTTTTTAATTTATTTTATTTTTTTAAAAGTTACTATCTTTCTGCTTTATTTCAGTTATGTAACATATACATATACATATTTCTGTACACATATGTAGATACATACCTATGAATATACAAATACATATTTATGTATATTATAGACTTGTAAGTTTACATGTATATGCACACACATACTTCAAGTGATAATCTATAAATTAGGTTTTATAAGTATAATTAACTTACTTTTTGTCATTTTTATTTATTAATTTTAATTATTATTTATACATTTAATCTTTGTACATCATTTAGATTTTAAAGAGACTTTACCCAGTGTAACAGACACCTCAGTCCAGTCCAGTTGAGAACATAAGGCACACCTTGAGCAATAAATAATAAATATCCGTGGCGTACAAATGCCTTACCTCTCCATTTTTTCCCAAAATTTCCTTTCCTACACTCTTCCCCTATCCCACTCTTCCCACTTTGGCTCTAGTGTCCATAACAATTTTTTTGAGAGGTTTTTGCTATAGGACGTGTGCACTCACAGGAAAGACAGAGAGACAGAAAGCGAGAAATCACCCCCAAGGGGGGATGGCCACGCCACAATCCCTTCTCCTCCATTCTCTGGGGATCTTGGGCACTCACACACATAACACCCGGTGTGAGTTTAAGCCACCAATTGCGGGATTCGAACCATGGTCGACTATATGAGAGTCCAGCGACATAGCCATTATACTAACTGCTGGTCCCTCCATAACGATTTTTTTTTTTCCTCCATAACGATTTTTAATGCTTGTATGTCCTCCAGCCTTTCAGTCTCTACCATAGAGTACTGACAGTCGGTATATGTTAAGGGGAGACATACAATGTCTCTCTTTCATAGCCTGACTTGCTTCACTCAGCAACTGATCTTCCATAATCGTCCACTTTCTATCAGATTCCATGGCCTGATTTTTTTTTTATGGCTGCGTAGTATTCCATGGAGTATATGTGCCACAGTTTTTCAATGCATTCATCCATTTGTGAACATTTGGGTTGGTTCCATGTGTTAGCAATCGTGAATAAGGCTACAATGAATATAGATATGCAAACACTTTTCCAATTGAGCATCTTCCTGTCCTTTGGGTAGATACCCAGGAGTGAAATTGCTGGATTGTACGGTAGTTCTATTTGAAGGTCTTCGAGGAACCTCCGTATTGTTCTCCACAGTGGCCGGACCAATTTACAATCCCACCAACAGTGTGGGAGTTGTTCACCTTTCACCGCATCTCCTCCAGGTTACCCTTTCACCGCATCCCCTCCAGTACTTACCATGTTTTTTTTTTTTTTAAATCTTGGCCATTCTGACTGGGGTTGGTTAGGTGGTATTTCATTGTGGTTTTGACCTGCATCTCCCTTACAGTGAGGGATGTTGAGCATTTCTTCATATGCTTTTTGGCTGTTGGTATGTCTTCCATGAGAGTTGTTTATTCAGCTCATTTTCCCATTTTTGAATGGGTTAATCTTTTTTTTTTTTTTTTCCAGGTAAGCCACTTAAATTCCCTGTATATTCTGGTTATCAGTCCCTTATCTGAGGCACAGTTAACAAAAATTCTCTCCCATTCTGAGGGTTGTCGATTCACACTAGTGACATCCTTTGCTGTGCAGAAACCTGTTTTTTTTTTTTTTCCCAGAGGTTTTTGCTATAGGGCACGTGTGCTAGTCAGAAAGACAGAGAGAGACAGAGATAGAAAGTGAGAAATCACCCACCAGGGGGGATGGCCACGCTGTGATCCTTTCTCCTCCATTCTCCTCTTGGGATCTTGGACACGCACGCACATGTGCCCAGCCTGAGTTTCAGCCACCAGGTCCAAGACTCGAACTGTGGTCAGTTATATTGGGAGTTCAGCAACATAGCCATTACGCTAACTGCTGGTCCCATCTTGTGCAGAAACATCTTAATCTGATGTAATCTGACTTGTCTATTTGGGGGATTATAGCCTGTTCTTTGGGGATCTTAAGAGGTCATGGCCTACCCCAGTGTCTCTCAGAGTTTCCCCAGTATTTTCCACCAGTAATTGTAACACTTGCGGTCTTTGGTTTAGATCTTTGATCCACTTTTTGTTGATTTTTGTTAATGGTGACAAATAAAGGTTCAGACTCATCTTTCTGCAGGTGGATACCCAGTTATTCCAGTACCATTTGCTAAAGAGGTTTCCCTTTTCCCACTGGATTGACTAGTACCTTTTGACAAATATGATTTGACTTTATGTTTTGGGATTTATTTTTGGGGTCTCTACTCTGTTCTATTGGTGCTCATGTCTGTTTTTGTGCCAATTCCATGCTGTTTTGATTATCACAGCTTTGTAATATATTTTGGGGTCAGTAAGTGAGATGCCCCCTATTCCACTCTTCTTTTGCAGAATGGCTTTGGCAATACTGGGTTTTTTATGATTCCAGACAAATTCTATAATTGTCTTTTCTAGGTCTATGAAGAATGTTTCTTGTAATTTTATAGGGATTGCATTAAATATGTAGATTAATATAGGTAGGATTATCTTTTTGATTATATTAATTCTACCAACCCAGGAACATGGGATATCCTTCCACTTTCGTGTGTCCTTTTCCATTTCCTTTTTAAGGTTTTTTTTTTAATATTTTTTTCTTTATTTATTTACATTCATTCACTGTATATCATTATAGCATACAAAATGAGATTTTTCCATTGCGAATACACTGTATATTGGCTCAATCAAGCACATCAACATATGTGTTATTGTCAACAAATCATTTTCCATTTATTGTTTTCTGTATATTTTGCCTTTTTTCCCGTCTTAGATTCCCTATCTCACCCTCTGCCATCTCCCACCCTCCTCCCACACTGTGTCTGGTATCTATTGTTGCTTTCTATGCCTCCCCCATTTTATTGTTTCACTAAATATCTTAATAAATCTAAATATTTTCAATAGCAAGCACAGCTGATATGTACATATCCATGAACACAAGACTGACTTTAGGCATAAACCTCAGTGAATAGAATGAACATACTGTAAAGTAGCACCTAACTAGGGCTATATAGCTTAACTGCAGTCATCAAATAGGTATTTCTAATGCCTTTTTTTTTCTTCTGAAATTTTTTTTTTATTCATTTACATTCATTCCCTGAGCATCATCACAACATTCTAAATGTGGTTTCCCATCTAGAATATACTATATAGTGGCTTAATAATGCATGTTATCATCCATAATATTCCATTTCTACTTTC
>NW_006203459.1:123174-130899 GCF_000334495.1 Tupaia belangeri chinensis | reverse complement strand
CATATTTCTTGTGATCCAGTGGTGATTTCTTGTCATCTGATGGATGGTGTGTTTCTTTCAAATTCCTGAAGTTCAGTCTGAATGTTCAGGAGTAAGCAGACAGAGGTGATCTAGAAACTCTTTGCTGTTCTGTTGTGATCGCTGGTGCAGCAGATTCAGCAGATATTGAGTAATATTTTAACCTTATTAATATTTGTATGTTTAGCTACAGTGCCCTTAGATCCATCTAGTTCGCTGGAGTCATGTGGAACCTTCTTCTGAAGGCTTGGCCTCTTCTGCCTGGGTCATTCCAGACGAATTTTATGATTGTCTTTTCTAGATCTGTGAAGAATGTGTCTGGTACTTTGTCATTGCATTAAATATGTAGATTAATTTGGGTACAATTGCCATTTTGGTTATATTAATTCTTTCTGTTCAGGAACATGGTTTGTCCTTCCACTTTTTTGGGTCATTTTCAATTTCTTTTTTTAGCCTCTCATAGTTTTCCTTGTGGAGGTCTTTAACTTCTTTTGTTGGATTTATCCCTGTGTATCTTATACTTCTGGTGGCTCTGGTAAATGGAATAACTTTTTTCAGTTCTATCTCTGTCTGCCTGTTTTTTGTAATAGAAATGCTATAGACTTCTGTATATTAATTTTTTAAAATTAATTTATTTTTGTATATACATTCAATTGCATTGTTTAGCTTACAATGTGAGCATTTCAATATGTGAACATTTCTCCCCAGTCCCGTTGATCAAAATATCTTCAACCAATAACATCACACCTCCCCATTCCGTTAATGCTCTACCTCTGTATCCCTTCTCCAAATGTCCTTTGTTAGGCCCCACTCCTCCACATACACCTCACCTGACATTCACACCCATGTCTTGTATTTGTACAACCGTTAGTCAATCAGTTTCAGTCACAGAGTGCAGACATTCGGTATATGTTAAGTGGGGGCATGCAATGTCTCTCCTTCATAGGCTAGCTTGCCTCACTCAGCAGTAAATCTTTCATATTTTTCCACTTTCTGTCAAAAGCCATGGTTTTGTTGGTTTTTATGACTGAGTAGTTTTCCATAGAGTATATGTGCCACAGTTTTTCAATGCATTCCTTCCTATGGGGGCATTTTGGTTGGTTCCATGACTTAGCAATCGTGTAATAAATAATAATTAATAAACATCGATGTGCAAGCACTTTTCCAATGAAGAATTCTTCTGTCCTTTGGGTAGATACCGAGGAGTGGTATTTCTGTCTATGTATGTCTTTATCCATGCGTTGTGTTTCTTGTAGGCTACAGATAGGAGGTTTCTGTGGTGTTTTGTTTTGTTTTGTTTTGTTTTGTTTCCATTTGGTCAGTCTACGTATATTGATTGGAAAATTTAATCTCTTAATACCAATGTTTTTATCAATATTTCCCGATTTGTCCCTACCATTAACTGGACATTTTATTGGTTGTTTTTGTTTTCTTATTTATGTCTCTCTCTTTAGTTTTCCTGATTTAGCACTCTCTTCAGAACTTGAAGAGCTGATCTTGTGCTGGCTAATTCTTTCAGATTTTGTTTATCTGAGAATTTTTTTATCTTCTCTTCTCATATGAAGAATAATCTTGCTGGGTATAGTCATCTTGTTTGAAATAGTTTCTATTGACACTGAATATATCTTTCATGGCTTGCATTGTTTCCAATGACAGGTCTGATATTAGCTTTTTGGGATAACTTTTGTATGTAACAACATTTTTCTCTTGCCAATTTTAGTATTTTGTCTTTATCTGTGGTTTTGGCCAATCTCGCTAAGATGTGCCATAGAGAGGATCTTCTTAGGTTGATTCTCTTTGGGGTCCTCTATATTTCTTGAGTCTAGATATTTGTGTACTTCTCTAGAGTTGAAACATTCTCTTCCAATATTTCCTGAAATAGATTATCAATGCCTTTATTATCTTCTTCACCTTCTGTGATACCAATTATTCAAATGTTTGTGCATTTAATGGTATCTAGTATTTTTCATAATCTGTCATCCTATTTTTGTTATTATTTCAGTCTTTTTGTTGCTTTTTTTCTAGGTCAGAGGTTTTGTCTTCTACGTTTTTTTTTTTTTTTTTGGAGAGGTTTTCGCTATAAGGCGTGTGTGCTCGCCAGACAGACAGAGAGAGACATAGAGACAGAAAGCGAGAAATCACCCCCCAGGGGGAATGGTCATGCCACAGTCCCTTCTCCTGCATTCTCCTCTCAGGATCTTGGGCACACACGCACACGCGCCCGGCGTGAGTTTTTAGCCACTGGGTCCAGGATGCGAACCGTGGTCAACTACGTGGGAGTCCAGCGACATAGCCATTACGCTAACTGCTAGTTTCCTGTTTTCTACATTTGACATTCAGTCTTCTGCATGTTCTGATTTACTTTTAGTACTTTCAAGAGATGTTCTAATTTTCTGTATTACAGCCTTTATCTCTTTTTTTTTTTTGGAGATGTGTTTGCTACAGGGTGTGTACACTCACCAGAGAGACAGAGAGAGACAGTATGTGAGAAATCTCCCCCCTCAGGGGTGATGGCCACACCACAATCCCTTCTCCTCCATTCTTCTCTTGGGATCTTGGGCACACACGCACACAGACCCAATGGGAATTAAAGTCACCTGGTCCAGGACTTGAACTGTGGTCGACTACATGGGAGTTCAGCAACATAGCCACATAGCCATTACGCTAACTGCTGGTCCCACGGCCTTCATCTTTGATGATTCTGTTTGAATCTTCTTTCTTTTGATTAATTCTTCTTTCAAATCCTGGAAGGACTTCCTTGTCCTGGGGCTCACTGTCTCTTCTCTTACATCTTCTGAAGTTCATTGTCTCTTTTTTCTTGCATCTCATTTAGTTTTGTCACTGTTAATATTCTAAATTCTTTACCTGACATTCCTTTTTTTTCCATTGTACTATTTGTGGATGATGAGGAATTTTCTTTTCCCTTGCGGGAAAGATATTTTTCCTGGGTTCTCATATTTCTGTGCCTCTGGACAGAAATCTGGTATCTGATCATCTAATGGATTTTGCATTTCTTCCTGATTTCTGTTCTGTTGTCGCTGGAACTTGGCATTTCAGTTCTCTACCAGTTTCTTAAGAACAAATTCACCTGGTGCTGTAAGTCATGGGGAGATAGTGCAGTTCCCAAGGCAATATCTAGCCTCCATCCTCACTGACTTTTGCCACCACCGTGCAGGAGTCAGGAATGATGGTGGGGGGAGGAGCTGGATGTGGGAGAGCTCTGTGCACCCGGAGCAACTCGGAAACAGTGTAGTTCCACAGGTGATCTCTGGCCCCAATTCCTGCCATGAGTTTTAAGCTGCAGGGTTCAGGGCTCGAACCATGGTCAACTATGTGGGAGTCCAGCAAGGTAACAGTTACACCATTTGCTGGTTCCTAAAACTATGCATTATTTACTTTCATAACATAAACTTATAGATTAAGGCAAAACTTGTATGAATTAAACTGGCTCTAAGCTTTCACTATCCTCCTGCCCACTGTGATAGATATAAAGCACTTATCTGTAAAGGAAAGACACATCAGGATGAAGTACATGAGTGTATAGATCTGACCTTTGGAGATGATGGCCAAGATGCTGAGCAAGTTCTCAGCCACAGAGATCAGATCCATTTACAAGAATAGGCTGAAGAAAGCTTTTGCTGCTGGGTTCACTTGAAGAGGCTCAGATGAAAAATTTCAAACTATTGGTCAATTTTCTCCCCCTATCTTATCTGAATAATATAAATAATATAATTTATAAAATCAAATTATGTTAAATTTCTCAATTTAGTCATCTGCAATGCATAGTTATATGAAAAAATAATTTTATATTCTATAAATATATACAATTTTTATTTGTCAATGTAAAAGAAATGAGTAGTGTGACAATATTTTTTGTTTTTTTCTACATATAAAAATTAGATCTTTGTTGGTTGTGCAATTTAATTTTTCTGTATCTTTGAAGATATTCTGTCTACTAATTCTTTTTTAAAAAGAATTAGTTTAATTGTATTTATTATTATTATTTTTAAAATTTGCCATAGGGCATTTTCAATCACAAGAAACAGAAAGAGAGAGGGAAAGTGAAAAAGCAAGCAGCCAGATCCAGGACTTGAAGTTGGTCATGTGAGAGTCCAGTGCCTTAATCACGACACCATCTGGTGGCCCCTTGTCTACTAGTTCTATCCATCTCTGAGAGTAAGGTTTTGAAATTCCCAACTATAATTGTGTATTTTTCCATCTCATTTCTCTTCTGTCAGGTTTTGTTTCACATATTTTGCAGCTCTGTTGCCTAGTACAAACATATTTAGGACTCTGTGTCTTCTTACTGGATCAACCCTTTCATTATTAGAGAATGTCCTTCTCTTTCGTTGATAATTTGCTTAGTTTTAGAGAATACTTTATCTGATATTAATATAGGTCTACTTTTTAAATATTTATTATGATACATATTTTTGCATACTTATACTACTAATTTACCTATATTCTTGTATTTGAAGTCAGTGTTTGTAGACAGTGTATTTTTGATTATGGCTTGTAATCCATTCAGCCAAGTTTATTCTATTAATTATATTATTTTGTCCATTTTTGAAGAATATTTTTGCTGGGAACCAGCAGTTAGCGTAATGGCTATGTCACTGGACTCTCACATAGTCGACCGCGGTTCGCGTCTCGGACCCGGTGGCTTAAAACTCACGCCGGGCGCGTGTGCGTGTGTGCCCAAGATCCCAAGAGGAGAATGGAGAAGGGAATTGCGGCGTGACCATTCCCCCTGGGGGATGATTTCTCACTTTCTGTCTGTCTGTCTCTGTCTGTCTGGTGAGTGCACGTGCCCTATAGCGAAAACCTCTCCAAAAAAATTATAAAAAAAGAATATTTTTGCTGTATATAGAATTCTAGCTTCACTAGTTCTTCTTTTTGCTTTTCAGAGTTTGCTATAGGGCGTGTGTACTCACCAGAGAGACACAGAGAAAAGTAAAGTTAAAAATCATGTCCTGGGGGAATGGCCAAGTGCAATCCCTTTTCCTCCATTTTCCTATCTGGATCTTGGACATGTATGCACATGCACCCAGCATGTTTTCGCATGTTTTTAAGTTGCTGGGTCCAAAACTCAAACTGCATAGTCAGCCTTATGGGGAGTCCAGCCACCTGCTAGCCCATGGAATATTCTGGCTTTCTAGGAATGTTCTGTATTTTGATCAGGGTAGTGGTTACATAGGGGAATGCACATATAAAAAAGTATTGAGCTAGGGACCAGAAGATGGCATAATGATTAAATTGCTGGACTCCCAAGTAATCACCTGAGGCACAAGTCTTGGACATGATGGCTTAAAACTCATGCAGGTGCATGTGTATGTGTGCCCAAAATACCAAGAAGAAAATGAAGGAGAAGGGATTGTGTCTCTTTGTCTCTCTGGTAAGCACATGTGGCCTATAGCAAAAGTATCTCGCTAAAGGAAATTACCGTTGGGATCAGCAGATTGCCTAATGGTTACATTGCTGGACTCCCATGTAGTTGACTGTGGTTTCAGTCCCAGATCCAGTTACTTAAAAATCAAGCTGGGTGCATATGTGTGTATGCCCAAAATCCCAAGAGGAAAATGGAGGAGAAGGGACTGTGACATGGCCATCCCCCCTCGGGCGGTGGTGGTGATTTTTCTATTTTTATCTCTGTCTCTTTGGTGAGCACATGTGCCCTATAGCAAAATCTCTCTCTAAATAAATTCACTGTCATTGAATTGGTTTTCCTTCCTAGATAAGGCTTCATTTAAAAATCTCTTACTACTTTCAAGACCTTTTTCTTTGTCTACTATTTAGATATTCAGGAATAGTATATTCATGTTTTAGTTCTGCAGGTGCCCCCCCCCTTTTTTTTTTAGAGGGTTTTTCTATATGGGATGTGCACTCGCCCAGCAAAAAAAGCAGCATGTGCACTCGCCAGACAAGAAAGAGAAAGACAGAAAGCGAGAAATCACCCCCCAGGGGGATGGCCACGCTGCAATCCCTTCTCCTCCATTCTCCTTTCGGGATCTTGGGCACACACACACATGCGCCTGGCATGAATTTTAAGCCATGAGGTCCGGGACGCGAACCACAGTTGACTAGATGGGAGTCCAGCGACATAGCCATTACGCTAACTGCTGGTCCCTACAGGTCCCTTTTTGTGGGGACTTTTTAATCTATTTTTCTCTCCATTCTTCAGATTAAGTAATTTCTATTGTTAGTTTTTCTCTTATCCAGAGAAACAAATTTATGACCCACTTCTCTCCAGTGAATGACCAAAACTGCAAATGTTACTGAACCCTGAATATACTATAATTTGTGGGATTTTTTTTTACCCAATATGAAGAGATAGCTACGAAGTGACTAAGAGGTGGGTAGTGTATATAACATGAATGTGCTAGACAAAGGAATAATTCACATCCCTGGAGGAATGGAGCAGGATGGCGCCAAATTACACTATGCTAATCATGACAGCACTCAATTTAAAACTTAAAACTATTCATGAATTTTTTATTTAATTTTTTTGGATCATAGTTGACCATGGATAACTGAAACTTTAGAAAGTGAAACTGCAGATGAGTGGACTGCTGTATTTTTTTTTCTTGAGACGTCTTTGCTTATACTTTCTATTTTTCATTTTAAAAAATGTTTTTGGGCTGTCTGAGAACATGTTCAGTTTTCAGAAAGAGAGAGAGATGAGTAAGGAGAAATCACTTTTCAATGTGGCATAGTCATATTGCATTCCCTTCTGCTCCATCATTCTGTTGGGATTTAGGCCATGCATGAACAAGTGCCCAGGCTGTAGTTTAAGCTAAAGTTGGCCATATGAGATCCAGCCTCCTTTAATGATCAAGCTATGGGGTTGGCCCATATTTGTTTTAAATATGTTCATAACTGTTCATCGAATCAGTTTTATTTATTTATTTGTGTATATACATTCAATTGCATTGTTTAGCTTACAATGTGAACATTTCAATATTTGAACATTTCTCCCCAGTCCTGTTGATCAAAATATCTTCAACTGATAACACCACACCCGCCCATCTCATCAATGCTCTACCTCCATATTCCTTCTCCAAATGTCTTTCTATAGGCCCCACTCCTCCACATACACCTCATCTGACATCCACACCCATCTCTTGTGTTTGTTCAACCATTAGTCAATCAGTTTCCGTCATAGAGTGCAGATATTCAGTATACGTTCAGTGGGGACATAAAATGTCTCTCCTTCATAACCTGGCTTCCCTCACTCAGCAGTAAATCTTCCATATTTTTCCACTTTCTGTCAAAAGCCAGGGTTTTGTTGGTTCTTATGGCTGAGTAGTATTCTATAGAGTATATGTGCCACGATTTTTCAATCCATTCCTCCATACGGGGGCATTTGGGTTGGTTCCATGACTTAGCAATCGTGAATAGTGCCTCAATAAACATCGATGTACAAGCACTTTTCCAATGAAGAATTCTGTCTTTTGGGTAGATGCCGAGGAGTGGGATTGCTGGATTATATGGTAGATTTATTTGTCGATTTTTGAGGAATCTCCAAATCATTCTCCACAGTTGCTGGACCAATTTACATTCCCACCAGCACTGTAAAACAGTTCCCCTTTCACCATGCCCCTGGCAACACTTATCTTTTTGTTTTTTAATCTTAGACATTTTGACTGGAGTTAGGTGGTACCTCATTGTTGTTTTTACCCGCATTTCCCTTACGATGAGGGATGCTGA
>NW_006203459.1:116673-120751 GCF_000334495.1 Tupaia belangeri chinensis | reverse complement strand
GGTCAGAGATGATGCTGGATATAGTTTCTATGCCTCTGAATCTGTAGAGGCTTGCTTTATGTCCTATGATGTGGTCAGTCTTCGAGAAGGTTCCATGTCGGGGCGAGAAAAAAACTACATCTTGTGGCTTTTGGGTGGAATGTTCTATAGATATCTGTTAAGTCCAATTGATTTATGGTGTCATTTAGATCCTTTATCTCTTTATCTATTTTTTGCCTAGATGATCTGTCCAGAGGGGATAATGAGGTGTTGAGATCTCCAACAATTAGTGTGTTGCAGTCTATCTCCCCTTTTAGATCTAACAATCTTTCCTTCACATATTTGGGTGCTCCTGTTTTAGGTGCATAGATATTAATAAGTGTTATATCTTCTTGATCTATTGAGTCTTTTACTATGATATAGTGCCCTTCTTTGTCTCTTCGAACGGTTTTTGTTTTAAAGCCTATTTTGTCAGATATTAGTATCACAACTCCAGCTCTTTTTTGGTTCCCAATTGCATGGAAAACCTTTTTCCAACCCTTCATTTTCAGTCTATGTATGCCTTTCTCCATGTGATGGGTTCCCTGTTGGCAACAGATAGAAGGTTTCTGTTGTTTTATCCATTCAGCCCGTCTGTGTCTCTTGATTGGAGAATTTAAACCATTAACATTCAATGTTCTTATCGATGTTACAGGATCTGTACTGACATTTAAGTTGGCCATTGTCTTAGTTGCCTGTTATTTCTTTGTTTCTGGCTGTTGGTTCTTTAGTTTTCCTGAAAAAGTACTTTCCTCAGGCTTTCTTAAAGAGCTGGTCTGATGTTGGCCAATTCTATCAGGATTTGTTTGTCTGAGAAGATTTTAATCTTTTTTTTTCCCATATGAAGGATAATCTTGCAGGATATAATAGTCTCGGCTGAAATTGTTTCTCTCTTAACACTTTCAATACGTCTTCGCATTCTTTCTTTGCTTGCATTGGTTCTTATGAGAGGTCTGGTGTTAGCCTGATGGGATGGCCTTTGTAAGTCACTTATCGTTTCTCTCTTACCAGTTTTAGTATCATGTCTTTATCTGTGGTATTAGACAGCCTGGCTAAGATGTGCCTTGGGGAAGATCGTGTGGGGTTGATTCTATTTGGGGTCCTTTGTATTTCTTGGGTCTGGATGATTGAGGGCCTCTCTAGACTTGGGAAATTTTCTTCCAGGATTTCATGGAATAGATTTTCCATGCCATTATTAGTTTCTTCACCTTCTGGGATGCCAATTATTCTGATGTTTGGGCGTCTAATGGAGTCTAGTATTTCTCGTATATTATCCTCATATTCTTTTGTTATTTTCTCGATCTTTTTGGTGGTATTTTCTAGGTCCGAGTTTTTATATTCTACATCAGAAATTCAATCTTCAGCATGGTCTAATCGGCTCTTAATACTTTCCAGAGAATTTTTGATTTCCTGTATTATAGACTTTATCTCTAATAGTTCTACCTGATTCTTTCTCAGAGTATCTATTTCTTCCTTCATATCCTGCAAGGACTTCCTAATTTCCTACAGTTTGTTGTCTCTTTTCTGTTCCAATTCACAGAATTTGGTCACCATGAATGTTAGAAACTCTTTGTCATTTTGGTAATGTCCTTCATATTTATGAAACATGGAGGGGAGTTTTCCTTTGTTGGAGACATATTTTCTTGTTTATTCAGACCTGAGGCTCTTTTTCTACTTCTAGCCATTGGGCGATGTATTCCCTTTTGAAAACCTCCTGGGGGAACGTTTCTCCCACTAGGATAAGGGTGTTTCCTTTTGATTTGGAATAGATGTTTGCTGAAGTCTCTCTTCTGTTGTTTCTACCAATGTGCTCTCAATAGGGGAACTCTACTGAGATGTCTAAAAAGCAGGATGTCCATTCTCACAGGAGGATCAGTACAAGCGAGGATCCCAGAGACACCTACCTTACTAGGGAATTTCAGATATCTGATTCTAGACCTGTCTAGTCCCTCTGGCAGCATAAAAAGTGAAGAGGAGAGGATAATATGAAATGAAATGAAAGACAACAGAGGGAACTAAAGAAAACGTCGCACACCTTGCATTAGCGCGCCTTGCGATTTCGCCAGCCTGCTGCTGGGAAAGGACAGTGTGTGCAAAGAGGCAGAGCTAGGAATTAACAAATGAATAGAGGTCTCCAAGAAAATAAGCTGCAGAGAAATTCTATCTACCAACCCAGGAGAAGTCTTGAGCTGGGGAGTCTGGAAGTGGGGTTGGCATCAGACATGGCCCTCCCTCAAAATCCCTTGCTGGACAGAGACCTGTGGGTGGACCTTGTACCTGCTGCCAGTAAAGGACATTCTAGGAGCCTTGGGCTGGGGAGTCTTGAAGTGGGGTGGGGGTCAGAGATGACCCTCCCTCAATATCCCTTGCTGGACAGAGGCCTGTAGGTGGACCTTGTACCTGCTGTCAAGTAAGGACAGTCCAGGAGGTGGATTCTTGTGCTAGGGAGTCTGGAAGTGGGGTAAGGGTCAGAGATGACCCTCCCTCAATATCCCTTGCTGGACAGAGATCTGTAGGTGGACCTTGTGCCTGCTGCTGGAAAAGGACAGTCTGTGGAAAGAGGCAGAGGTAGGAATTAACAAGAGAATAGAGGGTCTCCAAGAAAAAAAAGCCACAGAAAAATTCTATCTACCTACCCAGGAGTCATTGTCTTGGGCTGGGGAGTCTGGGAGTGGGGTAGTGGTCAGAGATGACCCTCCCTCAATATCCCTTGCTGGACAGAGTCCTGTAGGTGGGCCTTGTGCCTGCTGCCAGGAATGGACAGCCCAGGAGGTGGAGTCTTGAGCTGGGGAGTCTGGAAGTGTGGTGGGTGTCAGAGTTGACCCTCCCTCAATATCCCTTGATGGACAGAGACCTGTAGGTGGACCTCGTGTCTGCTCTTGAATCAGTTTTTATAGTGATTGCTTTAAAGTTTTATCCAGATAAGGTTTTTTTTTAGAATTATTTATTTAATTTTATATATTATTATTTTTTTTTGAGGGTAGATTTATTGTTATTTCTTTTATTTAAAATGCACATACACATACGGTATTCCTAAAGTTCGTGAGTTAAGAAATATTCTCAAGAAGTCTTATTTAACTCCTATCGTAGCATGAGTCATAGTAGTAGCCTAAATTCTGTATTAGAATTCCTTGGTCCAAGGCAGAAGAAAAGAAGGAAGTTCCTTTTCCTTTCTGGCACACAGAACCAACCAGGCGTATATATATTTATTTTAATAGATGAAGTTTGTATTCGACACCCTCCTCCCTTCTGTCCTCTCCTTAGTCTACTTTGTATAGTTCCCTTGTGTGTCTTAATGCTATGTCTAACCCTGCACCACTCTAGAAGGGACCCTACACTCTAAAGTTATTACTATCATGACAGCCTTTCACCTTCTGAAAACAATCACTTGTGAAGTTTATCTTTTTTTAAATTTATTTATTTATTTTTATTTATTTATTTACATTAATTCACTGTACATCATTATAGCATGCAAAATGAGATTTTTCCATTCACAGTACACTGTATTTTGGCTCAATCAAGCAAATCAGCATATGTGTTATTGTCAACACATAATTTTTCATTTCTTGTTTTCTGTATATTTTGCCTTTTTTCCCATCCTCGATTCCCTATCTCACCCTCTGCCATCTCCCATCCTCCTCCCACATTGTGTCTGGTATCTATTGTTGCTTTCTCTGCCTCCCCCATTTTATTGTTTCACTAAATATCTTAATAAATCTAAATATTTTCAATAGCAAGCACAGCTGAAATATACATATCCAAAAATACAAGTCTGACTTTAGGCATAAACCTCAGTGAATAGAATGAACATACTATAAAGTAGCACCTACCTAGGGCTATATAGCTTACTGCAGTCATCAGATAGGTATTTTTAATGCCTCTTTTTTTTCTTCTGAAAATTTTTTTTATTAATTTACATTTATTCCCTGAACATCATCACAACATACAAAATGTGGTTTCCCATCTAGAATAAACTGGGTAGTGGCTTAATCATGCATGTTATCATCCATAATATTCCATTTCTACTTTCATGTATATATGTTTTTTACCCCATGTCTGA
>NW_006203459.1:113294-114988 GCF_000334495.1 Tupaia belangeri chinensis | reverse complement strand
CAACAGGCCCAGAAAGATGCCTCACCTTAAACAAAATTCTAAAAAGCAAAAATTAAAAAAAAAAAAAAAGAGAGAGAGGAATCAGAGACAGAGGTAGAGAGAGACAAAGACAGATACAGAGAGAGGAGGCCTGAGAGGAGTCTTCCTACCATGCGAGTTTTCTATACTGGAGGCTGAATTATCAGTGGGACCTCTTCATTCCTCTGTTTCCCCCAAAATAGCTAGATCACAGGAGCCATGGAGCTGGTTCTTGAAGAAGTGTTGTTATCTATATTATTATTATTTTAAATTATAGGGGACACATGCTCACCAGAGAGACAAAGCAAAGTGAGAAAGTATGCCTTCAGGTCCAGTACTTGAATCATAGTCAGCCATGTGGGAGTCCAGTGCCTCAACCATCATGCCACCTGCTGGCCTGCAGACAGGTTTAACTAACATCTCTATCATGTTGGTGTTGGTGTTTATTCTTTTTTTTTTTTTTTAAAGAATAGAAGTGCAAGTATCCCTGTTTTTGGTCTGGAAAGGATCTTTGACTAAAACCTGCACATTTGGGGACCAGCAGTTAGCGTGATGGCTATGTCGCTGGACTTCCATGTAGTCTACTGTAGTTTGAGTCCCAGATTGCATGGTAAACTCATGCCGGGCGCGTGTGTGTGCATGCCCAAGATCCTGAGAGGTGAATGGTGGAGAAGTGACTGTGGTATGGCAATCCCCCCGGGGGTGATTTCTCGCTTTCCGTCTCTCTCTGTCTTTCTAGCGAGTGCACGCGCCCTATAGCAAAAACCGCTCGAAAACAAAACAAAACAAAAGAAACAAAAACAAAAACGCTGAACATTTGGTGTTTTAAGTTATGAGATTATGAATCATGTTTAATCCTTTTGTTTTAGTTGTATTCTTTTGACACCACTTTATTAGCAGATGATAGGATAATACCTTGTTACTACCAGGTCAAGGTATACATCTAGGTTCTATACTTGACCTCTATTGACACTTGATAGAGTGCTTCTTACTCATGAATAAGTATGGAAGTTTTAGCACTTCACAAAGCCTCCACTGATAATCTCAATTTTTTGAAGAAATAAGAATTATTTCTTACTACTCATTCCCTAATCTCCACCATACCACCAAGGAGTGGAGGGTGATCTTGTTATTGTCTAATGGATGTTATAGAGACAGTTCTCCACTAGACCTATGATAGACACAATCAAAAATTAGGAAGAAGGGCACCTTGACACTGCTGAATAAGAGTAAAAACCCCAGACTCCCCTTGTGGTCTCTGCTGGCACAACAGAATCAGCAGGCCAGAGAAAGAAAAAGGCCATGACTGACAAGCATCATGAGAGTGAGTGTAATCTAGGGAAAAACTAGGGAAAATTCTACTCTACTACATCATAACTACCAGATACTCTTTTAAACTGACAGTTGGACTGGTGGGTACATTTGGTTAGATGAGATGGCATTTTAATGAAGATGGGGTAAACAGTGATGGTTGTATTGCTCCGTAAATGAGCATTGTGGCATGTTTTTTATGATTTTATTCTTTTCTTATGTTTTTACACTTTATCACAGTGTATCTTTTTTTTTTCTTTTTTTTTTTTTCCCTCGTCCTTGATTCCCTATCTCTTACCCTCTGCCATCTCCCACTCTCCTCCCACATTGTCTCTGGTATCTATGCTTGCTTTCTTTTTTTTAAA
>NW_006203459.1:105312-112188 GCF_000334495.1 Tupaia belangeri chinensis | reverse complement strand
CTGCGCGCCGGGGCCTATCACAGTGTATCTTCACAGCATTGAAAATAAACTTTCCCGGTATGTTAGTTGAGACAAAGAAATTCCTGTACACATTGTCACCACCAGATAATTTTCTTTTTTAAAAAAATTTCATGTCCTTTTATACATTCAATCACGCTATTTAGTTTACAAAGTGAATGTTACAACATGTGTACACTTCTGCCTAGTCCAGTTGATAATACTATAAAATTATTTTAAACAGATAATACCACATTTCTTTGTCCTATTAATGCTTTGCCTATTTTTCTTCTAAATGTCCTTCCTCAGACTCTACTCTTTTACCCAAACTATATCTGATATTCACAACCATTTACTGTGTTTCTATATCCTTTAGTCAATCAATTTCAGGCATAGAGTACAGACACTTGGTATATATTAAGTGGGAACATACAATGTCTCTCCTTCATAGCCTGGCTTTCTTCACTTTCATATTTATCCATTTTCTGTCAAAAGCCAGGGTCTTGTTGTTTATTATGGCTGAATAGTATTCTATAGAGTATATGTGCCACAGTTTTTCAAGCCATTCATCTGTTTGCAGGCATTTGGGTTGGTTCCATGTCTTAGCAATTGTGAATTATGCCACTATAAAAATCGATGTGCTGGCTCTTTTCCAACTAAAAATTTTCTGTACTTTCGGTAGATACCAAGGAGTGGGATTGCTGGATAATATGGTAGTTCTATTTATAGATTTTTGAAGAATTTCCAAAAATTGTTCTCCACAGTGGTTGAACTAATTTACATTCCCACCAGCAGTGTAAGAGGGTTCCCCTTTCACCACATCCACCAGCACTTACCATTATTTTTGGTAGGCAATATCTCATTGTTTTGATCTACATTTCCCTTACAATGAGGGATGTTGAACATTTTCTCTTATGCCTTTTGGCTATTCATATGTCACCTTTATAGAGTGTTTTTTTTTTTCAACTCATTCTCCCATCTTTCAATATGGTTAATCATCTTTTTTTCAGGACAGCTGCTTAAGTTCCTTGTGTATTCTGGTTATCAGTCCCGTATCTGATGCATAGTTTACAAAAATCCTTTCCCATTCTGAGGACTGTTGATCACACTAATTACTGTGTCTTTTGCCATTCAGAAACTTCTTAGTCTGATAATCCCACTTGTCTTTTCTAAGGATTATCTACTATGCCTTGGGGGTCTTATTTAAGAAGATTTGCCTACCCCAATGTCTCTCAGAGTTTCCCCAGTGTTTTCCAGAGCAGTTTTATAATTTGTGATCTTAGATTTAGATCTTTGACCCACCGTGAGTTGATTTTTGTCAATGTTGAGACGTAGGGGTTTAGATTCATCTTTCTGCAGGTGGAAATCCAGGTTTTACCACACCATTTGTTGAAGAGATTTCCTTTTCCCACTGGATTTACTGGTACCATTTGTAAAAAATCAGTTGACAGTAAGCTTGGGAATTTATTTCTGGAAACTCTATTCTGTTCCATTGTTTGACATGTTTGTTTCTGTACCGGTACCATGTTGTTTTGATTACCACAGCTTTGTAGTGTGTTTTTGAGTCTGGGAGTGAGATGCCGCCCACTCCACTCTTCTTGTGCAGGATTGCTTTGGCAATATGGGGTCTTTTATGATTCCAGACAAATTTTATGATTGTCTTTTCTAGATCTGTTAAGAATGTGTATGATACTTTCATTGGCATTTCATTAAATATGTAGATTATTTTGGGTAGAATTGCCATTTTGATTATATTAATTCTTCTGATGCCAGAACATGGGATGTCCTTCCACTTTTTTGTGTCATTTTTTATTTCTTTTTTTAGCTTCTCTTAGTTTTCCTTATGGCCGTCTTTAACTTCTTTGGTTAGATTTATTCCTAAGTATCTTATATGGTTTGTGGCTATATTAATGGAAATACATTTTTCAGTTCTATCTCAATCTGCCTGTTGTTTGTATATAGAAATGCTATAGATTTCTGTATGTTGTTTATATATCCTACCACTTTACTGTATTCATGTATTATTTCCAGGGATTTTTTTCATGGAAACCATTGGGTCTTCTGTGTATACAATCATGTCATCTGCAAATTGAGAGGGTTTTACCTCATCTTTTCCTATATGAATGCCTTTTAGTTTTTCCTCTTTTCAGATTGTGTTGGTAAGGACTTACAGTACTATATTGAAAAGGAGTGGAGAAAGTGATCATCCTTGTCGTCATGTACCCGTTTTTCATGGAAAAACTTTCAACTTTTCTCCATTGAGGATGATGTTCACTATGGGTTTTTTAGATAGCTTTTACTGTGTTGAGAAATGACCCTTCTATGCTGATATTGCTGAGTCTTGATCACGAAGCAGTGTTGTATCTTATCAAATGCTTTTTCTGCATCAATTGATATGATCATATGATTTTTATCTTGTTTTCCTGTTAATATGTTGTACTATATTTATGGTTTGGCATATGTTGAACTAATCTTGCATTCCTGGAATAAAGCCTACTTGATCATGTTGTATAATCTTTTATATAAGTTGGATACTATTTGCTAGTATCTTGTTGAGAATATTTGCATCTATATTCATCAGAGATACTGGTCTATATTGTTCCTTCCTTGTCATGTACTTATCTGTTTTAAGGACAAGGGTGATAGAGGCTTTATGGAGTGAATCAGGGAGAGATTCACCCTTTTGGATCTTCAGAAATAACTTGAGCAGAATGGGGGTTAACTCTTCTTTGAACGTTTTGTAGAATTCAGAGGTGAAACCATCAGGGCCAGGGCTTTTTCTTGTTGGAAGGTTATTTATTCCTGATTCAATCTCCTGGCTTGTTAATGGGCCTATTAAGACTTTCTATGTCCTCCTGACTCAATCTTGGTAGATTATATGTGTCCAGGAATTTGTTCATCTTTATCCTCTAATGATGTTTTGTATTTCTACTATGTCTGTTGTTATATTGCCTGCTTCATTGCATATTTGATTCACCTGATTCCTTTCTCTCTTCTTAGTAAGTCTCACTAGTGGAGTATCAATTTTGTTTATCTTTTCAAAGATGGAGATTTTACTTTCATTTATCTTCCATGTAATTTTTTTGTTTTGTATTTCATTTATTTTTGTTGTTATCTTTATCATTTCCTTTCTCCTGGAATTTTTTTTTCTGTTGCTTTTCCAGTTCTCTGAGGCATGATGTTAGATGATCCATTTGCCTTCTTTCTGTCTTCCACTTACGTTCACTAATTGTTATGAACTTCCCTCTTATGACTGCTTTAGCAGTGTCCCAAAGATTATGAAAACACATGTCCTCATTGTCATTTGACTTCCATGAATCTTGTGATTTACTTTATTTTTTCAATAGCTGTGAAGTCATTCAAGAGTAAATTATTTAGTTTCCATGTATTTGAGTATTTTTGAGGATTTCTCTTGAAATTATGATCAAGTTTAACTCCATCATGGTCAGAAAAGATGCTGGATATAGTTTTTATACTCTTGAATCTGTAGAGGGTGGCCTTTTGCCTTATAATGTGGTCAAAAGGTGAAAAGGCTCCATTGGGGGGGGGGGAGAAAAAAGTATATCTTGTGGTTTTTGGGTGGAAAGTTCTATAGATATCTGTTAAGTCCAATTTGGGCCTTTTTTTTTTTTCCCTTTTTTTTTTTTTTTGTCTAGATTATCTGTCTATAGGGGACAGAGGGGTGTTTAGGTCTCCAACAATTAGTGTGCTGTAGTCTCTCTCTCCTTTTAGATCTAGCAATACTTCCTGCATGTATTTGGGTGGTCCTATGTTAGGTGCATATATATGTATAAGCATTGTATCTTCTTGATCAATTGACCCTTCTATCACTATATAATGCCCATTTTTGTCTCTTCTAACAATTCTTGTTTTAAAGCCTATTTTGTTGGAAATTAGTTTCATAACTCCAGGTCATTTTTGTTTCCCATTTGCATGGAAAACCTTTTTCCAACCCTTCACTTTTAGTCTGTTTTTGTCTTTATCCATGTGGTGGGTTTCCTGTAAGCAACAGATAGAGGGTTTCTATTTTTTTTATCCATTCAGCCAGTTTGTGTCTCTTTATTGGAGAATATAATTCATTCACATTCCATGTTATTATCAATATTGCCGGACTTGTCCAACATTTATTTTGGCCAGTCTTGGTTGCCTTTTATTCCTTTGTTTCTGGCTTTTCATTCTTTTTTTTTCTTGGGACACTACTCTTTTCTGGGTTTCTTGAAGAGCTGGTCTGGTGTAGGCAAATACTTTTAGGTTTTGCTTGTCTGAGAAGATTTTAATCTTTTTTTTTTCCCATATGAAGGGTAATCTTTCAAGATATAATATTCTTCATTGAAATTGTTTCTCTCTTAACACTTTCATTACATCTTCCCATTCTTTTCTTGCTTGCATTGTTTTCATTCAGAAGTCTGGTGTTAGTCTGATGGGATGACCTTTGTAAGTCACTTGTCATTTCTCTCTTGCCAGTTTTAGTATCTCGTCTTTATTTGTGGTCTTGGACAGTCTGGCTAAGATATGCCTTGTGGAAGATGGTCTGGGGTTCATTCTATTTGGGGTCCTTATTATTTTTGAGTCTGTATTTTTGATTGCCTCTCTAGACCTTGGAAATTTTCTGCCAGTTTTTCATGGAATAGATTTTCCATTCCCTTATTGGTTTCTTCACCTTCTGGGATATCAATTATTATGATGTTTGGGTGTCTAATGGAACATAGTATTTGCTTTATATTATCTTCTTGTGTATTTTTTTATTTTCTATATCTTTTTGGCATTTCTTTTCTAGGTCAGAGGTTTTATCTTCTATGTCAGAGATTTGATATTCAACATGGCCTAATCAACTTTTAATACATTGAGTTTTTGATTTCCTGTATTAGACTTCATCTCTAATAGTTCTGACTGATTCTTAGCATGTCCATTTCTTCTTTCATATCATGGAAGACTTCCTGATCTCCTGTAGTTTCTTGTCTCTTTTCTATTCCAACACATAGAATTTGGTCACCGTGAATGTTCTATATTCTTTCTCTGACATTTTGGTAAAATCTTCTGTTTTTTTTCAAGAGATGGAGGGAAGTTACTTATTTATTTATTTATTTATTTGATGGAGACATATTTTCTGCTTTATTCAGACCAGAAGCTCTTCTACTTCTAGCCATTGGGAGATGTATTCACTTTTGAATGTTTCTTCGACTAGGAGCAAGTGTGCTTACTTTTGCTGTGGACTGATGTGTGCCAAAGTCTCTCTTCTGTTCTGTTTAGCAATGTGGTCTCTGGAGGAGTAATCTATTCAGTTGTCCGAAGAACAGCATCTCTTTTTTCGCAGGTAGTTCAGTAAAAGAAAGGGTCCTAGTGAACCTTACAATTCTAGGTTATTTCAAAACTATGATTCTAGACATGTCTATTCCCTCCAGGAGGGTGGATGATGAGAAGAGGACAACATTTGAGGGAAAAAAGTATGAAAGAGAATAAAGTAAAAGTTGACACAGGGCAGTAGATGGAACTGGGATGCTGCTGGTGACCAAGCGGAGACCAGTCTCTGGGGCAAAGAGGTTTCAGAAATTTATCAAATTAAAGAAGAAGAGAAAAAGAAAACTGCCTACCTTGCTTAAAGAGTGGGCTATCAGGTGGGGGAAGCTAGCTGGAGCTGGGGCTAGGGCCAGTGGTAGCCCTGCCTCAGAGTCCCTTGCTTGCCATGGGCCTGTAGATGAAACTGGGACACTGCTGGTGAGCAAGTGGAGGCCAGTCTTGCTGAAGGAGTGGGCTATGGGGTGGGGAAAGCTAGTTGGAGCTGGGGCTGGGGCCAGTGGTGGCCCTTCTTCAGAGGCCCTTGCTGACCACGGGCAGTAGATGGAACTGGGACGCTGCTGGAGAGCAACCGGAGGCCAGTCTGTGTCTCACCAGATAATTTTCCAGTTTTTGATCCATTGAGTATTTTGCTTCTTTTTCCTTCTTGGTTTCCTCTCCTACATTTCTTTCCCTCTTCCAATTCTCTTTCTGGTATTCACAATTGCTTCCCATGCTTTCATTTCTTCCAATATTTCAACTTCTGCCATAGAGTGCAGACATTCAGTATATATTAAGTGGTAAAATACAATGCCTCTCTTTCATAGTCTGGCTTGCTTTGTTTAGCATTGAATTCTTCCATATTTATTCACGTTGTATCAAATGTCAGGGTCTTCTTTTTTTATGTCTCTGTAGTATTCCATAGTGTATATGTGCCACACTTTTTCAATCCATTCATCTGAGATTCTGTTTTTTATGTCCTCTCACATCAAGCTGGAGAAGCTTTCTGGGTCATGATGGTATGTGTTGAAATAGTTAAGTCATACACACCCAATGCCTGACAAGAAATAACAAACAAGTCTAATGGCTGAGAGAATTAAAAACTGTGATGGAGGGCAAGGAGAAAGGTTATTAAATGAATAAGTGCTTAGAAGGGGCATCTGTACATTTGAATACTGAAGAAAACAGTGTATATATGTGTGTGTGTGTGTGTGTGTGTGTGTGTACATATAGATGCACATTTTGGCTCCAAATATTTAAAATATCCACTATCAGGTCACTGACAGAGCACTGACAGAAAAGACATTAATGACTGCACATTGACAAGAGATATAATTTTTCCAAAGGCAGTTTCTTAAATTTACTAAACAAATGGATGATGAAAGTCATAAAAATCAACCAAACCAAACCTGGGGAAGAGAGAATGTGATTTTCAAAATGACCACACAATAATATTGAAAATGTCCGTATTTCAAAACAAAATTACAAGACATACAAAGAACAGGTAACTATAGCTCATTCACAAGGGTAAAGAATGACTTATAGAAATCATTTCTAAAGAATTCCAGACACTGACCTAACTAGACAAAGATTTTAAATTAACTG
>NW_006203459.1:98387-105290 GCF_000334495.1 Tupaia belangeri chinensis | reverse complement strand
GAAAGAGCTAAGGAAAATTAGTCAAATAATTAAAGAAAATTAGGAGAATGCTGTCTCAACAAAAAGATAATATCAAAAACCAGACATTATAAAAAGAACTAAATAGAAAAATTGTATCTAAAGAAGTATATTAGCTGAAAATTAAAAATAAATATTCACTAGAGAGCCAATGGTAGATAAGAATTGGTAGATGAAAGAACTAGCAAATGTAAGGATAGAGCAATCAAAATTATCCAGTCTGAGAAACAAAAAGAAAAATGAATGAAGGAAAGTTAACATTGCCTAAGAGATCTGTGAGACAGCATCATATATTGATGTCCTGGAAAAGAAAAGAGAGAAGAAAGGGAAATTTTAAAAAATTGAAAAAATAAGGCTCAATCTAGCTGAATTTGACGAAATATGTAAATCTGCACACCCAAGAATCTCACCAAATTCATATTAGGACTACAAAAAAATTTATATAAAAAATGTAATCAAATTTTAGAAGCCAATGTTAATGGAAAAATATGGAAAATAATTAGGGAGAAATAATTCGTTATATTTGAAGTCTTATCAAGATTAAAAGTTCATTTTCTATGAAAGCCATGAAAGAAAGGGATGTTTTATTTATTAATAAATAACTAGAAAAAAATTCTGTCATTTCCACATTTTATGTCTGAAAAAAATGCTCTCCGAAATAAAGGAGAATTTCAAACAGTCAAAAATAAACAAAAATTAAAGGAGCGTGTGGCTAGCAGATAGGCTGAGAGAAAGAAACCACTAGGAAGTAACTTGAATACGTACAAATAAAGGACACTGATAAAGGTATCTACATAGGTAAATATTAATTCATATTAATTTCATTTTATTATTTTTATTACTGTTTTTTAAATTTTATACATTTAGTCACTATAAATCACTTTGCTTGTAACTTACATGTATCCAATTTGAATAAACTTCACACCAATCCAGTTGAGAGTACAAAATATTATCAGAAACAGAAAATGCATTTCTGTGTCCCATAAATATCTTACCTCTTTTTTAATCATTTTTTCCTTACACTCTCCCCCTTCTCCCACCTTCTTCCCACTCTGTCAATGCTTCCAAGTCCTCTAATCTCTTAGTTTCCACCATAGAGTGCAGAGAGTTGGTATATGTTAAGTAAGTACATGCAATGTCTCTCTTCCATAGCCTGGTTTGCTTAACTACGTGGCAAATCTTCAATATTCGTACACTTTTTATCAAATGCTAGGGTCTTTTTTATGGCTGAGTAGTATTCCATAGAGTATATGTGCCAAACTTTTTCAGTCCATTCATCTGTGGTAGATATGTGGGTTGGTTCCATGTCTTAACATTTGTGAATAATGCAGGAATAAACATAGATGTTCAAGCACTTCTCTGAGTATTCTCCTATCCTTTAGGTAGATACCCAAGAGTGGAATTGTTGGATCATATGGTAGTTCTATTTTTAGATCTTTAAGCAACCTCCATATTGTTCCTCAAAGTGGCTGGATCAATTTATATTCACACCAACAGTGTAGGAGGGTTCCCCTCTTACCACATCACTGCCATATTGGTTTTTTTTTGGAATTTCATTGTGGTTTTGATCTGCATCTCTGCTATGATGAGGGACATTGAACATTTTTTTCATATGTTTTTTGACTGTTTGTATGTCTTCCTTAAAGAGTTGTTTATTCAGGTCTTTCTCCCATTTTTTAAATGTGTTAATTTTTTTTTCAGATAAGCTATTTGAATTCTCTGTGTATTGTGATTATCAGTTTATTATCTGAGACATAGTTTATAAAAATATTCTCCCATTCTGAGGGTTGTCAATTCACACTAATTACTGTTTTTCATCATGCAAGAACTTAATCTGATGTAATCCACTTGTCTGTTTTTGGGATTATTGCCTGGGATTTGGATGTCTTATTTACAAAATCTGCCTAACACAATGTCTCCTAGAGCTTCTCCAGTGTTTTCTACCAGTAGTTTTATAGTTTGAGGTTTGAGGTTAAGAACTTTGATTCAGTTGGGACCAGCAGTTGGCGTAATGGCTATGTTGCTGGACTCCCATGTAGTTGACCACGGTTTGAGTCCTGGACCTAGTGGCTAAAACTCACACTGGGCACGTATGCGTGCGTACCCAAGATCCTGAGAGGCGAAGAGAGGAGAAAGGGATTGCAGCGTGGTCATCTCCCTTGGGGGGGTGACTTCTTGCTTTCTGTCTCTGTTTTTCTGGTGAGCAAATGCTCCCTATAGCAAAAACCTCTTCAAAAACAACAACAAAAAAGAACTTTGATTCACTTTGTGTTCATTTTGTAAACATTGAGATATAGGGGTTTAGATTCATCTTCCTGGAGGTGGATACCCAGTTTTTCTAGCACCATTTGCTTAAAAGGTTTTCCTTTTCCCAGTGGGTTGACAGGTACCCTTTATCAGTCTCAGTAGGCTCTATGTTTTAGGGATTATTTCTGCAGTTTCTATTCTGTTCCATAGGAACACATATCTTTTTTTGTGTCAATATCATGCTGTTTTGATTATCACAGCTTTGTAATATACTTTGGGGTGCTTATTCCATACCTTTTGTGCAGAATTGCTTTGGAAATATAGAGTCTTTTATGATTCCTGACCAATTCTATGATTGTCTTCTAAATCTGTGAAGAATGTCTCTGGTAATTATATTGGGATGGTACTAAATATGTAGATAAATTTCGGTAGAATTTCCATTTTGATTATATTCATTCTACCTATACAAGAATAAGGGATACCCTTCCAATTTTTAATGTAATTGTCAATTTGTTTTCTAAAGATTTTCTTTATTTTACTAGTAGAAGTCTTTCATTTCCTGGGTTAGATTTATTCCTAGGTATCTGACACTTTTTGTGGAATTGGTAAATGGGATTACATTCTTCAGTTATGCCTCTTCTTGCTATTTGTATATTGAAATGCTATAGATTTTTGTAAGTTGGTTTTGCATTCTGCCACTTTATAATATTCATTTATTACCTTGAGAAGATTTTTGGTAGATACCTTTGGATCTTCCTGTGTACAATCATGTCATTTGTGAATACAGATAATTTGATAATTTCATTGCTTATTTCCCCATTTGTTGTTTTAATTATTTCAATTTATTTTATACATTCCATCACATTACTTATTTAGCTTGCAAACTGAATATTCCAAAATGTGTACATTTCTCACCAGTCCTGTTGAAAATACTATAAAGTTATCTTCAATAGATAATAACCCATTTCTTTGTCCATAAATGCCTTGCCTCTTTATTTTTCTCCTTAATGTCCTTCTTCAGACTCTAATTCTTCACCCACCCTCTTCCTATACTGTATCTGGTATTCACAATCATTTACTATGTTTCTATAACCTTTAGTCATTAAGTTTTGGTCATAGAGTGTGGACTCTCCATATATATTAAGTGGAGACATTATGATGTCTATCCATCATAGCCTGGTGTGCTTCACTCAGCAGTAAATCTTCCATATTCATCCAATTTCTGTCAAAAGCCAGGGTCTTCTTTAATGGCTGAGTACTATTCCATAGAGAATATGTGCCACAGTTTTTTATCCATTTGTCTGTTTGTAGGCATTTGGGTTGATTCCATGTCAGCCATTGTGAATAATGCCGCAATAAACACTGATGTGCAAGCACTTTCCGATTAAGAATAATTTTGTCCCTTGGGTAGATACCAAGGAGTGGGATTGCTGGATCATATGGCAGCTCTATTTGCAGATCCTTGAGGAATCTCCAAATTGTTCTCCACAGTGGCTGCACCAATTTACATTCCCACCAGAAGTGTAAGAGAGTTCTCTTTTCACCACATCCCAGCCAGAACTTACCATATATATATTTTTTAATCTTAGACATTCTTACTGGAGTTAGGTGGTATCTCATTGTGGTTTTGATTTTCATCTCCCTTACAATGAAGGATGTGAAACATTTTTTCATATGCATTTTGACTATTCACATGTCATCTATAGAGAGGGCTATTTTTATTTTTATTTTTAACTCATTCACCCATCTTTTAATAGGGTTGATCAACTTTTTTTTTCTGACAGTTGCTTGAGTTCCTTGTGTAATTTGGTTATCAGTCCCTTATCTTATGCATAGTTGACAAAAATATTTTCCCATCTGAGGGCTGTCAATTCACAGTAATTACTGTGTCTTTTGCCATGCAGAAACTTCTTAGTCTGATGTAATCCCACCTGTCTCTTTGGGGGATTATTGACTGTTTTGGGGGTCTTATTTAAGAAGTCTTTGCCTACCCCAGTGTCTCCCAGAGTTTTCCCCATGTTTTCCAGCAGCAGTTTAATAGTTTGGGGTCTTAGGTTTATATTTTTGATCCACCTTGAGTAGATTTTTGTTAAAAGTGTGGGGTAGGTGTTAATATTCATCTTTCCATAGGTGGAAATCCAGTTTTTCCAGCACCATTTGCTGAAGAGATTTTCCTTTTCCCACAGGATTGACTGGTACTCTTTGTCAAAAATCAGTTGTCTGTATGTTTGAGAATTTTCTTCTGGGGATTCTTTTGTTCCATTGGTCCAAATGTCTCTTTCTGTGCCAGTACTATGCTGTTTTGATTACCACAGTTTTGTAGTATATTTTGGGGTAAGTGAGTGAGATGCCGCCCACTCCACTCATCTTGTGCAGAGTTGCTTTGGCAATACAGGGTCTTTTATGATTCCAGACAAATTTTATGATTGTCTTTTCTAGATCTGTGAAGAATGTGTCTGGTACTTTGATTGGTATTACATTAAATATGTAGATTAATTTGGGTAGAATTGCCATTTTGATTATACTAATTTTTCCAATCCAGGAACATAGGATGCCCTTCCACTTTTTTGCGTCATTTTCTATTTCTTTTTTAGCTTCTCATAGTTTCCCTTGTGGAGATCTTTAAGTTCTTTGGTTAGATTTATTCCTAAGTATCTTATACTATTTGTGGTTATAGTAAATGGAATTACTTTTTTTCAGTTCTATCTCTGTCTGCTTGTTGTTTGTATATAGAAATGCTAAAGATTTCTGTATGTTGATTTTGTATCCTGCAACTTTACTCTATTCATGTATTACTCCTAGGAATTTCTTCATGGATACCATTGAGTGTTTTAGTATACAATCACATCTTTTTTTAAAAAAATATTTTTGCTATAAGTCACATACGCTCACCAGAAAGACAGAGACAGAGAGACAAAAACCGAGAAATCACCCCCCACCCCCAGTGGAGATGGCCACGCTGTAATCCCTTCTCCTTCATTCTCCTCTCAGGATCTTGAATATGCATGCAAACACGCCCAACATGAGTTTAAGCCACGAGGTCTGGAATTTAAACCACAGTTGAGTACATGGAAGTCCAGCGACATAGCCATTACGCCAACTGCTGGTCCCAATCATGTCATCTGCAAAAAGAGGTTCACCTCTTCTTTTTCCTATTTTAATACCTTTTATTTTATTCCCTTTACTGATTGTATTGATGAGTACTTCCAACTATACTGATAAGGAGAGGAGAAAGTGGACATCCTTGTCTTGTACTAGTTTTTAATGGAAAATCTTTCAACGTTTCTCCATTCAGTATTATATTAGCTATGCGTTTTTCATAGGTAGCTTTTATTGTGTTGAGACTTGACCCTTCTATGCTGTTTTTGAAGGGGTGCTTTATTTTTTTATTTTAAAAATTTATTTTACACTTATTCACTGAGCATTTTCACAGCATACAAAATAATTTCCCATCCACAAGATGCTGCATAGTAGTTTAATTATACATGTTCTTGTCAATAATTTCCCATTTCTAGTTTCATATATATGTATATTTTTCCCCCTATTTCGGTCTGGGTCATGAACCGCAGTCGACTATGTGGGAGTCCAGCGACATAGCCATTATGCTAACTGCTGGTCCCTTTTTCCCCTATTTCTCATTCTCTGCCATTTCCCATGCTCCTCCCACACTACCTCAGGTGTTCACAGTTGTTTTCCATTCCTTTTTCCTTCCACATTTTATTGATTCACAAAATTTCTTAAATAATCTAACTACTTTCAATAGCAAGCTCTGCTGATATAGTAATATCTATGAAGACATGTCTGACTAAAGGCATGGAATTCTGAGTAGAATGAATATACTATAAGGTAACACCTAGCTGATGCTATATAGTTTAGTATGGTCATTAATTATGTATTTTTTAGTATATTTTTTCAATTTCAAGAAAAGCAATTTTAACTAAGGAAATATGCTTAAAACTTAAAGTGAGGAAACAGGTTGGGGTTCTGTTCAAATAGTAGGTACATGAACCTATCAGCAGCTCAAGACAAGACAAAAATCCTTAAAACTGGAAAACAAAACCTAGAGAAAAATCAACAATGTTTTAGTCAAAAGTCACAAAATTCTATTTCACCAGTACAGTCTCATGTACTTTATCTTTTGTTGTGATTCCATTTTTCCAATTAAATTCTGGGATATAATGTTCAACTCCA
Organism: Tupaia belangeri chinensis; assembly: GCF_000334495.1. NCBI lineage: Eukaryota > Metazoa > Chordata > Mammalia > Scandentia > Tupaiidae > Tupaia > Tupaia belangeri. The sequence goes on along the minus strand of NW_006203459.1, from coordinate 98,834 downwards.
AACTTGTCCCCAGCATTAAGTTGGCCATTTTCTTAGTCTTTGAAGTCTTATTTCTGTGTGACTGTATTTAATTTTCCTGAAATAGCACTCCCTGCAGAATTTCTTAGAGATCTGGTCTGGTGTTGGTAAATTCTTTCAGATTTTGTTTATCTGAGAATGTTTTTGTCTTTTCTTCCCATATGAAGGATAATCTTGCTGGGTATAGTATGCGTGGTTGCAATTGCTTTTCCTTTAACACTTTGAATATATTTTCCCATTCTTTCCTCACTCACATTATTTCTGATGAGAGATGCACTGTCAGCCTAATGGGATATCCTTTGTAAGTAACTTGCCATTTCTCTCTTGCCAATCTTAGTATCTTGTCTTTTTCTGTGTTTTTTCTCAATCTGGATATAATGTGTCTTGGAGAAGATCTTCTTGGGTTGATTCTATTTTGCGTCCTTTGTC
>NW_006203459.1:88820-98287 GCF_000334495.1 Tupaia belangeri chinensis | reverse complement strand
TCCCTTCTGGGATACCAATTATCCGCATGTTTGGATGTTTGGTGGTATCTAGTATTTCTTGTATAGTATTCTTATGTTTTTGGACAGTTTTCTCAGTCTTCATGGTAGATTTTTCTAGGCCAGTAATTCTTTCTTCTACAACTGAGATTCAATTTTCAATATGATCTAGTCTGCTTTGAATAGTTTCAAGGGAGGTTTTGATTCCTGTATCATAGTCATCATCTCTAAAAGGTTCATTTAATTCTTTTTAAAAGTGTGTAACTCCTCTTTTAGATCTTGCAATAATTTCCTCACCTCTTGAAGTTCACCAGCTTCTTCCCCTGCCTCTTTGGCAGTTCATTGCCTTTCTTTTCTTCAATCTCTGTGAGCTTCATCATCATGAAAATTCTAAATTCTTTATCAGACATTTCCAAGAATTTCATTCTACTGTCTCAGGATGAAGAGGACTTAATTTTCCTTGGAGGAGAAGTATTTTTTTGTTTTTCCATATTTCTTATAACTCGACGGTGATTTCTAGTCATGAGATGAATGGTGCATTTCTTTTAATTCTTTAAGTTCAGTGTGAGTGTTCCGATTTGTGTAGGAGGAGGTGATCCTCAATCTCTCTTCCATTCCATTCTCACTTTTTGTGCATCAGAATCAGTGGGAATAGAGTAATATTCTGACCCTTACTGTATTAAGAGGTAATACTAGGAACTGTCTAGACACTTAGAGAGTAGAGGCTGAGAAGCAAATGAGGAAAGATAAAAAAAAAAAAAGAATTAAAGAAAAGAAGAAACATAATACAATAAAAAAAGATTTAAAAAACTATAGATTTTAATATGAAAATACAAAAAAATGAACACTCAGGGAGACACAGAGAGAACTGGAGACAAAGAGACAGGTAACACTACCCACTAGAAATAAGTGAGGCAGAAGTCTCAGCACAGAAATCTTCATTATAAGTCTCTGAAAGCATTAGTTCACAGATGAAGTTCAGGATCCATGTGGAGGTGGACCTGGGTTAGTGCCATTTTAAACAGAAGGGTAGAGGCACCTATTAACACAATAAAAAGGCTTAAAAATACAGAGAATAATTTACCTTAAAAATACAAAATTAAAAGATTCAGGGAGACACAGAGAGACAGAGAGAACTGGAAACAAAGAGACACATAACATTACACACTAGAAATAAGTGAGGAAGAAGTCTTAGCAGAAAATCCTCATTTTAAGTCTCTGGAAGCACTTGTTCATAGCTGAAGTTCAGGATCCTTATGGAGGTAGGCATGGCTTTGTGCCTTTCTTAAGCAGAAGGGGAGAGGCAACTATTAACACAATAATGGGGCTTTAAACCACAGACAATACTTTACCCTAAAAAAAAAAAATTAAAGGACTCAGGGAGACAGAGTCAGAGAGAACTGGAGACAAAGAGATATGTAACACTACCCACTAGAAATAAGTGGGTAGTGTCTCAGCAGAAAATCTTTAAGTCTCCGAAAAGATTAGTACACAGCTAAAATTCAGGATTCTTGTGAACGTGGGTCTGGGTTTGTGTCTTTCCAAAGCAGAAGTGGAGAGGCACCTATTAACAAAATAAAGGTGCTTGAAAGCCCAGAGAATATTTTACCTTAAAACAATTAAAAAATTAAAAGACTCAGGGAGACACAGAGAGAGAGAGAACTGGAGACAAAGAGACAGGTAACACTACCCACTAGAAATAAGTGGGTAGTGTCTCAGCAGAAAATCTTTAAGTCTCTGAAAAGATTAGTACACAGCTAAAATTCAGGATTCTTGTGAACGTGGGTCTGGGTTTGTGTCTTTCCAAAGCAGAAGTGGAGAGGCACCTATTAACACAATAAGGGCCTTGAAAGCCCAGAGAATATTTTCCCTTAAAAACAGTTAAAAAATTAAAAGACTCAGGGAGACACAGAGAGACAGAAGAAAACTGGAGCTAAAGAGACAGATAACACTGCCCACTAGAAATAAGTGATGAAGAAGTCTCAGCACAAAATCTTCATTTTAAGTCTCTGAAAGCACTAGTTCACAGCTGAATTTCAGGATCCAGGTGGAGGTGGGCCTGAGTTTGTGGCTTTCCTAAACAGAAGGGGAGAGGCACCAATCATCACAATAAAGTGGCTTGAAAGTCCAGAGAATACCTTATCTTAAAAAAAATTACAGAATTAAAAGACTCAAGGAGACAAAGAGAGACAGAACTGGAGATAAAGAGACATGTAACACTACCCACTAGAAATAAGTGAGGAAGATTTCTCAGCACAAAATCTTCATTTTAAGTCTCTGAAAGCACTAGTTCACAGCTGAATTTCAGGATCCATGTTGCTGTGGACCTGGGTTTGTGCCTTTCTAGAAATAAGTGATGAAGAAGTCTCAGCAGAAAATATTCATTTTACATCTCTGAAAGCACTAGTGACACCTGAAGTTCAGGATACATGTGTAGGTGGGCCTGGGTTTTGCCTTTCCTAAACAGGGTTGTTTTATTATTATTATTATTATTATTATTGTTATTATTATTTGTTATGGGGCGGGTGTCCTAGCCAGAAAGACAGAGAGAGACAGAGAGACAGAAATTGAGAAATCACCCCCCAGGGGGGATGGCCACGCTGCAATCCCTTCTCCTCCATTCTCCTCTTGTGATCTTGGGCATGCACACACACGCGTTCGGCATGAGTTTAAGCCACCGGGTCTCAAACCGTGTCAACTATATGGGAGTCCAGCGACAGCCATTCAGCTAACTTCTGTTTCCCCTGGTCTTGCATCTTAAGAAAAGCTTTTTCTGCATCTATTGATATGATAATATGGTATTTATCTTTCTTTCTGCTAAAACAGTGTATTACATTTTGGTTTTACATATATTGAACCAACCTTGCATCCCTGGGATAAAGCCTACCTGGTTATAGTGTATAATATTTTTTATGTGTTGTTGGATATGATGTACTTTTTTTGTTGAGAACTTTTTGTCTATTTTTATCAGAAACTGTGGTCTTTATTTCTTTCCTTGTCCTGTCATTATCTCTTTTAAGGATAAGGGTGACGGAGGATTCATAGAATTAATTTGGGAGAGTTTCACTCTTTTGGATATTTATAAATGCCTTGAACAGAATGGAGGTTAAATCTTCTTTAAAAGTTTGGTAGAATTCAGAGGTGAAGCCATCAGGACCAGGGCTTTTCCTTTTTGGGAGGTCATTTATTACTGATTCAACCTCCTGGCTTGTTATAGGCCTATTCAGACTTTCTATATCCTTCTGGCTGAATCTTGGTGGATTATATGTGTTCAGGAATTTGTCCATCTCATCCAGATTTTCTTGTTTTTTGGTGTATAGTTGTTCAGACTATCCTCTCATATTTTGTATTTCTATTATGTCTGTTGTTATATTGCCAGCTTCATTGCCAATTTAATTTGCCTGGTTCCTTTTTCTGTTCTTCTTAATGCATCTCATTAGTGGTGTACTGATTTTATTTATTTTTTCAAAGAACCAGCTTTTATTTTCATTATTTTCTGTATAGTTCATTTATTTTCTATTTCATTTATTTCTGCTCAGATCTTTATTATTTCTTCTCTCCTGGAGTGTTTTTGTTTTTTTGCTGTTGCTTTTCCTATTCTCTGTGGTATGATATTAGGTGATCCATTTGCCTTCTTTCCATCTTCTTTTGTGCACTAATTGCTATGAACTCCCCTTTATGACTGTTTTGGCAGTGTCCCAAAGACTACAGAAACTCGTGTTTCATTGTCATTGACTTCCGTGAATCTTTTGATTTCAATCTTTAGTTTTTTTATTAGTTGTTAAGTTATTCAGGACTAGGTTATTTAGTTTCCATGTATTTGTGTATTTTTCAGTATTTCTCTTGAAATTAAAATTATATTTAATTCCATCGAGGTCAGAGAAGATGCTGAATATAGTGTCTATGCCTTTGAATCTGTAGAAGGTTGCTTTGTGTCCTATCATGTGGTCAATTTTCAAATTCGTTCATGTGCGGGTAAGAAAAAAGTGTATCTTGTGGTTTGAGTGTGGAACGTTCTATAGATGTTTTTTAAGTCCATTTGATTTATGGTATCATTTACATCCTTTATCTCTTTACTTATTTTTTGTCTAGATGACCTATCCAGAGGAAATAGTGGGTATTGAGGTCTCCAACAATTAGTGTGTTGCAGTCTATCTTTCTTTTTATATCTAACAGTCTTTTATTCACATATTTTGGTGCTCCTGTGTTATGTGCATAGAAATTTGTAGGTATTGTATCTTTTTTTTTTTTTGAGAGGTTTTTGCTATAGGGCGCGTGTGCTTGCCAGCCAGACAGAGAGAGACATAGAGACAGAAAGCGAGAAATCACCCCCCAGAGGGGATGGTCACGCCGCAGTCCCTTCTCCTCCATTCTCCTCTCAGGATCTTGGTCACGCACGCACACGTGCCCAGCATGAGTTTTAAGCCACCGGATCTGGGACACAAACCGCAGTCAACTATGTGGGGAGTCCAGTGACATAGCCATTACGCTAACTGCTGGTTCCCTAGGTGTTGTATCTTATTGATGGATTAACCCTTTTGATAAATTATAGTGCCCTTCTTTGTCTCTTCAAACAGTTTTTGTTTTAAAGCCTATTTTGTCAAAAGTTAGCATTGCAACTCCAGCTCTTTTTTTGGTTCCCATTTGCATGGAATACCTTTTTCCAACCCTTCTCTTTTAGTCTATGTATGTCTTTATTCATGAGATGTGTTTCTTGTAGGCAACAGAGTGTTTCTGGTTTATCTTTTCTTTTTTCTTTTTTTTTCCATTCAGCCAGTCTGTATCTCCTGATTGCAAAATTTAATCTATTAGCATTTAATGCTATTATCAATATTTCTGGACTCATCCTTACTTTTAAGTTGGCTATCATTTTGGTTGTCATTTATTACCTTATTTCTGGCTGCTCATTCTTTAGTTTTCCTGAAACAGCATTCTCTTCAGAGTTTCTTGAAGAGCTGATCTAGGGAACCAGCAGTTGGCGTAATGGCTATGTCGCTGGACTCCCATGTAGTCAACCGCGGTTCGCATCCCGGACCCTGTGGCTTAAATCTCACGCCGGGCGCGTGTGCGTGCATGCCCAAGATCCTGAGAGGAGAATGGAGGAGAAGGGATTGTGGCATGACCATCCCCCCTGGGGGGTGATTTCTCGCTTTGTCTCTATGTCTCTGTCTGTCTGGCAAGTGCACGTGCCCTATAGTGAAAAACCTCTCAAAGAGCTGATCTAGTGTTGACAAATTCTTTCAAGTTTTGTTTGTCTGAAAAGATTTTAACCTCTTTTTTTGCCATATGAAGTATAATCTTGCTGGATATAAAAATCTTGGTTGAAATTGTTTCTCTGTTAAGACTTTCTATATGTCTTCCCATTCTTTCCTTGCTTGCATTGTTTTTGTTGAAGGGTCCTCTTTCAGCCTGATGGGATGTCCTTTGTAAGAGCTTGTCATTTCTCTCTTTCCAATTTTAGTATCTTGTCTTTATCTGTGGTCTTGACCAATTTGGCTAAGATGTGCCTTGCAGAAGATCTTCTTCGGTTGATTCTATTTGGATTCCTTTGTATTTCTTTCATCAGGCTGTTTTAGTCCTTTTCTAGACTTTGGAAGTTTTCTTCCAGGATTTTATGGGATAGACTTTGCCATGCCTTTATTAGTTTCTTCACCTTGTGGAATACCTATTATTCCAATGTTTGGACATTAAATGGAAACTAGTATTTCTTGTATATTATACATGAGGAATTTTTTGTTGTTATTTTCTCTATCTTTTTAATTTTTTTTCCAGGTCAGAGGTTTTATCTTCTCCATCAGAGATTCGATATTCAACAAGGTCTAATTGACTTTTATTACTTTCTAGAGAATTTTTGATTTCCTGTATTACAGACTTCATCTCTAATAGTTCCATCTGATTCTTTCTTATATTGTCCATTTCTTCTTTGATATCGTGTAAGGACTTCCTAATATCCTGTAGTTCGTTGTTTCTTTTCTATTCCAACTCATGGAGTTTTGTCACCATGAATGTTTTACATTCTTTCTCTGACATTTTGCTAATTTATTCTGTTTTTCAAGAGATGCAGGTGAGTTACTGCCTTATTTTCATGGAGACTTATTTCCTGGTTTATTCAGACCTGAAGGTCTCTACTTCTAGCCATTAAGAGATGTATTCACTTTTGGATACCTTTTTGGAGAATATTTCTTCTAATGGGATCAAATATGCTTCCCTTTTGCTGTAATTTGAACTGCTGTGGACCAAAATCTCTCTTCTGCTGTGTTTAGCAATGTGATCTTGACAGGAATAGTCTTCTATTCAGGTGTCTGAAGAGCACTTTCTCCTTTAACACAGGTGGTTCAGTAAAATTAAGGATCCCAGGGAACATCATAATACTAGGGTATTTGAAAACTGTGATTCTAGAACTGTCTAGTCCCTCTGGTTGCGTGTAGGATGATGAGGAGATGACAATATAAAAGGGAAGAAAAAGAATATGAAAGAGAATTAAGAAAAATTACTCTGACACATGATTTCACCAGGGGGCTGGAGATGGTACTGGGCTCTGTTTGAGAGCTGGTGGCTGTCCTGTGGGATAATGAGAAGTAGGAAATTAGGAAAAGAAAAAAGAGGAATAGAAAAAATAAACTTTCTGACAGGGTTGGACTCTGGAATTGGAAGAGCTGGGCTGGGGTCTGAGCTGGTGCTAAGGTCCGGTCCAATGAGAGACCCTACCTCATTGTCTGTTACAGGCTTGGGGACTGGAGATAGAAATGGGCTCTGCTGGGGAGTTGGTGGCTGTCCTGGGGGTAAGAAGAAGTAGGAAATTAGCAAAAGAAAGAAAAGGGAAAAATACAGCTTACCTTTCTGATGAAGGGGGCTTTGGGGTTGGGGGATCTGGGAAGCTGGAGCTGGGGCCAAGGACAGTGAGTGGTCCTGCCTTAGTATCTCTTACTGGCCAGGAGCCTGGAGATGGAACTGGGCTATACTGGAGAGCTGGGGGTTGTCCAGTGGGGTAATGAGAAGTAAGAAATTAGCAAAAGAAAGAACAGAAAAAGCCACCTACCTTTCTGACAGAGAGTCTCTGGGATTGGAGGAGCTGGGGTGGGGCCGAAGGTGGAGCAGGCCCAGGCCAGTGAGTAGCCCTACCTTAGTGTCCCTTACTGACCAAAGGGTGGGAGATGGAATGTGACGCTGTTGGATAGTTGGGGCTGTCTAGCCAGTAGGCTAGAGATGGATCTGGGCTCTGCTGGAGACCTGGGGGCCATTTTTTCTGACAGGAGCAGCACTGGAATTGGAGGTGGATTTAGGCTGGATCTTGAGCTGGGTATTGGGCCAGTGAGTGGCCCTGACTTAGTGTCCCTTATTGGCCGGGGGCTGGAGATAGAACTGGTCTCAGCTGGATATGGAACTGGGCTCTGCTGGAGAGCTGGGGTTGTCCCGTGGAGTAAGGAGAAGTAGGAAATTATCTAAATAAAGAAGAAAAGAAAAAATGAATCAGCCTACCTTTCTGATGGGGGTGGGCTCTGTGATTGGGGAAGCTGAGAGGGGCTGGAGCTAGAGGTTGGCCCAGGGCCAGTGAGTGGCCCTGCCTCAGTGTCTGTTCCTGGCCAGTGGGATGGAGATGGAACTGAGCTCTGCTAAAGTGCTGGGGGTAGTCCTCTCTGAGGGAGACCTGGGATTGAAGGAGCTGACCTGGGACCGGAGCTAGAGCCCTGGCCAGGGCCAGTGATTGGCCCTGCCTCAGTGTCTATTACAGGCCAGGGTACTGGAGATGGAACTGGGTTCTGCTGAATAGCTGGAAGATGTCCTTACTGACATGTGGGACTCTAGGGTTGAGGGAGCTGGGCTGGGGCAGGATTGGCGCTGGGGCCAAAACCAGCACCCTGACTGGCCCTGCCTCAGTGTTTTTTTATCAGCCAGAGGACTGGAGATGGAATGGGGCTCTCCTGGAGAGCTGGGAGATGTCCTGTGGGGTAGGGAAGGAGGAAATTAGCAAAAGAAAGAAGAGGAAAAAAAAAAAAAGCCTAAGTTTCTGATGGAATGGGGCTCTGTGGTTGGTTATGTTGGGCTGGGGCCAGAGCTGGAGATGGGGTCAGTGAGTGGCTCTGCCTCAGTGTCCCTTATTGACCAGGGAGCTAGAGATGGAACTGGGCTCGGCTGGAGTGCTGGGGGCTATCTTTTCTGATAGGGAATCTGGGGTTTGGCAACTGGGCTGGAGCCAGATCTGGAGCTGAGGCTGGGGCAAGTGAGTGACCCAGCCTCAGTGTCTCTTACTGGCCAGGGAGCTAGTGATGGAACTAGGTTCTGCTGGAAAGCTGGAGACTGTCCTGTAGGCCAAGTAGAAGTATGAAATGAGCAAAAGAAAGAAGAGGAAAAAAAACTAACAGCCTACATTTCTGACAGCGGTGCTCTGTGGTTGGGAGGGTTGGGCTGGGGCCATAGCTGGAGCTGGGGTCAGGACCATTCAGTGGCCCTGCCTCAGTGTCTTTTAAGACCAGGGTGCTGGAGATGGAACTGGGTTCTGGTGGAGAGCTGGGGTCTGTTTGGCCATGGGGTGGAGATGGACAGGCTCTGCTAGAGATCTGGGGCTGTCCTTTCTGATGGAAAAGGCTCTGGGGTTGGGGCAGCTGGGTTGCAGCCGTAGTTGAAGCTGGAGCCAGAGCCAGGACTAGTGAGTGGCAGTGCCTCAGTGTCCCTTAATGTGGGGCTGGAGGTGGAACTGGGCTCTGCTGGAGAGCTGGGGGGCAGTCCTTTCTGACAGGGAGGCCTCTGGGATTAGGGGAGCTGATCTGGGTCCAGAGCTGGAGCTGGTGGGTGCTGAAGCCAATGAATAGTCCTGCCTCAATGTCCCTTACTGGCCATTGGTCTGGAAATAGAAATGGGCTCTTCTAGAGATCTGTGGGCTGTCCTGTGTGGTAAGGAGAAGTAGGAAATTAGGAAAAGATAGAATAAAAAGACACAGAAAAACAGGCTACCTTTCTGACTGGGGAAGGCTCTGGGGTTGATCGTCCTGGGCTTATAGCAGAGCTGGAGCTGACACAGGGGACTGTTAGTGGTCCTGTCTCAGTTTCTCTTACTGGCCAGGAGGATGGAGATGGTACTGGGCTGTGCTAGAGAGTTGGAGGGCTGTTCTTCTAGAAGGCTGGAGATGGAACTGTGCCGGGGTCCAGCCTCAGTGTGGGTGGGTTATTTCAACGAAGGCGGCGCTGGAAAGAAAGGAAGACTAAGGCCTCGTGCCTTTTCATGCACATCCTCAGCCATACACTCCCAGAGATCGCTCTCTGAGGAGTGACAACTGCTAGGAATCATCGTGCCTTTTTATTGAAAATGTGATACATGCCAGTAAATGGGTGAGGGGCAATAAAAGATTTACTCCAAGGAACAGGGTATACAAAGCATGGAAGCAATAATTATAAAACAAGCTGTTTGTCTTGTCAGATCAGGTAAAGTCAATCACAGTTCTCAGGATGAGGAAGTCCATTTGTCTGTTGTAT
>NW_006203459.1:84843-88117 GCF_000334495.1 Tupaia belangeri chinensis | reverse complement strand
AAAACTCACGGCAGAGAAATGAACTATAGGCCAGTAAAATGACACAAGGAGAGTTAGTAAACCGCTGGCCTTGTCTTGCCGTTTCTTCCCAGTCAGGCCATGGGAGACAGCCTCTTTACCAGTTTGTGTTGTCTGCATGGCCCCGTCAAAACTGGGCTCAGCTGGAGAGATGGGGGCTGTATGTCCAAAGGGCTCGAGGTGGAACTGGGCTCTGCTGTAGTCCTGAGAGCTGTCCTTTCTGATGAGGGTGCTCTCGGGTTGGAGGAGCTGGGCTGGGGCTGGAGCCAGTGCTGGGGCAGGGTCTGGGGACAGTGAGTGACTCTGCCTCGGTGTCTTTTACTGGCCAGGAGGTTGGAGATAAACACGTCTCTGCTGGAGAGCTGGGGCCTTCCCTTTCTCACAGGGAGAGAGCTCTGGGGTTAGGGGTGCTGGTCTGGGGTCAGAGCTGGAGCTGGGTCTGGGGCCAGTGATTGGTCCTGCCTCAGTATCCTTTACACCTGGGGGATGGAGATTAAATTCAGCCCTGCTGGAGACCTGGGTGCTGTCCCCTCTGACATGGGGAGTGGTTCTGGGGTTAGGGGAACTGGGTTGTGACCAGAGATGGAGCTGATGCCGTGGCCAGTTTGTAGCCCTATCTCAGTGTCCCTTACTGGCCAGGAGGATGGTGATAAAACTGGGTTCTGCTGGAGAGCTGGGGTCAGTCCTTTCTCACAGGGTTGGGCTCTGGGGTTGGGAGAGCTGGCCGGGGCCAGAGCTGGTGCTGGGACTGGGGCCAGTGAGTGGCCCTGCCTCTGTGTACCTTACTGGCCAGTGGGCTGAAGATGGAACTGGGCTCTGCTATTGACCTGGGAACTGTCCTTTCTGACAGGAGAGGTTCTGGGGTTGGGGGAGCTGGTCTGGGGCTGGAGCCGAAGCTGGGAACATGGCAAGAAAGTGGCCCTGCCTCAGTGTCCCTTACTGCCCAGGATGCTGGAGATGGAAATGTGTTCTGCTGGAGAGATGGGATATGTCTGGCCAGGAGGCTGGAGATAGAACTGGGATATGCTGGAAAGCTGGGCGTTGCCCTGTGGGGGTAGTAGGAGTGGGAATTTAACAATAGAAAGAGGAAGAAGAGAAATAAAAAAAAAAATGCTCTTTTTCTGATGGGGGAGGTCTCTGTGGTTGGGGGTGCTGTGTTGGGGCCAGTGATGGAGATGGGACTGGGTTCAGTGACTGGCCCTGCCTCAGTGTTCCTTGCTGGTCAGGGGGCTGGAGATGGAACTGGGCTCTGCCGGAGACCTGAGGGCTGTCTGTCCAAGGGACTGGAGATGGAACTTGGCTTTGCTGGAGAGCTGGGAGCTGTCCTTTCTGATGGGGCAGCTCTAGGGTTGGGGGGAGCTGGGCTGGAGTGGAGCTGGAGCTAGGGGCAGTGTGTGGCCCTGCTTCAGTGTCCCTTACTGGCCATGGTGGGACTTGAGATGGAACTGGGCTCTGCTGGAGAGCTGGGGGCTGTCCTTTTGCCAGGGTCTTCTGGGGTTGGGGCAGCTGGGCTGGGTCTAGAACTGAGCTGTGGCTAGAGGCAGTGAGTATCCCTGTCTTGATTTCCCTTATTGGCCAGGAGGCTGGAGATGAAACATTTCTGTGGGTTAAGGAGAAGTAGGAAATTAGAGAAAGAAGAAGAGAAAAAAAAAATAGTCTACCTTACATTGTTAAGTTCTGGAGTTGGGGCATCTGGGCTGGGTCCGGAGCTCTAGCTGGGCATGGAGCAAATGACTGGCCCTGCCTCAGTGTCCCTTACTGGCCAGAGGGATGGAGATGGAACGCAGGAGAGCTGGGAGCTTCTTTCTGATGGGGGTGTCTGTAGTTGTGGGAGCTGGGATGGGGCTGGAGCTAGAGCTAGGACTGGGTCCAGTGAGTGGACCTGTGTCAGTGTTCCTTACAGGTCAGGGGCATGGAGATGATACTGGACTCTGCTAGAGAAGTGGAGGCTATCCTTTATGACAGCTGGGGTCTTGCAGTTGGGGAAGCGGGGCTGGGGCCAGAGCTGAGCTGTGGCTGGGGCCAGTGAGTATCCCTGACTTGATTTCCCTTACTGACCAGGGGGCTGGAGATAAAACTGGGTTCTGCTTAAGAGTTGGAGGCTGTCTGTCCAGGGCTGTGGAGATGGAACTGGGCTCTGATGGAGAGCTGGAGGCTGTCCTTTATTGCAGGGGGTGCTCAGGGGTTGGGGAAGCCTGGCTGTGTCCAGAGGTGGAACTGAGGCTGTGGCAAGTGAGTGGACCTGACTCAGTTTCCCTTACTTGCCAGGCAGCTGGAGATGGAACTGGGCTCTGCTGGAGAACTAGGGTCTGTCCTTTCTCATAGGGGTGGTCTCTCAGTTTGGAGGAGCTGGGACTGGGGCCAGTGAGTGGTCCTGCCTCTCTGCACCTTACTGGCCAGTGGACTGAAGATGGAACTGGGCTCTGCTATTGACCTGGGAACTGCCCTTTCTGACAGGAGAGGTTCTAGGCTTGGGGGAGCTGGTCTGGGGCTGGAGCTGAAGCTGGGGACATGGCAAGAAAGTGGACCTGCCTCAGCGTCCCTTACTGCCCAGGGTGCTGGAGATGGAAATGTGCTCTACTGGAGAGATCGTGTTGTCTGGCCAGAGGGCTGGAGATGAAACTGGGCTTTGCTGGAGAGCTGGGGCCTGTCCTTTCCATCAGGAGGGTCTCATGGGTTGGTGGAGTGGGCTGGAGCTGGAGCTGGAGCTGCGTCCAGCTGTGCCTCCGTTTTCCTTACTGGCCTGGAGGCTGGAGACAGAACTACCTACACTATGCTTGAGAGCTGGGGGCTGTCTTTCCAGGGGGGCTAGAGATGGAATTCTGCTCTGTTGGAGAGCTGAAGGCTGCACTTTGTAATGGTGGGGGGATGGGGTTCTGGGGTTTGGGGAACTAGGCTGAGGCTGGAACTGGAGATGGGTCTGGGGCTATTTAGTGGCCCTTCCTGTGTTCCTTACTGCCCAAGGGCCTAGAAATAGAATTGGGTTTTGCTGTAAAGCTGGGGACTGTCCTGTGGGGATAAGGAGATATAAGAAATTAGCCAAAGAAAGAAGAGAAAATAACCCCAGTCTCCTTTCTGATAGGGTAGGGCTCTGTGGTTGGGCAGGCTGGGATTGTGCCAGAGCTGGAGCTGGAAATGGGACCAGTGAGTGGCCCAGCCTGTGTTCCTTACTGGGCAGGGGGATGTGCTGGGAGCCGTACCCCAGCCGGGGTGGGTGCACAGGAAGGCGACACGGGCGAACAGCAATCAGACTAAG
>NW_006203459.1:84341-84664 GCF_000334495.1 Tupaia belangeri chinensis | reverse complement strand
AAGTAAGTGAAACATTTTGCTCTAAAAGGTAAGGCATTCAAAGTATAGGAACAATAATCATAAAACATGACGTCTGTTTTGTTTAGGTATAAACAGTCATAATTTTTAGAACGAGGAAGTCCATTTTTTGGGTGCATCTTCTTCTTTGATGTTGATTACCAGCGAGGGTCTTTGGATGAGAGGGTTTCTAGGAATTTTTAGTCCCCGACTAGTTTGATCACTTTAGTCCCAGACTGGCTTGAGAATTTTGAGCCTCTGGTCAGCTTTTGAGAACTTCAACTTCAGGCTAGGGTGGCAGCAATTACAAGAGCCTAGAAATAAAT
>NW_006203459.1:80513-83583 GCF_000334495.1 Tupaia belangeri chinensis | reverse complement strand
AAAAAGGTTAAAAGAAAAGGTTTTTATAAAAAAGGAATTTTGTATAGTGAGTTTTTCTCTAAAAATAAAATGGCTATATCAAAACAAAAGAGGAAGAGGACAAAAACTAAAGAATGTAAAGCATGTTGTTAAATGTTTGAGTTATATTGCAAAAGTTTAAAAAAAAGAGTTACAAAAATTAATCAAGTTAGTGTTCTAGAGCTGGTTTTGCTATCTTTAAATGTTATATACAATAGAACAACTAAAAGAAAAAAGCCCCTCCAACTAGTCCAGATGGTGTCTCACCTAGTTGTAAAGTTAGCCTGTGAGTCTATCACACCAAAGCCAAATAGACTACTTTCACAGACTCATCAGGGCCTTAGTCTGTAAGGATGAGCCAGGAGGGTCCTTTATAATAGTACTTCAAAACCAAAAAGCAACAGCCCTGCTCTAGTCACTCCACAGACTGACTGCAAGTTAGACATTAAAAGAGTCATGGGATGATTAGAGTGGCCTCTAGTATCAGTAGACTCCTTAGTCCTTGCTCCTGTTAAGTACTCTATTCACCGTGCTTCTAATTTTATTTTTTGCTCTAATTTACTCAGTTTTCTTACCCAATATGTTTCCCACAGAATAAAGGCCTTTAAATATTACATGTTAATTGGCTCTAGACCTAAAGCCCAAGTATACCAGACACGACCCCAGCGTGGAGGAGCACCTCCAAGAGAAGCAGGAAATAAAACAAGAGCGACTCCATCTTAAAGAAGCACCTCCATTATAAACTCCTAGATTCCTGTGACTAGAAACTTGACTTCTCCTCTATGCCTAAGAGTAAACAGTAATTAACATTCCTATTGTCTTTATGTTTCTTAGTGATATAATCATCAGCCAGACCCCTTGCCCTAAGCTATAAAGACCTTTAAAATTCTATTATGTTTAGGTGGAGACAAAACCTACCCTAAAAAAAAAGATTACCTGCTTTTCCTGCTTTGGTACTGTGCTTTTGCTTTTACATTGTTAAAACCCTATCCCCTACCCTTCTCCCATCTGAACCCACTATACCTTACCCTCATGAATTTGCTTGGGATGGTAATAAAACAATTATAACCACTAATCATTCTAAAGTAATGGGGGGAGATCCTCTTGGATATAAACAGCCTCGGTGTCTCAACTCCCTTTAAATTTTCAGCTTCCGGGGAATCATTCCCGCTTTGCTTCTCAGCTACGGTGTTAAGCCTCTTCCATTTTGTTACTCTTTCTCCTATAATTCAAGTTACAGATTCCCCTTTAACCACAGGACAGCCACTTCCCTCCAGTTACGATGACCACACTCGTAATACGTGGACCCTAACTCTCCTTTCTCTTACAACATATAATAATTCATTTTTAAACACTGCACCTTTTTTTCAAGCACCTGAGTTATTTTCAGCTTGTCCAGCCTCAGCAGAACATTCCTGGATGGCATTTCCTCATGGTCCGGTTTTCTAAACTGGACCCCCTGTGTTTTTCCTAAGCACGCAGTTCGTTATTTCTTAAATAATTATACTTTCTCTTTTTATGATTGGTCCATCTCTAGTCCTGATTATGATTATCGTCTCTATTTCAATGCTCACTCTCGTAAATTTGCTTGGGACGACTCAGCCGTACCTCCAAAGCTTCCAATTTACAGATAGTCTTCAACTGGATGAATCACCCCTATATATATGTCTCGATGGATCACCCTTATATATATGTCTTCTAATTTTAAAACTTTTCAAAGCCATATTTACCATTTGTTTGCAGCCCTCGGTCCTGTAACCTTCCATAGGCCTCAAAATACTCAGACATTCTACCTGCGTTCCTGTGTACGAGCTCCCTATGCAATTCTTCGTTGTAATAATTCGTCTCAACTTCCTTTTAAAGTGGTAAATAATCTTACCCACATTTATTGTACACAGTGCCAGGTTTCTAACTGCTTGTCTGTGACTGCTCAACAGCCTCATTTCTTCCTTCTAAAGTGCCCGTCTTATATTTTACTTCTAGTTAACTTAACTCAACCTTGGTATGTGGACCCCAGTTTATTTTCCCTCCAGACAATAAATACAGCCCTTGCTCACGCTCGCCCTAAACGTTTTATTGCTGATTTAATTTTAGGTATATCGGCCCTCATCACTAGTATAAAATCAGTAGCCGCTTCAGCCACCTACCCACATTTATTGTACACAGTGACAGGTTTCTAATTGCTTGTCTGTGACTGCTCAACAGCCTCATTTCTTTCTTCTAAAGCGCCTGTCTTATATTTTACTTCCAGTTAACTTAACTCACCTTTGGTATGCAGATCCCAGTTTATTTTCCCTCTGGACAATAAATACAGCCCTTGCTCATGCATGCCCTAAATGTTTTATTGCTGCTTTAATTTTAGGTATATCGGCCCTCATCGCTATTATAGGATCAGTGGCCGCTTCAGCCACTGCCCTTGTTCAACAGGTGCATATTGCCTCTCATGTTAATGAATTAACTCTCAATGTCTCCACTGCCTTATTTAAACAAGAACAAATTAATCAACAACTAGCTGACAGAGTCAATGCCTTAAAAGAAGCAGTGTTATATTTAGGTCAAGAGATTCAAAACATTAAAGTCAGGCTAACTACTGCTTGCCATGCCAATTACAAATGGATCTGTATTACCCCTCTCCCTTATAATCATACTCAGGTCACTTGGAAACAAATTCAAGCCCACCTTCGGGGTGTGTGGAACCATTCTCTTACTATGAACATAAAACAGCTTCATGCCCAGATTACGGCCGTATCCAAAGCCCATTTAGATTCTATTTCACCCAGTGATGTTGCAGATAATATAATTCTTTATTCTCTACTTTCACAACTTCCACTAATAATTTCCGTACTTTAGCCTACTCTGTGGGGAGTCTTCTCTTATTAATTTTTTTTGTTTTCCTTTACTTCCTAGCCCTCGCCAGATGCATAAAGACCACAAATTACATCACTAGAGGCAGAAATTCACTTCTACAAATTACAAAACAAAAGGGGGGGGAGATGCTGGGACCATGCAGTTAACACAAGCTGAGTATGAAAGAACTGCCCCTCAGGCCTAG
>NW_006203459.1:75861-79866 GCF_000334495.1 Tupaia belangeri chinensis | reverse complement strand
TAAGAAGAAGATGCACCCAAAAAATGGACTTCCTCGTTCTAAAAATTATGACTGTTTATACCTAAACAAAACAGACGTCATGTTTTATGATTATTGTTCCTATACTTTGAATGCCTTACCTTTTAGAGCAAAATGTTTCACTTACTTCCCCTCACCCATCCCACTGCTGTAAAACTCCTTCTATAATAAATACACATGACTTCTGGCCATCAGGGTTGCAATCCAGAGTTTACTCTGGCTGTAGCCGGCTAAGAACATGCTAAGGGCATGAGGTCTTAGTCTGATTGCTGTTCACCCGTGTCGCCTTCCTGTGCACCCACCCCGGCTGGGGTACGGCTCCCGGCAGGGATGGAGATGGAACTGGGCTCTGCTGGTTAGCTGGGTGCTGTCCTTTTGACAGGGGGGTCTTTGAAGTTGTGGGAACTGAGCTTTGGTAAATACTGGAGCTAACTCTGGGTCCAGTAATAGCCCTTCCTCAGTGTCTCTTACTGGCCAGGAGGCTGATTGATGGAACTGGGCTGTGCTGGAGAGCTGGGGACTGTCCTTTGGGCTGAGGAGAAGTGGGAAATTAGCAAAAGAAAGAAGTGAAAAAAATAACAGCCTACCTTTCTGATAGTGGGACTCTGGGGCTAGGGGAGCTGCTGGGCTTGGCCCATAGCTGGAGCTGAGGCTGGGACCAGTGAGTGGCCCTGCCTCAGTGTCCCTTACTGGCCATGGGGCTTGAGATTGAATTGGGCTCTGCGTGAGAGCTGGGGGCTGTCCTGTGGGGTAAGGAGAAGTAGGAAATTAGCCAAAGAAAGGAGAGGAAAAAAAAATCCTACCTTACTGACATCGATGGGTTCTCGGGTTGGGGGATTTGGGCTGGGTCCGTAGCTGTAGCTAGGCCCAGGGCAAATGACTGGCCCTGCCTCAGTGTCCCTTACTGGCCTGGGGGCTCTAGATGGAACTGGATTCTGCAGGAGAGCTGGAGGCTTCTTTCTGACGGGGAGCGGTGTCTCTGTAGTTGCAGGAGCTGGGCTGGCTGGGGTCGGTGCTGGAGTTGGGTTCGGGTCCAGTGAATGGCCCTGTGTCAGTGTCCTTTACTGGTTAGGGGCCTGGAGATGGTACTGGGTTCTGCTGGAGAGGTGGGGGCTATCCTTTATGACAGGTGGGGTCGGCTGGGGAAGTTGGCCTGGGGCCGGATCTCGAGCTGAAGCCAGGGCCAGTGAGTGGCCCTGCCTTGGTGTCCCTTACTGGCCAGGAGACTGATAATGGAACTGGGCTCTCCTGGAGAGCTGGAGTCTATCTGTCCAAGGGGCTTGAGATTGAACTGAGCTCTGCTGGAGTCCTGGATGCTGTTCTGATTGAGGAGTTCTAGGGTTAGGGGAGCTCGACTTAGGCTGGAACTGGGTCTAGTGCCAGTGATTGACCCTGCCTCAGTGTCCCTTACTGGCTAGGACCATGGAGATGGAACTGGATTTTGCGAGAGCTGAGGTTATCCTTTTTTTTTTTTTTTTTTTGAGAAGACTTTGCTGTAGGGCACGTGTGCTTGCCAGAAAGACACAGAGAGACAGAGAGACAGAAAGTGAAAAATCACTCCCAGGGGGATGGGCATGCCACAGTCTCTTCTCCTCCATTCTCCTCTTGGAATCTTAGGCACGCATGCACATGTGTCCAGCATGCGTTTAGGTCACCGGTCCGAGACTCAAACAACTGTCAACTGCATGGGAGTCCAGCGACATAGCCATTATGCCAACTGCTGGTCCCTGGTGGTATCCTTTCTGATGAGGGGTCTCTGGAGTTTCATGCGCTCTGCTGGGACTGGAGCTGAAGCTGGGTCTGGGACCAGTGAGTAGCCTCACCACAGTGTCCCTTACTGGTCATGGACATGGAGCTGAAACTGGGCTCCTCTGGAGAACTGGGGGCTGTTCTTTCTGACAGGCAGGGTCTTGTGGTTGGGAGAGCTGGGCTGGGACCGGAGCTTGAGCTGGGTCCAGGGTGAGTGAGTGGTCCTGCCTCAGTGTCTCTTACTGACCAGGGAGCTGGAGATGGAACTGGGTTCTGCTAGAGAGCTGGGGGCTCTTCTTTCTTAAAGGGGGCTTTGGATTTGGGGAAGCTGGGCTGGGGCCAGAGCTGGAGCTTGAACCAAGGCCAGTGAGTGGCCCTGTCTCAGTATCCCTTACTGGCCATGGGACTGGTGATAGAACTGTACTCTGCTGGAGAGCTGGGAGCTGTCCTTTCTGACAAGGGTAGGGGTTCTGGGGTTTGGGAAATTGGGCTAGGGCCAGAGCTGAAGCTGGGTCCAGGGCCAGTGAGTGGCCCTGCCTCAGTGTTCCTTACTGGCTAGGGGGTTGGAGATGGAACTGGGTTCTACTGGAGAGCTGAGGCTCTTCTTTATTAAAGGGTAGATATTCTGGGTTTAGGGTAGCTGAATTGGATTTGAAACTAAACTGTGGCTGGGTCCTGTGGGTGGCCCTGCCTCAGTGTCCATTACTGGCCAGTGAGCTGAAAATGTAACTGGGCTCTTCTGGAGAGCTAGAGGCTGTCCTGTGGGTTAAGGAGAAGTAGGAAATTAGCAAAAGAAAGAAGAAGAAGAGAAATAAAAATAGCCTACCTTTCTGACAGGGAAGAAACTGGGGTTGGAGGAGCTGTGCTGGGGTCAGAGCTGGAGCTGGGTCCAGGACAAGTGAATGGCCCTGCCTCAGTTTCCCTTACTGGCCGGGGTGATGGAGATAGAACTGGGATCTTCTGGAGAGTTGGGGGCTGTCCTCTCTGATGGGGGTGGCTCTGGGGTTTGGGGATTTGGGAAAGGTCTGGTTCTGGAGCTGAGGCCAGGACCAAGGCCAGTGAGAGGCCCTGCTGCAGTGTCCTTTACTGGCTAGGGGACTGGAGATGGAACTGGGCTCTGTTGGAGAGCTAGATGCTGTCCTTTCTGACTGGGAGGGGGTGGGCTCTGGGGTTTGGGGACCTGAGTATTGGCCGGAGCTGGTGCTGGATCCAGGTCCAGTGAGTGGCCTCGCATCAGTGTTCTTTATTGGCTGGGGCCTGGAGATGGAACTGGGCTCTGCTGGAGAACTGGGGTCTATCCTTTCTGAAAGGTGGGGGCTCTGGGGTTCGGGAGCTGGGCCGAGGCTGGAGCTGGAGCTGGGACTGGGTGAGTTGCCTTGCCTTAGTGCTCCTTAGTGACCAGTAGGCTGGATATAGAACTGGACTCTGCTGGGGAGCTGGGGGCCATCCTTTCTGACTGGGGTGCTCTTGGATTGGGGGAGCTGGCCTGGGTCTAGAGTTGAAGCTGGACCCAGGGCTAGGGAGTTGCCCTGCCTCAGTGTCCCTTACTGGCCAGGATGCTGGAGATGGAACTTGGCTCTGCTGGAGAGCTGGGGGTTGTCCTTTCTAATGGGGCAGGCTCTGGGGTTGGGGAGCTGGGCTGGTGCTTGGTCTGGAGCTGGGTCTGGGGCCAGCGAGTGTCCCTGCCTCAGTGTCCCTTACTGGTCATGAGTCTTGAGATGGAACTTGGTTCTGCTGGAGAGTTTGGGACTGTCCTTTCTGATGGGGTGGGGCCTGGGGTTGGGCAGCTGGGCTGGGACTGGGTCTGGAGCTGGATCTGGGGCCAGTGATTGGCCCTACTTCAGTTCCCCTTACTGGCCAGGGGGCTGTATATGGAATCTTCTTTTCCCATTTGAATGCCTTTTATTTTATTCTCTTGTCTAATTACACTGGCTAGGACTTCCAGTACTATACTGAAAAAGAATGGAGAAAGTGGGCCTCTTTGTCTTGTACCAGTTTTAGTGGAAAATCTTTTTGCTTTTTCCCATTCAGTATAATGTTAGCTATAGGTTTTTATTATATTGAGAAATGAGCCTTCTATCCCAATTTTGTTGAGATTCTTAATCATGATGGGATGGCGTATTTTGTCAAATGGTTTTTATAGATTGATTCCTATGATCTTATATTTTTTATCTTTCTTTCTGCTAATATTGTGTAATATGTCTAAGGTTTTGCATACGTTGAACCACTTAGCATCTC
>NW_006203459.1:74035-75840 GCF_000334495.1 Tupaia belangeri chinensis | reverse complement strand
TCCTGGTTGTGTTGAATAATCTTTTTTATATATGCTGTTGGATATGATTTGCTAGTATCTTGCTGGGAACTTTTACGTCTATATTCATTAGAAATATTGGTCTGTAATTTTCCTTTCTTGTTGTAAGATTATCAGTTTTAGGAAGGAGGGTGATGAAGGCTTTGTAAAATGAATTTGCAAGTGTTCCATTCTCTTGGATCTTTAGAAATAATTTGAAAAGAATGGGGGCTTACCTCATCTTTAAAATATCTGTATATTCAGAAGTGAAGCCAGGACCTTGGCTTTTCTTTGTTGAGAGGTTATTTATTACTGATCCAATTTGGGGGCTTGTTATTGGTCTATTCAGGACTTCTATGTCTCCCTGAGTCAATCTTGGTGGATTATATATGTCCATGAGTTTGTGTCCTCCAGGTTTTCTTGTTTGTTGGGGTGTAGTTGCTCATGGTATCTTCTAATGATGTTTTGCATTTCTATTATGTCTGTTGTAATATTGCCAGTTTTATTGTGAATTTGAATTATCTATTTTCTTTTGCTCTTCTTAATAATTGTAGCTAATGGTGTGTCTGTCAATCTGGTTTATATTTTCCAAGAACCAGCTTTTGAATTTATTTATTTTCTATATAGTTCATTTATTTTCTAATTCATTTATTTCTGTTGGAATCTTTATTGTTTCTTTTCTCCTGACATTTTTTCAAATATTTTCATTGTTGTTTTTCCTATTTCCTGAGGCATAATGTTGGATTGTCCACTTGCTACCTTTGTATGCACATTGATTGCTATGAAATTATTTCTTATGCACACTAATTGCTATGAAATTCCCTCTTATGACTGCTTTTGTGATGTCCTAGAGATTATGGAAATTTATACACTCATTATCATTTGTTTCCATGAATCTTTTTATTTCATTCTTAATCTCTTCCAGAGTTGTGACATCATTCAGTAGTAGGTTATTTAGTTTCCAAACTTTTGTTTATTTTTGAAGTTTTTCTCTGAAATTGCTATCAAGTTTAATTCCATTATGATCAAAGAAGATGCTGGATATAGTTTTTTGGCCTTTGTATCTGTAAAGCCTTGTTTAGTGCCCTATCATGTGGTCAGTCTTTGAAAAAGTACCATACATGGATCAGAAGAATGTATAATTCATAGTTTTGGGGTGGAATGGAAAGTCATATAGATGTTTGTCAAATCCATCTTCTTTACGGTTTCATTTAGGGCCTAAATCTCTTTGTATATATTTTGTCTTTGATCTATCTAAAGAAGATAATGGAGTGTTGAGGTCCCCAACAATTTTCGTGTTGCATTCTATCTCTCCTTTAATAACCAGTAGTCTTTCCTTCACTTAAGTGGGTGCTCCTGAATTTTGTGCATACATGAACTAGGCCTTTTATTATAATTGCCTTTTTTAAATTTTCTTAAAGCTTTTGTCTTAAAAACCATTTTGTCTGAAAGTGCAACTCCTGCTCCTTTTTCATTTCTGTTTCCATGGAATATCTTTTTCCAGGCCTTCACTTTTAGTCTAGGTATGTCTTTATCCATAAGGTTTATTTCTTGTAGGCAATAGATGGATGGTTTCTGTTTTCTTATCCATTCCGCTAGTCTGTGTCTCTTTATTGCAAAATTTAAACTCTTAAATTCAACATTTCTATCGATATTTCCAGACTTGTCCCTACCATTGACCTTTTTCGTTTTTGTTGTTGTTGTTCTCTTATTCCTGTCTGTCTTTACTTTTCTCGTTGTAGCTTCCCTTCTGAATTTTTTTTTTTTTTTGAGAGGTTTTTGTTATAGAGGGCGTGCGTTCTCCAGAC
>NW_006203459.1:72133-73966 GCF_000334495.1 Tupaia belangeri chinensis | reverse complement strand
CGCAGTCCCTTCTCCTCCATTCTCCTCTCGGGATCTTGGGCATGCACGCACACGCGCCCGGCGTGAGTTTAAGCCACCGGGTCCGGGACTTGAACCGCGGTCGACTACGTGGGAATCCAGCGACACAGCCATTACGCTAACTGCTGGTCCCCCTTCTGAATTTTTGAAGAGCTGGTCTGGAGTTGGTGAATTCTTTCAGGTCCTGTTATCTAAGAATGTTTTTATCTGTTTTTTCCCTATGAGAAAGATAATATTGTTGGATATAGTAATCTTGGCTGAAATTGTTTTTCATTTAACACTTTAAATTTATTTCCCCATAAAATAATGGGGAAATATATTTCCATTGTTTTCATTGTTTCAGAGGAGAGGTTTGGTTTTAGCCTAGTGGGATAACCTTTGTATGCAACTTGACACCTCTCTCTTGCCAAATTAAGTATCTTATCTTTGTGGTTTTGGCTATAATGTGCAGTGGAGGAAACTTCTTGAGTTAATTCTAGTCAGACTCTGTATTTCTTAAGTCTGGATGTTCAATGCTTCTCTAGGCTTAGAAAGGTTTCTTCCAGGATTTTGTGAAATAGAATTTCTTTTTATTAATTTTTATTTTTTATTTATATTTATTTACATCATTACAGTATACAAAATAAGATTTCACATCCAAAATACACTGTATATTGGCTCAATCAAGCCCATCAACATACATGTTATTGTCAACAAATAATTTTCCACTTCTTGTTTCCTGTATATTTTGCTTTTTTTGCCATAGTTGATTCCTTATCTCTAACCCTCTGCCATGTTTCTCCCTCCTTTCACACTGTCTCTGGTATCAATGGTCGCTTTCTATGCATTTCCCCCCATTTTATTGTTTCTCTAATGAACTTAATTAATCTGAATATTTCCAATAGGAAGCACAGCTGATATATCATTTCCATGAACACATCTAACTTTAAGCATAAACCTCAGTGAGTAGAATGAACATACTATAAAGTAGCATCTAGCTGGGGCTATATAGCTTACTTTAGTAATCAAATATGCATATTTTTAATTTCAAGAAAAATAGTTTTTGTGTTTTTTTTCTCCTGAAACATTTTTTTAATTAATTAATTAATTTACATTCCTCACCTAAGCATAGTCACAGCACACAAAATTTTGCTTCCTATCCAGAATATACTAGTGGCTTAATCATGCATGTTATCATCAATAATTTTACATTTCTAGTTTCATACACACACACCCTATGTCTGACCCTCTGCCCTTTCCCACCCTCTTCTAATACTATCTCTGGTGTCTTCAGTTTTCTTCCATTCCTTTTCCCCCACATTTTATTGATCACACAATTTCTTAAATAATCTAACTACTTTCAATAGCAAGATCAGATGGTAATTTCAATAAAAGTTGTTTTGAGTTGGTAAGGAAATTTGCTTAAAACTTAAAGCCTGGAATCAGCTTAGTATTCTGTTCAAATAGTACATGAACCTATTGACAGCTCAAGACAGGAAAAATACTCTTAAAACCAGACAACAAAGCCGAGAAGAAAAGCAGCAATGCTTTAGTCAAAAGTCACAGAATGCTATTTCACCAGTTCAGTCTCATGTACTTAATCTACCTTCTGTTGTGGTTCCATCTACCTGATTGAATTCTGGGATATAATCAATTCCAGACTTGTCCCTATGATTAAGCTGGCCATTTTCTTAGTTTTTGAAGTCTTATTTCTGTGTATCTGCATTTAATTTTCCTGACATAGCACTCCCTTGAGAACTTCTTGGAGATTTGGTCTGGTACTGGTAAATTCTTTCAAGTTTTGTTTATCTGAGAATGTTCTTGTCTTTTCTTCCT
>NW_006203459.1:63263-68788 GCF_000334495.1 Tupaia belangeri chinensis | reverse complement strand
CCAAAGGCCTAGATGACAGGAGCCATGGAGCTGTCTGTCTCTTGAAGAAGGGCTGTACACGCGAGTTTTGGATGCTGGAGGCCCAGTTATCAGTGGGACGTCTTCCTTTCTCCCCAAATGGCTAGATGACAGGAGCCATGGAGCTGTCTCTATCTAGTCTGCTTTTTATACTTTCAAGGGAGATTTTGACTTCTTGTATTATAGCCTTCATCTGTAACAGGTCCATTTGATTCTTTTCTAAAGTGTGTAATTCCTCTTTTAGACCTTGTAAGAAGTTCCTCACCTCCTGGAACTCGTCAGCTCCTTTCTCCTTTCTCTTCTGCAGTTCATTGTCTCTCTTCCATCTATTTTACTTTTGCCATTATGAATGTTCTAAATTATTTATCAGACATTTCCATGATTTCCATTTACCTGTCTGTGGCTGAAAAGGAATTGTTCTTTCCCCTTATAAGAGAGAGAGGCATTTTCTTGCTTTCTCATACATTTTTGTGGCCCTGTGGTGATTTCTAGTCATCTGTTGGATGGAATGTTTCTTCCCACACTTGAAGTTCAATCTGAACATCCAGGAGTGTGCTGAAAAGGAAACAGAGAGAGAGAAACAAAAGCAACAACAACCAAGAAATAGAGAAAAAGAGAAGAAAAACAAGTAAAAAAAATTCAATTTTTTTTTTAAAGCAAAAATTAGAAAACCACATGGTGCGCTTGTGCAGTGAATGGAATCACTGATTCTCAGGAACCATGAAGATGTCTTCTAAAGGCCTGTTCCCTTGCCTTTCCTGGATTGGGAGTGGGATAGGGGACTATTTACAAGATTAAGGGAAAGGAGGGGCTGAAATCTGAGAAAATGCTTTACCTTAAATTTTTTTTAAAAAAGGAAAGACCCAGCCTCAGGTCTTTGGCAAGCCAGGGACACTGAGGCAGGGACATCACTGCCCCCTCGCCCCACCTGCAGATCCCCAGCCCAAACCCCTGCCCCCTAGGTAGGTAGCTAGTATTTTCTGCTTTTGATTTTTGAGCTTCTTTATTCTCTTGTTAATTTTCTGATGTTCCTTCCCCCACAGAAGGCCACAGACCCAGCTGCAGGCCTTTGGCAAAATAGCATGCTGCATTAATGCGTGACGTGCGACTTTTTCTTTATTTCTCTATTTTTTTTGTGTGTGTGTTTTCCACCTATTATCTTCTCCTCTTCATCTTCCACACTGCCAGAGGGAATAGACAGGTCTCTAATCAGATATCTAAAATCCCATAGTAATATAACTTTCTCTGGGATCTTCCTTTGTACTCTTCCTCCTGAGAAAAAGGACATATTGCTTTTCAGACACCTCAGTAGAGTACCACTCTAGATACCACATTGGTAAAAACAACAGAAGAGAGACTTCAGCAAACATTAATTTGTAGCAAAAAGGAAATTCACTCATAGTCGGAGAAACGTTCCTGTAAGAGGTATTCAAAGTGAATATATCTTCCAATGGCTAGCAGTAGAAGAAGAGCCTCAGGTCTGAATAAACAAGGAAATATGTCTCCAACAAAGGAAAATGGTAACTCCCCTCCATCTCTCGTAAAAATGGAGGATGTTACCAAAATGTCAGATAAAGAATTTTGAACATTCATGGTTACCAAATTCTATGAATTGGAACAGAAGAGAGACAGCGAACTACAGGAGATTAGGAAGTGCTTCCAGGCCATGAAAGAAGAAAGGGACACTATGAGAAAGAACCAGGTGGAACAATTAGAGATAAAGTCTGTAGTACAGGAAATCTATTAAAAGTTGATTAGACCATGCTGAAGATTGAATCTCTGATGTAGAAGATAAAACTTCTGACCTAAAAGAAAACACCAAAAAGATAGAGAAAATAACAACAACAACAACAACAAAAAACGAGGATAATATATGAGAAATACTAGACTCCATTAGACGCCCAAACATCAGAATAATTGGCATCCCAAAGGTGAAGAAACTAATAATGGCATGGAAAATCTATTCCATGAAATCCTGGAAGGAAATCTCCCAAGTCTAGAGAGGCACTCGGCCATCCAGACACAAGAAATACAAAGGACCCCAAATAGAATCAGTCCGAGAAGATCTTCCCCAAGGCACATCGTAGTCACACTGTCCAAAACCACAGATAAAGACATGATACTAAAACAGGCAAGAGAGAAACGAGAAGTGATTTACAAATGCCATCCCATCAGTCTAACACCGGACCTCTCAACGGAAACAATGTAAGCAAGGAAAGAATGGGAAGATGTATTGAAAGTGTGAAGAGAGAAGCAATTTCAAACAAGACTATTATATCCTGCAAGATTATTCTTCATATGGGAAAACAAAAATTAAAATCTTCTCAGACAAACAAAACCTGAATTTGCCATCACCAGACCAGTTCTCCAGGAAACCCTGAAGAAAGTACTGTTCCAGGAAAATTAAAGAACTAACAGGCAGAAACAAAGAAATAACAGGCAACTAAGACAATGGCCACCTTAAACTTCAGTACAAATACTGTAACATCGATAATAAAATTGAATGTTAATGGATCAAATTCTCCAATCAAGAGACACAGACAGGCTGAATGGATAAAACAACAGAAACGCTCTATCTGTTGCCTACAGGAAACCCACCTCGTGGAGAAAGAGAAACATAGAATGAAAGTGAAGGGTTGGAAAAAGGTTTTCCATGCAAATGGGAACCAAAAAAGAGCTGGAGTTGCGATACTAATTTCTGACAAAATAGGGTTTAAAACAAAAACTGTTCAAAGACACAAAGACGGGCACTATATCATAAAAGGCTCTATTGATTAAGAAGATATAATGCTTATAAATATCTATGCACCTAACACAAGAGCACCCAAATATGTGAAGAAAATACTGTTAGATCTAAAAGGGGAGATAGACTGCAACACACTAATTGTTGGAGATCTCAACACTGCATTTTCCCCTCTCGACAGATCATATAGGCAAAAAATATCTAAAGAGATCAAGGGTCTAAATGATATCATAAATCAAATAGACTTAACAGACATCTATAGAACTTTCCATCCAAAAACCATGAGATACACTTTATTTCTCACCCTGACATGGAAGCTTTTCATAGATTGACCATATCATAGGGCACAAAACAAGCCTCTACAGATTCAGAGGCATAGAAACTATATCCAGCATCTTCTCTGACCATGATGGAATTAAAGTTGATTTTAATTTCAAGAGAAATCCTCAAAAACACCCAAATACATGGAAATGAAATAATCTACTCCTGAATGACTACACTACTAAAGAAGAAATAAAGACTGAAATCAAGAGATTCATGGAAGCCAATGACAATGAGGACACGAGTTTCCATAATCTTTGGGACACTGCTAAAGCAGTCACAAGTGGGAACTTCCTAGCAATTAGTGCACATAAGAGGAAGATGGGTAAAAGGCTAATGGATTATCTAACATCATGCCTCAGAGAATTGGAAAAGCAACAGCAAAAAAATCCAAAAAACTCCAGGAGAAAGAAAATAATAAAGATCTGAGCAGAAATAAATGAAATAGAAAATAAATGTACAATATAGAAAGTAAGTGAAAGTAAAAGCTGGTCCTTTGAAAGGATAAACAAAATCTATACACCACTAGCGAGACTTATTAAGAAGTAGAGAGAATGGAACCAGGTGGATCAAATCAGCAATGAAACTGGTAGCATAACAACAGACATAGTAGAAATTCAAAAAATCATTAGAGGATACTTTGAACATCTATATGCTAAGAATCAAGAAAATCTGGATAAGATGGACAATTTCCTGGACAAATATAATCTACCAAGAATGAGCCAGGAAGAAATAGAAAGTCTGAATAGGCCCATAAAAAGTGAGGAGATTGAATCAGTAATAAATAACCTCCCAACTAAGAAAAGCCCTGTCCCTGATGGATTCACTTCTGAATTCCACAAAACTTTCAAAGAGTTCATCCCCATTTTGCTCAAGTTATTTCTAAAAATTCAATGGGGGGAATCTCTCCCTAATTCTTTCTATGAAGCCTCTATCACCTTCATCCTTAAAACAGATAAGGACAGGACAAGGAAGGAAAACTATAGACCAATATCTCTGATGAACATAGACGTAATGATTCTAAACAAGATACTAGCAAATCGTATCCAACAACTTATAAAAAAGATCATACACCATGATCAGGTAGGCTTCATTCCAGGAATGCAAGGTTGGTTCAGCATATGCAAAACCATAAATGTAATACATCATATTAACAGGAATAAAGCTAAAAACAATATGGTCATATGAATTGATGCAGAAAAAGCATTTGATAAGATACAACATCCCTTAATGATCAAGACTCTCAGCAAAATCAGCACAGAAGGGCCATTTCTCAACACAATAAAAGCCATCTATGAAAAACCCATAGCAAACATCATCCTGAATGGAGAAAAGCTGAAAGCTTTCCCAGTAAACATGGGAACAAGTCAGGGATGTCCACTTTCTCCACTCCTTTTTAATATAGTACTGTAAATCCTCACAAATGCAATCAGAAAAGAGGAAAAAATAAAAGGCATTCAAAAATGAAAAAAAGAGGTGAAACTCTCTCTATTCACAGATGACATGATTATATACATAGAAGACACAATGGTCTCCATAGAAAAATTACTGGAAGTAATATTACAGTAAAGTTGCAGGATTTAAAATCAGTATACAAAAATTGATAGCATTTCTATATATAAACAATAGGAAACTGTGATAAAACTAAAAAGTTTTTCCATTTATCATAGCCACCAAAAGTATATGATATTTAAGAATAAATATAACCAAAGAAGTTAAAGACCTCCACAAGGAAAACTATGAGAAGCAAAAAAACGTAATTGAAAAATGACAGAAAAAAGTTGAAGGACAGCCCCTGTTCATGGATTGGAAGAATTAATATAATCAAAATAGTAATTCTACCCAAATTAATCTACATATTTAATGCAATGCCAATAAAACTACCAGACACATTTTTCACGGATCTAGAAAAGACAATCATAAAATTCGTCTGGATTCATAAAAGACCCCAAATTAACAAAGCAATTCCATGCAAGAAGAGTGTAGTGGGCAGCATCTCTCTCCCAGACCAAAAAAGATACTACAAAACTTTGCTAATCAAAACAGCATGGTACTGGCACAGAAACAGACATGTGGACAAATGGAACAGAATAACATCCCCAGAAATAAATTCCCAAACATACAGTCAACTGACTTTTGACAAGGGGTACCAGTCAATTCAGTGGGAAAAGGAAAACCTCTTCAGCAAATGGTGCTGGATAAACTGGGTTTCCACCTGTAGAAAGATGAATCTGAACCCCTACCTCTCACCTTTGACAAAAATCAAGTCAAGGTGGATCAAGGATCTAAATCTAAGACCTCAAACTATAAAGTTGCTCCTGGAAAACACTGGGGAAACTCTGGGAGACATTGGGGTAGGCAAAGACTTCTTAAGTAAGAAAAATCTTAACTCGAGAAGTAAATTTAATTGTTCATTCTTAAAAATCTAGTAAATGTGGCTGGC
>NW_006203459.1:61922-62609 GCF_000334495.1 Tupaia belangeri chinensis | reverse complement strand
TGTGGTGTGTGGAGGACTGTGTCCTAGAGAAGGACATTTGGAGGAGGGATACAGAGACAGAGCATTTATGGGATGTGGAGGTGTGGTGTAATCTGTTGAAGATATTTTGATCAACGGGACTGGGAAGAATTGTTCACATATTGAAATGTTCACTTCATAATCTAAACAATGTCATTGAATGTATATTAAAAATAACTGAAAAAATTTATAAAGTAAATATTACAAGAAAAAGAGAAGACAGAGACAGAGGTAGAGGTAGAGACAGAGACACAGGCAGAGAGATGGCTTGAGGAAGCACCTACCATCCAATTTTGTGGGCTGGAGGCTGAATTATCAGCAGAAAATCTTCATTTCTTTTTCCCCTGAAATTACCATTTCTCAGGAGCCATGAAGTTGTCTTCTGAGGCCTACTCCCTTGCTTCTCCTGAGTTGAGTGGAGGAAAGGGGAATATTAACAAGATAAAAGGAGAAGAGCAGCTCAAAGCTGAGAAAATGCTTTACCTGAAAAATTTTTTAAAAGGAAAAATTAAAAAAAAATGATAAGACACAGACAGAGGTAGAAGGAGACTGTGACAGAGACAGAGGCTGAGGCAGAGGCAGAGGCAGGGAGAAGGCTTGTAGGAGCTCCTACTACTCGAGTTTGTGGGCTGGAGGCTGAATTATCAGTAGAAAATCCTCATTTCTTTT
>NW_006203459.1:58742-61911 GCF_000334495.1 Tupaia belangeri chinensis | reverse complement strand
CACTAATTCTCAGGAGCCATGAAGTTGTCTTCCAAGGCCTGCTCCCTTCTGGCCTTTTTTTAAAAAAAAAAAAAATTCCTTTTCATTGCATTTTCTTCTTCCCATTTTTCCTTTTCCTTTACCTGTTTTTTTTTGTTTGTTTGTTTGTTTTTGTTTTTTGTTTTTGTTTTTGTTTTTTTCACCTTGCTTCTTAACTTCCACACATTGAGTATCTAGACAGGTCTAGGTGAACAGTAGTGAAACATCTGAATTCTTTTAGGTTCACAAAAAAAACCAACGCTCACTGAACTGCTACAGAAAGGTAGAAACTCATCTTTATAAATCTTCATTCAATTTTCTTTCAGTGGATATCACATTGCAAAACAGAGTAGTAGAGAAGAAACAGGCATAGAAGTGCCTTACTGTAAAGTGAAGCACACAAGCTTACAGTAGCAGAAATCAACAAATTAGCCAAATGTGAATATACCAGCAAATGACTAAAAATCAGAGAAAGAGAATACAAAGTGAGCAGGAGGGAGAAATAGGGAGCTATAGTAAGAGCAGCTCATCTCTTCCCATGCACCTCTAAATTCTTTGCTGAAACTGTGCAGTTCAGCACAGGTGCACCTATTCTTTAGAAGCTATTAGATTTTTGTAACATCCAGTTCCATCAACAAAAATGCAGGTTTCTTGGTAAGGAACAGTTAAACAGAACTGCAGAAATATTGCAGATCATCTTCTCCCACATGCCCTCTAACATTTAGAAGTAATTCCAAGAAGGTAGGAAGTAACATGTAATCCATTAGATGACCAGAAACCACTACAGAGGCCCAAGAAATATGGTAAATCAAGGAAATATCTCTCCCCCAATGGGTAAGAACAGACCTCTATCAATCATCCACAAAGAGTATAATGGAACTCATGAAATGTCTGATAAAGAATTTAGTTAGAATAGGGACCAGCAGTTAGCATAATGGCTATGTCACTGGACTCCCATGTAATCGACTGTGGTTCAAGTCTTGTACCCGTTGCTTAAACTCACGCCGGGCACATGTGCGTGCGTGCCCAAGATCCCAAGAGGAGAAAGGAGGAGAAGGGATTGCAGCGTGTTCATCCCCCTGGGGGCTTATTTCTCGCTTTCTGTTTCTCTGTCTCTCTCTGTCTTTATGGCGAGTGCATGTGCCCTATAGCAAAAAAATAACAACAAAAAAACTCTCAAAAAAAAAAAGAAAGAAAAAAGAAAAAGAAAGAATTTAGAATATTGCTAGTGACAAATCTAAAACAGATGTAATAAAAGAGAAACAATGATCTCCAGAAGATGCAGAAGAGACAATGAGTTCCAGGAGGTGAAGAAGTTCTTGCTTGATCTGAATACTTTTAGTAATATCTTTCTCTTGACTGACATGCATGGTATATGACCTGGAAAAAGAAATGTACATTGTGAAGACACAAAATTAAATGTAAATAAATAAGTAAAATGTTTTAAAATAGAAAAAACTTAGATATACATAGTCGCAAAACTCAATGAGATGCAAGAGAAAAGAGGCAACCAGCTGTAGGAGATGAGGAAGTCCTTACATGATTTGAAAGAAGAAATAGACACCATAATGAAGTATCAAATTAAGCGGTTAGAGATAAAGTCTGCAATACAGGAAACAAAATCTCCCTTGAAAGTATTAAAAGCAGAGTAGATCATGTAGAGGAGCAAATCTCTGATGGAAAGGACAAAACCTCTGGCATAGTAAAACAACTGAAAGATAGAAAAAATAACCAAAAAACCAAAGGACATATACAAGAAATACTAGATTCAATTAAACACCCAAACATCCAAATAATGGTTATCGCAAAAGGTGAAGAAACTAATAAATGCATTGAAATTCTATTAAAAGATGGGAGAATGAGTTGAAAAAAACACTAAGGAAGACATACAAATAGCCAAAAGGCATATAAAAAATGCTCAACATCACTCATTGTAAGGGAGAAAAGATAAAAAAAAAAAAAAAAGAAAGTGCTGGCTAGGGTATGGTGAAAGGGGAACTCTCCTACACTGCTGGTGGGAATATAAATTAGTCCAGCCATTGTAGAGAACAATTTAGAGATTTCTCAAAGATCTACAAATAGAAATACCAGATGATCCAGCAATCCCACTTATTGGTATCTATCCAAAGGACAGAGGAATTCTGAATTGGAAAAGTGCTTGCACATCGATGTTTATCACAGCATGATTCACAATTGCTAAGACATGGAACCAAACCAAATGCCCTCGAACAGATGAATGGATTGGAAAAAGTGTGGCACATATACTCTATGGAACACTACTCAGCAAGAAAAAACAAGATCCTGGCTTTCGACAGAAAGTGGATGATATGGAAGATTTACTGCTGAGTGAAGTAAGCCAGGCTATGAAGGAGAGACGTTGTATGTCTCCACTTAATATATATTGAGTGTCCGCATTCTATGGACAAAACTGAATGACTGAAGGTTTTAGAAACTTAGTAAATGGTTGTGAATACCAGATACAGTGTGTGAAGGGGGCGGACGAATGACTGGAGTCTGAAGAAGGACATTAAGGAGAAAAATGGAGAGGCAAGGCCTTTATGGGACAAATAAATGGATTATTGTCTATTGAAAATAATTTATACTGGGACCAGCACTTAGCGTAATGGCTATGTCGCTGAACTCCCATGTAGACGACCATGGTACAAGTCCCAGACTCAGTGGCTTAACCTCAGGCTGGGTGCATGTGCCTGCGTTCCAAAGATCTTGAGAAGAGAATGGAGGAGAAGGGATTGTGGCATGCCCATCCCCGCTGGGGGATGATTTCTCACTTTTTGACTCTCTATCTCTTTCTGGTGAGCGCATACACCCTATAGCAAAAACCTCTCCAAAAAATAAGAACTTTATAATATTGTCAACTGGACTGGTTTGAAATGTGTACATGTTGGAATATTCACTTTGTAAGCTAAGTAACATGTGATTGAATGTATAAAATAAATTAAAATGAGAAGAAATAGAGAAGATCCTTCCATGGCTCCTGAGAACTATTGATTTCAGGGGAATAAAAGAAATGAAGATTTTCCACTGATAATTCAGCCTCCAGCCCCCAAACTTGTGTGGTAGGAAGCCTTTCAAGCCTCTTGTCCCTCTCTGTCTCTGTCTCTCTCTACCACTGTCTCTATCTTCTCTTTTT
>NW_006203459.1:34164-47550 GCF_000334495.1 Tupaia belangeri chinensis | reverse complement strand
GCCAGTTCAAGGACACAAGGGAGAGCTCGTAAACTGGGCCTTGCCTCAGTTTCTTCCCAGTCCAGGCCTTGCCTTAGAATGGGAGGCAGCATCCTTACCAGCTTGTGTTGCCTGCATGGCCCCGTCAGGGTGGGGTGGGAGTTCACCTTAAAGTCCCAGACAACCAACCTGGGGTCCAAGGAGGAGGAAAGGTGGGGACTCGTGAAGACTCAGAAGGGTCGGGCCTACAACCTCAGTTTGCTCGGTGTCCGGAACTACTGGCCAGCTCAATCTGGGTTACTGGTAGGGGGGGGGGGGAGTGCCTTCTCTTTAAAATTTTTTAAGGTAAAGCATTTTCTTGGCTTTCAGCCCCTCCTTTCCCTTTATCTTGGTAATAATCCCCTCTCCCCCTCCCAACCCAGGATAGGCA
Source organism: Tupaia belangeri chinensis (assembly GCF_000334495.1). NCBI lineage: Eukaryota > Metazoa > Chordata > Mammalia > Scandentia > Tupaiidae > Tupaia > Tupaia belangeri. Next base: position 47,141 of record NW_006203459.1, on the reverse strand, counting down.
AGGGAACAGGCCTTCAGAAGACATCTTCATGGCTCTTGAGAATTAGTGATTTCACACGGTGCAGAAACTTGCCACGTGGTTTTCTATTTTTGCTTTTTAAAAAAGAAATAATATATTTTTTAGTGTTTTTTAAATTTTTAAAAATTGTTTCCATATTCTGTGAGCCACCACAAAACAGTCCTAAGGGAGATGTTCCTAGTAATTGGTGCACATGAGAAAACAATAGAAAGATGTCAAATAGAAAACATAATATTATGCCTCAGGGAATTGGAAAAGTAACAACAACAACAACAGAAAATGCCAGGAGAAAAGAAATAATAAAGATATGAGCAGATAATAAATGAACTATAGAGAAAATAAATGAAAGCAAGAGCTGATTCTTTGTAAAGATTATGAAGATTGACATATAGCTAATCTGATAAAGAGCAAGAGAGGAAAAAAAAAACCCAGATAAATCAAATGTGTAATGAGTAAGGCAAAATTGCAACTGACAAAATAGAAATAAAAGGGACCAGCAGATGGTGTAATTGTTACCTCTCTGGACCCCCATGTTGTCAACTGAGATTCAAATCCTGGGCATGGCAGCTTAAACCTTACTCTGGGCATGTTTGTTTGTGCATACCCAAGATCTGGAGCAGAGAATGGAGGAGTATGGACTCTGGTGTGGCCTTTTCCACTGGGGGTGATTTCTCGCTTTCTGTCTCACTGTATCTCTCTCTCCAGGCAGCACATGTGCCATTACAACAGACTTAATAGAAATATAAAATATCATTAGAGGATACTACGAACGACTATATGCCAACAAAGGGGAGAACATAGATGAGATGGAAAAATTTCTAAATGCATATAATCTACCAAGACCAAATAAGAAGCACATAGAAAACCCGAATAGACCCATAATTAGCCATGAGATTTAATGACTACTAAGTAACCTCCCAACAAAGGAAAGCCTCCTGATGACTTCAATTCTGAATTCTACAAAACTTTTAAAGGAGATTTAACCCCCACTTTAATCAAATTATTTCTACATATTCAAAAGGAAGGAATTCTCCAAAATTTATTTTATGAAACTTCTATGATTCTCATCACCAGAACAGATAAAGGCATGACAAAAAAGGGAAAACTTCAAACCAATATCTCTGATGAATATAGATGCAAAGATTCTCAACAAGACACTTGCGAATCTTTTCCAACAACATATAAAAAATATTATTCATCATGACCAGGTAGACTTTATCCAGGGATGGAAGGGTGGTTCAACATATGCAAAACTATAAATGTAATACACCATATTAGGAGAAAGAAAGATAAAAACCATCTGATCTTTTCAATCAATGCAGAAAAAGCATTTGACAAAATACAGCATTCCTTTATGATTAAGACTCTTGGCAAAATTGGCATAGAAGTGTCTTTTCTCAACACAATAAAAACTGTATATGAAAAACCTGTAGTTATACTGAATGGGGAAATGCTGAAAGGTTTTCTACTAAAAATTGGTACAAGTCAAGGCTGCCTACTTTCTTCACCCCTCCTTTTCGATATAGTGCTGGAAGTCTTAGCTAATGCAATCAGAAAAGAGAATAATATAGAAGGCATTCAAATAGTCAGAGAAGTGGTGAAAACATCTTTATTTACAGGTGAAATTATATATATAAAAGACCTAAAAGTATCCATTAAAAAACTTCTCAAAGTAATAAATGAATGAAGTGGCAGCTTACAAAACCAACATCTAAAATCTATAGCATTGCTATATATGAAAAACAAGCTGATGGAGGTAGAACTGAAGAAAGAAATCCCTTTTATCAAAGCCACTAAATGTATAAGATAACTAGGGATAAACCTAACCAACAAAGTTAAAGAACTTTCAAGTAATATTATAAAAATCTTTGGGACCATCAGTTAGTGTAATGGCTATGTCGCTGGACTCCCATGTAGTTGACTGCAGTTCGAGTCCCAGACCCGGTGGCTTAAAACTCATGCTGGGCACGTGTGTGTGCGTGCCCAAGATCCCAAGAGGAGAATGGAGGAGAAGGGATTGCGGGATCGCCATCCCCCCTGGGGGGTGATTTCTCACTTTCTGTCTCTCTGTCTCTCTCTGTCTGTCTGGTGAGAGCATGTGCCCTATGGGTAACACCTCTCCAAAAAAAAAAAAATCTTTTAAAAAGACATTGAAAAAGACACAGAATAGTGGAAGAACATCCCATATTTCTGGATTGGAAGAAGTAATATAATTGAAATGGCAATTCTACACTACTTAATTTACATGTTTATGCAATTTCAATAAAATTACCAGAGACATTGTTCACAGATCTAGAAAAGGCAATGATAGAATTAGTCTGGAATCATAAAAGACCCCATATTGTCAAAGAAATGTTGCACAAGAAGAGTAGAGTGGGCAGCATCTCACTTCCCAATCCCAAGATATACTGTAAACTGTGATAATCAAAACAACATGGTATTGGACCAAAAAACATATAAGTGGACCAATGGAACAGAACGGAGATCCCAGAAATGAACTCCCCCCCCCCCCCGAATACAGGCAACTGATCTTTGACAAAAATACCAGTCAATTTAGTGGGACAGTGAAAATCTCTTTAAAGAAAGGTGTTGGAAAAACTGAGTATTCACCTGCAGAAAGATGAAACTGAACACCCATTTTTCACCATAACAAAAATCAACTAAAAATGCACAAAAATCTAACCCTAAGACCTCAAACTATAAAACAAGTAGTGGAGAGCACTGTGGAAACCTGGGAGACACTGGGGTAAGCAAAAACTTTTAAAATAAGATCCCCAAAGCACCGGCAATAATTTCTAAAATAGACAACTGGGATTACAACAGTTAAGAAGTTTCTGCACAGCAAATACTTGCGCTGTCTGGAATAAGAGTAATAATTTTCTGTTGAAACTTTATCCTCCAAACCTCCTTCCGAGTGGAGAGGCAAAGTTCAGGCCTTAAGAAGACTGATTCCTTCATTGGAGCTGAGAACTATTGCTTTCAGGGACTAAGAGAAAGGCAAAGTGTAGGCCTTTAGAAGACTGACTCCTCAATTGGAGCTGAGAACTAGTGCTCAGGGACTAAGAGTAATGAAGGTTTTCTGCTGACACTTCACCCCCCAAACCCCATTCTCGAGGCAAAAGTGCAAGTCTTCAGGAGAAGACTAACTCCTTCATTGGAGCTGATAACTAGTGCTTTCAGGGACCAAGAGTAATGAACATTTTCTGCTGATACTTCACCCTCCAGACCCTATTCTTGAGTGGTAGGACCCCCCCTGTATAATTTCCTCAGTCTATCTTCCTGTATTTTCATTTTATTTAATTTTTCTATTTTTAAATTATTTAAGGTAAGGTATTTTCATAGCTCTCAGATCCTCCTATATCTTACTAATAATTCCTGTTCCCTCCTTCCATTTAGGAGATCCAAAGTGCAGGCCTTCAGAAGAAGAATGACTCCTCCATTGGAGCTGACAACAAGTGCTTTAAGGGAGTAGGAGTAACGAAGATTTTTCTGCTGAAACTTCACCATACAGGCACCATTCTATAGTGTAGAGGAAAAGTACAAGCCTTCAGAAGTAGACTGACTCTTCCATTAAGGTGAAGACTATTGCTTTCAGGGATTAAGAATAATGAAGATTTTATGCTGACACCTCACCCTCCAGAGTGCACTCTCTGGTGGGGAGGCAAAGAGCAGGCATTCAGAAGAAGACTGATTCCTACAATGGAACTGAGAACTAATGCTTTCAGAGATGAAGAATAATAAAGATTTTCTGCTGGTACTTCACACTCCAGACCCCATTCTTGAGGGGAAAGGCAAAGTGCAGGCCTTTAGAAGAAGACTGGCTCCTCTATTAGAGATAAGAACTGGTGTTTTCAGAGACTAAGAGTAATGAAAATTTTCTGCAAACACTTCACCCTCCCAAACCCCTTCTCAAGTGGAGAGAAAAAATGCAGGCCTTTAAAAGTAGACTGACTCCTTAATTGTATCTGAGAGCTAGTGCTTTAAAGGACTAAGAGTACTGAAGATTTTCTGATGACACTTTCACACTCCAGACTCCCTTCCTGAGTGGAGAGGGAAAGCGCAGGCCTTCAGAAGAAGACTGACTCCTCCATTGAAACTGAGACATAGTGTGTTCAGGGGCTAAGAGTAATGAAGATTTTCTGCTGATAGGTCATCCTCCAGATCCTGTTTTTGAGTGGAGAGGGGAAAGTACAGGACTTCAAAGAAGACTAACTCCTTTATTGAAGATGAAAACTAGTGCTTTAAAGGACTAAAAGCAATGAATATTTTCTAATGACATTTCATATCCAGTTTGACTTCTTGAGTGGAGAGGCAATGTGCAGGCCTTCAGAAGAAGATGGACTCCTCCATTGAAGCTGAGAACTAATGCTTTCAGTGACTAAGAGTAATTAAGAATGAATTTCTGCTGACATATCACCCTCCAGTCCCCCTTCTCAAGTGGAGAGACAACTTGCCAGCCTTCGGAAGAAGACTGATTCCTGCTTTGGAGCTGAAAACTAGGGCTTTCATGGACTAAGAGTAATGAAGGTTTTCTGCTAACACTTCACCCTCTAGTCTTCCTTCTCATGTGGAGTGGCAAAGTTCAGGCCTTCAGAAGAAGACAAACCTCCATTGGAAGTGAGAATTTCTGCATTCTGTGACTAAGAGTAATGAGAATTTTCTGCTGACACATCACTCTCCAGTCTCCTTTCTTGAGTGGAGAGGCAGGCCTTTAGAAGAATACTGACTCCTCTATTGGAGCTGAGATCTAGTGCTGTAGAGACTAAGAGTACTGAAAGTTTTCTGCTGACACATCACACTCAAGTCTCTCATCTATAGTGGAGAAGAAACACACAGGCCTTTTGAGCTGAGAACTAGTGCTTTAAGAGACTAAGAGTAATGAAGATTTTCAGGAGAAATGTCACCCTCCAGTTCCACTTCTCAAGTGGAGAGGCAATGTTCAGTCTTTCAGAAGAAGACTGACTCCATTACCCTCCAGTCCTTGAATGGGGAGGCACAGTGCAGACTAACTTCTTTGGAGCTGAGAACTAGTTCTTTCAGGGACTAGGAGTAATGAGTATTTTCTACTGACACATCACCCTCAGTCCCAGTTCTTTTTTTTTATATATATATTTTTATTTTTTTATTATCATCATCATAATCTTCTTTATATTACATTGGATTACATATAACTTTACAGTGTATTACATTGTTTTTTCAAAAGGGAATTCCATGCATGTCCGTCAGTACAGAGACATTAATCTCCCCACTTCAACATTCCATATCTTTTCTGTTTTCCCCAATCATTATTTTTATTATTCTAATTATTTTTATAAAACAGTCAATTGCTATTTCTTGTTTTGCTTGTAAAAATACTTTGCCCACCATGAAATACTTCTCAGACCAGTCCAGTTGAGAATACTATACATGTCATCATCAACAGTTAATAAGCCCTATCTGTTTCTCACTAACGTCCTGCCTCTCTATTGTTCACTTGCTATCTTTCTCTATCCTCTTCTCTTCACTTACCCCATTCCACACTGTCCCATTCTCATTAAGTACCTTCACTGCTTTTATGTCCTCCGATTTTTTGCTCTCTATCATAGAGTGCAGATAGTCGGTATATATTGAGTGGATACATACAATAGCTTTCTTTCATAGCCTGGCTTACTTCACTCAGCAATAGATCCTCCATATCTGACCACTTTCTATCAAATGCCAGGGTCTTGTTATTTTTTTATGGCTGAGTAGTATTCCATAGAGTATATATACCACACTTTTCCAATCCATTCATCAGTTTGTGGACATTTAGGTTGGTTCCATGTCTTGGCAATTGTGAATAATGCTGCAATAAACATGGATGTGCAAGCACTTTTCTGACTGAGCGTTCTCCTGTCTTTTGGGTAAATACCCAGAAGTGGGATTGCTGGATCAAATGGTAGTTCTATTTGTAGATCTTTGAGGAACCTCCATATTGTTCTCCACAGTGGTTGAACTAGTTTACATTCCCACCAACAGTGTAGGAGGGTTCCCTTTTCACCACATCCCCGCCAACACTTATCACTTTTTATATTCTTAATCTTTGCCATTCTGACAGGGGTTAGGTGGTATCTCATTGTGGTTTTTATCTGCATTTCCCTTATGATGAGGGATGTCGAGCATTTCCTCATATGCTTTTTGGCTGTTCGTATGTCTTCCTTAGAGAGACTTTTGTTCAGCTCACTTTCCCATCTTTTAATCGGGTTAATCATTTTTTTTCGCATAAGGCACTTGAGTTCCCTATGTATTCTCGTTATCAGTCCCTTGTCTGAGGCATATTTAACAAAAATATTTTCCCATTCTGAGGGTTGTCGGTTCACACTTGTTACTGTGTCCTTTGCTGTGCAGAAACTTCTTAGTCTAATATAGTCCCACTTGTCTATTTTAGGGATTATTGCCTGTGCTTTGGGAGTCTTATTTAAGAAGTCTTTGCCTACTCCAATGTCTCCCAGAGTTTCCCCAGCATTTTCCACAAGTAGTTTTATTGTCTGAGGTCTTAGGTTCAGATCTTTGATCCATTTTGAGTTGACTGTTGTTAATGGTGAAAGATGGGGGTTCAGTTTCATCTTTCTGCAGGTGGATACCCAGTTTTTCCAGCACCATTTACTAAAGAGGTTTTCCTTTTCCCAATGGATTGACTGATATCCTTTGTCAAAGATCAGTTGGCTATAAGCTTTGGGAGTTATTTCTGGGGTCTCTATTCTCTTCCATTGGTCCACATGTCTGTTTTTATGCCAATACCATGCTGTTTTGATGACCACAGCTTTATAGTATATCTTGGGATCAGGGAGTGATATGCCTCCTACTCCATTCTTCTTACGCAGGATTGCTTTTGCAATACGAGGTCTTTTATGGTTCCAGACAAATTCTATAATTGTCTTTTCTAGATCTCTGAAGAATATCTCTGGTATTTTGATTGGAATTGCATTAAACATGTAGATTAATTTGGGTAGAATTGCCATTTTGATTATGTTAATTCTACCAATCCAGGAGCATGGGATGTCCTTCCACTTTTTTATGTCACTTTCAATGTCTTTTTTAAGATTCTCGTAGTTTTCTTTATAAAGGTCTTTGACTTTCTTAGTTAGGTTTATCCCTAGATATCTTATACATCTTGTGGCTATGGTGAAAGGGATTCCTTTCTTCAGCTCTGCTTCATTCAACTTGTTGTTCATAAATAGAAATGCTATAGATTTTTGGATATTGATTTTGTATCCTGCCACCTTACTGTATTCACTTATTACTTCAAGCAGTTTTTTCATGGATACCTTTGGGTCTTCTAAGTATACCATCATGTCATCTGCAAATAAAGATATTTTCAACTCTTCTTTGCCTATTCGAATGCCTTTAATACTGTTCTCTTCTCTGATTGCAATAGCTAAGACTTCCAGTACTATATTAAAGAGCAGTGGAGAAAGTGGGCAGCCTTGCCTAGTACCTGTTTTCAGAGGAAAAGCTTTCAGCTTTTCCCCATTCAGTATAATATTAGCTGTAGGTTTTTCATAGATTGCTTTTATTGTGTTCAGAAATGACCCTTCTATACCAATCTTACTGAGAGTCTTAATCATAAAAGGATGTTGTATTTTATCAAACGCTTTCTCCGCATCAATTGAGATGATCATATGGTTTTTATCTTTCTTTCTGTTAATGTGGTGTATTACATTTATGGTCTTGCGTATATTGAACCACCCTTGCATCCCTGGTATAAAGCCTACCTGGTCGTGATGAATGATCTTTGTTATATGTTGTTGGATACGATTTGCGAGTATCTTGTTGAGAATTTTCGCATCTATATTCATCAATGATATTGGTCTGTAGTTTTCCTTTTTTGTCATATCCTTATCTGTTTTGGGGATGAGGATGATGGAGGCTTCATAAAATGAATTTGGAAGGTTTCCTTCCTTTTGAATCTTTAGAAATAATTTTAGTAAGATAGGGGTTAATTCTTCCTTGAAAGTTTTGTAGAATTCACAAGTGAAGCCATCTGGGCCTGGGCTTTTCTTTGTTGGGAGATTATTAATTACTGATTCAATCTCCTGGCTTGTTATAGGTCTATTCAGATTCTCTATGTCTTCCTGATCCAATCTTGGTAGTTTATATGCATCCAGGAATTTGTCCATCTCCTCCAGGTTATCTTGTTTGTTGGCGTAAAGTCGCTCATAGTATCCTCTAATGATATTATGTATTTCTGCTATGTCCGTGGTAATATTGCCTGTTTCATCACATATTTGATTAATCTGGTTTCTTTCTTTCTTCTTCTTGATCAGTCTAGCCAATGGAGTATCGATCTTGTTGATCTTTTCAAAGAACCAGCTTTTGCTTTCATTTATTTTCTGTATGGTTCGTTTATTTTCTATTTCATTTATTTCTGCTCGAACCTTTATTATTTCTTTTCGCCTGGCATTTTGGGGGTTCGTTTGTTGTTGTTTTTCCAGTTCTCTGAGGCATGATGATAAGTTATCTACTTGCCATCTTTCCATCCTTTTCTTATGTGCACTAATTGCTATGAATTTCCCTCTTATGACTGCTTTTGCTGTGTCCCATAGGTTCTGGACACTTGTGTCCTCATTATCATTTGTTTCCATAAATTTGTTTATTTCAGCCTTAATTTCTTCAGTAGTGAAGAAGTCATTCAGAAGTAGGTTGTTCAGTTTCCATGTGTTCGTGTGTTTTCGGGGTTGTTTCTTGAAATTAATCTTGAGTTTAATTCCATCATGGTCAGAGAAGATGCTGGGTACAGTTTCTATGCCTTTGAATCTGTAAAGGCTTGATTTGTGTCCTAATATATGATCTATCTTTGAAAAGGTTCCATGTCGGGGTGAGAAAAATGTATATGTTGTGGATGTAGGGTGGAAAGTTCTATAGATATCTGTCAAGCCCATTCCATTTATAGTATCATTTAAGTCCTGTATCTCTCTATTTATTTTCTGTCTAGAAGATCTGTCTATAGGAGATAACGGGGTGTTGAGATCTCCAACAATTATAGTATTTTTCCCTATGTCTCCTTTTAGCTCCAGCAGTCTTTCCTTCACATATTTAGGCGCACCTGAGTTGGGTGCGTAGATATTTATAAGGGTTATATCTTCTTGCTGGATTACCCCATCTACTATTATATAATGCCCTTCTTTGTCTCTTCTTACAGTCTTTGTTTTAAAATCTATTTTGTCTGAGATCAATATCGCTACTCCAGCCTTTTTCTGATTTCCATTTGCATGGAATATCTTTTTCCAGCCCTTGACTTTTAGTCTATGTATATCTTTATCCATAAAGTGAGTTTCTTGTAGGCAACAGATAGAGGGTTTCTGTTTTCTTATCCATTCAGCTAGTCTATGTCTCTTAACTGGGGAATTTAATCCATTGACATTCAATGTAATTATCGATATTTCCATACCTGATCCTATCATTAAGTGAGCCATTTTCTTAGTTGTTTTTTGTTCTCGTATAACTGTCTCTGATTTTTTAGTTTTCCTGGTATAGTACTCCCTTCAAAACCTCTTGAAGAGCTGGTCTGGTGTTGGTAAATTCCTTCAAATTTTGTTTATTTGAGAATGTTTTTATCTTTTTTTCCCATATAAAAGATAATTTTGCCGGGTATAGTATTCTTGGTTGAAATTGTTTTTCACTCAACACTTTGACTATGCTTCCCCATTCTTTCCTTTCCTGCATTGTTTCTGCTGAGAGATCCGATGTTAGCCTGATGGGGTGACCTTTGTAAGTAACCTGGCGTTTCCCTCTTGCCAACTTTAGTATCTTGTCTTTGTCTGTTGTTTTTGCCAGTCTGGCTATGATGTGCCTTGGAGATGATCTTCTTGGGTTGATTCTACTTGGGGTCCTCTGTATTTCTTGGGTCTGGATATTTGAATGCCTTTCTAGATTTGGAAAGTTTTCTTCCAGGATCTCATGGAATAAATTTTCCAGGCCCTTATTATTTTCTTCCTCCTCCGGAATACCAATTATCCGAATGTTGGGGCGCTTGATGGTGTCCAGTATTCCTCGTATATTATCCTCATTTTTCATGGTTGTTTTCTCAATCTTCTTGATACTTTTATCTAGGTCAGATGTTTTGTCTTCTACGTTAGAGATTCGGTCTTCTGCCTGGTCTAACCTACTTTTAATGCTTTCAAGGGAGGTTTTGATTTCCTGTATCACATTCTTCAAACCTAGAAGTTCCATCTGGTTCTTGTTTAGGGTATCCATTTCTTCTTTCAAGTCATTAAAGGACTTCCTCATCTCCTGGAGCTCCTTGTCTCTTTTCTCTTCCATCTCAGTTAGTTTGGTCACTACAAATATTCTGAATTCCTTACGAGACATGTCCACGACGTCCATTGTATTGACTGTGGGTGATGTAGGCTTGATGATTTCCCTTTACGGAGAGGGCCTTTGTTGGTTGCTCATATTTCTTGAGTCATCAGGTAATCTATATGTTTCTTGCTAACTTATTTAAGGTATCTCTGATTCTTAAAAGTTGTACAGCTTAGAAGATTGATGATTTGTCTTATGGTTGGCCTACCTGTTACTCACAATTACCATTAACTGTTGCCACTAGCCCTGGAAGGCCCAAAGTCCTGGCTGTATCTAAGGAGTGGTGAGCCTTCAACTGACCAAATAAGCAACACCCAAGAGCAAAGAAAAACAAAATGGAAAAAGGGAGGAGGATGGTGGGGATGCGTGAAGTTGCGGTAGAGTGGGGCATGCATCCTCAGTCCGCCTGGTGTACGGAACTGCTGGCCGGCTCGGTCCGGGTTTCGGTTGTGGAGGGGTGTGGGTTCGCCTTAAATTCCCAGGCAACCAACCTGGGGTCCAAGGAGGAAGAATGGTGGGGATGCGTGGAGTTTCAGTAGGGTCGGACCTGCAGCCTCGGTCCGCCTGGTGTCCGGAACTGCTCTCAGTCCCAGTTCTTGAGTGGAGAGTAAAAGTTCAGCCCTTCAGGAGAAAGTAATTCCTTCATTGGGGCTAAGAACTAGAGCTTTCAGGAGATAGAAATAATGAAGATTTTCTGCTGACATGTCACCATCAAGTCACCAGTCTCGAGTGGAAAGGAAAATTGCAGGCCTTCAGAAGAAGACTGACTCCTCCATTGGAGCTGAGAACTAGTGCTTTCAAGGACTAGAGTTATTAAAATTTTCTTCTGACATGTCACCCTCCAGTTCTACATCTCGAGTGGAGAGGCAATGTGCAGACCTTCAGAAGAAGACTGACTCTTCCATTGGAGCTGAGAACTAGTGCTTAGACTAACTAAGAGTAATGAGGACTTTCTGTTAAAACTTCACCCTCCAGACCCCTTTCTTAAGTGGAGAGGCAAAGTGCAGGACTTTAGAAGAAGACTGACTCCTCCATTGCAGCTGAGAACTAATGCTTTCAGTGATTAAGAGTAATGAGATTTTCTGCTAACACATCACCCACCAGACCCCATTCTCAAGTGGAGAGGCAAAGTGCAGGCCTTCAGAATACTGACACCTCCATTGGTGCTGAGAATAAGTGCTTTCAGGGGCTAAGTGTAATGAAGGATTTCTGGAGATACATCACCCTCTATAACTTATCAAGTGGAGAGGCAAAATGCAGGCAATCAGAAACAGACTGATTCCTCCATTGGAACTGAGAACTAGTATTCTCAGGGACAAGAGTAATGAATATTTTCTGCTGATATATCACCCTACAATCCCCCTTCTTGAGTGAAGAGACAAAGTGCAGGCCTTCAGAAGTAGAGTGACTCCTCCATTGGAGCAGAAAACTAGTGCTTTCAGGGACTAAAAGTAATGAAGATTTTTCTCTGAGATGTCACCCTCAGTCCCCCTTCTCAAATGGAGAGGCAAAGTGCAGACCTTCAATAAAAGATGGACTCCTCCATTGAAGCTGAAGACTAGTGCTATCAGGGACAAAGAGTAAAGAAGGTTTTATGCTGACTCTTCACCCTCCGAGACCCCCTGCTTGAATGGAGAGGCAAAGTGCAGGCCTTCAGAAGTAGAGTGACTCCTCCATTAGAGCTGAGAACTAGTGTTTTGGGACATTAAAAGTAATGAAGGTTTTTTGCAGACATGTCATCCTCCAGTCCTTCACAAATGGAGAGGCAAAGTGCAGGCCTTCAGAAGAAGACTGACAACTCCAGTGGAACCGAGAACTAGTGCTTTTAGGGATTAAGAGTAATGAAGATTTTCTGCTGTCATGTCACCCTCAAGACCCCTTCTCCAGTGGAGAGGCAAAGTGCAGGACTTCAGAACAAGACTGACCCCTCTATTGGAGCTGAGTACCAGTGCTTTTGGTGACTAAGAGTAATGCATACTTTCTGCTGACACATCACCCTCCATGCCCCCCTTCTTGAGTGGAGAGGCAAAGTGCAGACCTTCAGATAAAAACTTATTCATTGGAGCTGACAACTAGTGCTTTCTCAGACTAAGAGTAATAAAGAATTTTTGCTGTCATGTCACCCTCCAGTTCCCCTTCTTGAGTGGAGAGGCAAAAGAAGAATACTGACTCCTCCATTGAAGCTGAGAAATAGTGATTAGAGTGACTAGGACTAATGAGGATTTTCTACTGACACATCACCCTCCAGTCTCTCTTCTCAAGTGGAGAGGCAAATTGCAGGCCTTCAGAAGACTGACTCTTCTCTTGGAGCTGAGGACTAAGAGTAATGAAGGTTTTCTGCTGACATGTCACCCTCCAGTCCTGCTTCTTGAGTGGAGAGGCAAAGTGCTGGACTTCAGAAGAAGACTGGGAACCAGCAGTTTGCGTAATGGCTATGTCGCTGGACTCCCACGTAGTCGACTGCAGTTCACGTCCCAGACCCGGTGGCTTAAAACTCACGCCGGACACATGTGCGTGCATGCCCAAGATCCTGAGAGAAGAATGGAGGAGAAGGGATTGCAGCGTGACCATCCCCCCTGGGGGGTGATTTCTCTCTTTCTGTCTCTATGTCTCTCTCTCTGTCTGGTGAGCGCACACGC
>NW_006203459.1:11101-17752 GCF_000334495.1 Tupaia belangeri chinensis | reverse complement strand
AGACATGTCCACGACGTCCATTGTATTGACTGTGGGTGATGTAGGATTGATGATTTCCCTTGACGGAGAGGCCTTTTGTTGGTTGCTCATATTTCTTGAGCCTCTGCGATTGTTCTTAGTTATCAGGTAATCTATATGTTTCTTGCTAACTTATGTAAGGTATCTCTGATTCTTAAAAGTTGTACAGGCTTAGAAGATTGATGATTTGTCTTATGGTTGGCCTACCTGTTACTCACAATTACCATTAACTGTTGCCACTAGCCCTGGAAGGCCCAAAGTCCTGGCTGTATCTAAGGAGTGGTGAGCCTTCAACTGACCAAATAAGCAACACCCAAGAGCAAAGAAAAACAAAATGGAAAAAGAAAATCAAATCACCAAAATTCAAACAGTCCAAAGGCTAGTGGAAAGGGATCAGACAATGAATGACAGTACCAGGTTGGTCGGGCCTGCAGCCTCAGTCCGCCTGGTGTCCGGAACTGCTGGCCGGCTCGATCCGGGTTTTGGGTGGGGAGGGGTGTGGGTTCGCCTTAAATTCCCAGGCAACCAACCTGGGGTCCAAGGAGGAAGAATGGTGGGGATGCGTGGAGTTTCAGTAGGGTCGGACCTGCAGCCTCGGTCCGCCTGGTGTCCGGAACTGCTCTCAGTCCCAGTTCTTGAGTGGAGAGTAAAAGTTCAGCCCTTCAGGAGAAAGTAATTCCTTCATTGGGGCTAAGAACTAGAGCTTTCAGGAGATAGAAATAATGAAGATTTTCTGCTGACATGTCACCATCAAGTCACCAGTCTCGAGTGGAAAGGAAAATTGCAGGCCTTCAGAAGAAGACTGACTCCTCCATTGGAGCTGAGAACTAGTGCTTTCAAGGACTAGAGTTATTAAAATTTTCTTCTGACATGTCACCCTCCAGTTCTACATCTCGAGTGGAGAGGCAATGTGCAGACCTTCAGAAGAAGACTGACTCTTCCATTGGAGCTGAGAACTAGTGCTTAGACTAACTAAGAGTAATGAGGACTTTCTGTTAAAACTTCACCCTCCAGACCCCTTTCTTAAGTGGAGAGGCAAAGTGCAGGACTTTAGAAGAAGACTGACTCCTCCATTGCAGCTGAGAACTAATGCTTTCAGTGATTAAGAGTAATGAGATTTTCTGCTAACACATCACCCACCAGACCCCATTCTCAAGTGGAGAGGCAAAGTGCAGGCCTTCAGAATACTGACACCTCCATTGGTGCTGAGAATAAGTGCTTTCAGGGGCTAAGTGTAATGAAGGATTTCTGGAGATACATCACCCTCTATAACTTATCAAGTGGAGAGGCAAAATGCAGGCAATCAGAAACAGACTGATTCCTCCATTGGAACTGAGAACTAGTATTCTCAGGGACAAGAGTAATGAATATTTTCTGCTGATATATCACCCTACAATCCCCCTTCTTGAGTGAAGAGACAAAGTGCAGGCCTTCAGAAGTAGAGTGACTCCTCCATTGGAGCAGAAAACTAGTGCTTTCAGGGACTAAAAGTAATGAAGATTTTTCTCTGAGATGTCACCCTCAGTCCCCCTTCTCAAATGGAGAGGCAAAGTGCAGACCTTCAATAAAAGATGGACTCCTCCATTGAAGCTGAAGACTAGTGCTATCAGGGACAAAGAGTAAAGAAGGTTTTATGCTGACTCTTCACCCTCCGAGACCCCCTTCTTGAATGGAGAGGCAAAGTGCAGGCCTTCAGAAGTAGAGTGACTCCTCCATTAGAGCTGAGAACTAGTGTTTTGGGACATTAAAAGTAATGAAGGTTTTTTGCAGACATGTCATCCTCCAGTCCTTCACAAATGGAGAGGCAAAGTGCAGGCCTTCAGAAGAAGACTGACAACTCCAGTGGAACCGAGAACTAGTGCTTTTAGGGATTAAGAGTAATGAAGATTTTCTGCTGTCATGTCACCCTCAAGACCCCTTCTCCAGTGGAGAGGCAAAGTGCAGGACTTCAGAACAAGACTGACCCCTCTATTGGAGCTGAGTACCAGTGCTTTTGGTGACTAAGAGTAATGCATACTTTCTGCTGACACATCACCCTCCATGCCCCCCTTCTTGAGTGGAGAGGCAAAGTGCAGACCTTCAGATAAAAACTTATTCATTGGAGCTGACAACTAGTGCTTTCTCAGACTAAGAGTAATAAAGAATTTTTGCTGTCATGTCACCCTCCAGTTCCCCTTCTTGAGTGGAGAGGCAAAAGAAGAATACTGACTCCTCCATTGAAGCTGAGAAATAGTGATTAGAGTGACTAGGACTAATGAGGATTTTCTACTGACACATCACCCTCCAGTCTCTCTTCTCAAGTGGAGAGGCAAATTGCAGGCCTTCAGAAGACTGACTCTTCTCTTGGAGCTGAGGACTAAGAGTAATGAAGGTTTTCTGCTGACATGTCACCCTCCAGTCCTGCTTCTTGAGTGGAGAGGCAAAGTGCTGGACTTCAGAAGAAGACTGGGAACCAGCAGTTTGCGTAATGGCTATGTCGCTGGACTCCCACGTAGTCGACTGCAGTTCACGTCCCAGACCCGGTGGCTTAAAACTCACGCCGGACACATGTGCGTGCATGCCCAAGATCCTGAGAGAAGAATGGAGGAGAAGGGATTGCAGCGTGACCATCCCCCCTGGGGGGTGATTTCTCTCTTTCTGTCTCTATGTCTCTCTCTCTGTCTGGCGAGCGCACACGCCCTATAGTGAAAACCTCTCCCAAAAAAAAGAAAGTAAAAAAAAAAAAAGAAGAAGAAGAAGAAGACTGTCTCCTTCATTGGAGCAGAGAACTAGTGATTTGAGGAACTAAGCATAATGAAGATTTTCCTCTGACATGTCACCCTGCAGTCCTCCTTCTCAAATGGAGAGGCAAAGTGTAGGCCTTCAATAAAAGACTGATACTTCCACTGGAGCTGAGAACTAGTGCTATCAGGGACAAAGAGTAAAGAAAATTTACTGCTGACACTTCACCCTCCAAGTCTCCCTTCTTGAATGCAGAGGCAAAGTGTAGGCCTTCAGAAGTAGAGTGACTCCTCCATTAGAGCTGATAACTAGTGCTTTTTGGGGGGGCACTAAAAGTATGAAAGTTTCTTGCTGACATGTCATCCTCCAGTCCCCCTTCTCGAGTGGAGAGACAAAGGGCAGGCCTTCAGAAGAAGACTGACTCCTCTACTGAAGCTGAGAACTAGTGCTTTCAAAGACTAAGTGTAATTAAGAATTTATGCTGACATGTCACCCTCCAGTCCCCCATTCTCGAATGGAGAGGCAAAGTGCAGACTTTCAAAATAAGACTGACTCCTCCAGTGGATCTGAGAACTAGTGCTTCCAGGTACTAAGAGTTATGAAGATTTTCTGCTGACACATCACTCTCCAGTCCCCCTTCACAAGTGGAGAGGCAAAAGAGCAGGACTTCAGAACAAGACTGACCCCTCAATTGGAGCTGAATACCAGTGCTTTCAATGACTAACAGTAACGAAATTTTTGGTTGACAAGTCACTGTCCAGACACCTTCTCGAGTGGAAAGTCAAAGTGGAGACCTTCAGAACAAGAGTGACTCATTCATTAGAGCTAATATACACTGCTTTCAGGGATTAAGAGTAATGCAGATTTTCTGATGACATCACCCTGCAAGTCCCCCTTCTTGAGTGGAGAGGCAATGCACAAGCCTTCAATGAAGACTTAATTCTTTGGAGATGAGAACTGGTGTTTTCAGGGACTTACAGTAATGAAGACTTTTTGCTGACTTGTCAACCTCCAGTCCCCCTTCTCGAGTTAAGGGGTAAAGTGCAGGCCTTCAGATGAAGACTGACTCCTCCATTGGAGCTGAGAACTAGTGCTTTCAGGACTAAGAGTAATGAGGATTTTCTGCAGTCACCCCACCCTTCAGTCTTCTTTCTTGAGTGGAGAGGCAAAGTGTAGACCTTCAGAAGAATACTGACTCCTTCACTGGATCTGAGAATAGTGCTCACTCACATTTGTCCCATATAGTTATTTTTTTCCTTTAAAAATATTTTTAATTTTTCTTTTTCTCTTTTTTCTTTCTTTTTTTTCCTCTTTTTTATTTTCTTATCTTTTTCTTTTACCTTTATTATTTTACTGCTCAGCCTCCACTGACTGAGAGTCTAGACAGGTCTATTTCAACCATAGACAAGGACCTCTATACTATTAGGTTAACATATTATTTAATTTCCACTGAATCTGTTTCACAAAGGGAGAAAAAGAGAATGACAAAGTGATTGCAAATCATCTCCTCCATGCCTCTAAATGCTCAGAATGAACTTCTAGAAATTAGGAAGAATCATATAATCCATGAAGTGACCAGAATTCACTGCAGAAGCACAAGAAATATGAGAAACCAAGAAAATACCTCTTTTCCACAAGAAAATAATAACTCCTCTTCATCTATTCTTAGATGAACAAAACCTGAAAGAATTTACCAACACCAGACCAGCTCTCCAAGGGATTGCTATATCAAGAAAACTAAATACATTTCTATGTAGAAATAAGAGTTCAAAAACAACTAAGAAAATGGCCAACTTAATAGGGATAAGGCCAGAGTTGAACATTATCTTCCAGAATTTAAATGGAAATATCAGACCACAGCAGAAGATAAAGTACATGAGACTGAACTGGTGTAATAGAATCTTATGACTTTTGACTGAAACATTACTGATTTTCTTCTATGCTTTCTTTTTCAGATTTAAGAATTTTTGTCTTCTCTTGAGCTGTCGATAGGTTCACAAACCACTAATTGAACAGAATCTTAACCTCTTTCCTCGCTTTAAATCTTAAGCAAAATTCTCTTATCATATGTTATATTTTGATTTTTTAAAGCTAAAAGCAATTTTTTTTGAAATTAAAAAATATATTTTAAAATATCTTTTTAATGACCACAGTAAGCCACATAGCCTCAACTAGTTGTTATGTTATAGTATATTCATGCTACTCAGATTTTCATGCCTAAAGTCAAATATGTGTTCACAGACATGTACATATTATCCACATTTGCTATTGAAAGTAGTTAGATTAATTTAAATATTTTGTGAATGAATAAAATGTGGGGGAAAAGGAAAAAGAAAGAATGGAAAGCAACTGTAGATACCAAATACAGTGTGATAAGAGAGTGGGAAATGGCAGGGGGTGAGAAATACAGGAAAATTATACATATATAATTTTTTGAGAGAGGTTTTTGCTGTAGGGACCATGTGTTCACTAGAGAGACAGAGAGACAAAGCAAGAAGTCATCCCCTAAGGGGGGATGGCCATGCCACAATCCCTTCTCCTCCATTCTCCTCTCAGGATCGCAGGCTCACATGCAAACATGCCTGGTATGAGTTTTAAGTCACTAGGTCTGGACTCGAACCACAGTTGATTACATGAAAGTCCTGTGATGCAACCATTATGCCATCTGCTGGTCCTGCTAAAATATAATTTGAGGCAGAAAATTTTACAGTAAACAAAGAAAAGATTTGTGTTATTAAATGATCAATTCTTCAAGAAAACATAACAAACATATATACACCAAACAAAAGAACTCCCAATATGTGATGCAATAATGAATACAACTTAAAAGATAAAAAGTACTACAAAAATGTTTTCTACTTCAATACTCAGTTTTCACTAATGATGTTAACCTATAGTCCAATTATTAATAAAGTAATAGAAGATGAACAAAATTATAAACCAGCTACATCTAAAAACAGACATACAGAGATCACTCAACCCACCATCAGCAGGATATATATTTTTCTCCAAGGCACATGAAGCATTCTTCAGGATAGATCATATGTTAGGCCACAAAATAAGTTTTAATACAGTTAAAGTATTGAACTCATACATGGCATCTTCTCTGATCATACATATAAAAAATGAAGCTTGAAATTAATAACAGATGGTAAACTGAAAAACTTATAAGTAAGAAATCGCCCCCCAAGGCTGCCTGTGGCTACAGGCCCTAACTGCCAGGACCCATTGCTCATCCCCATCCCTGTTTGTCTCTGGACTTCAGGTTTGTTACTTGGGACTTTAAGACAAACTTGCACTCCCCTCCCACCCCATTTGGAGACAGGTTCAAGCAAGCGGCAGTGCTGGACACCAGGCTGGCTACAGGCCCTAATGGCTGGGACCCATTGCTAAGACTCCACTCGTTACCCACTTGTCTTTGGACTCTCAGAATCTCAGCGTATTGAATAGCATGCTGTGTGCTGCACACAACGTGCAATACACAAATTTTTATTTTCTCTTGAGGTGAAACTTATTAGGTCAGTTGGAGGCTCACCAGTCCATAGAAACAGGGAGGTCCTTGGGTCACCGAGGACCAGTGACAACAGTGCATGGTACTGATGAGAAACAGATAGGCAGACCGGAAGGGAGATCACCAATTTTCTAATCCTGCACACCGTTTAACATTCAGAGAAATCGTTAATAAGTTACAAAGTATCGCATAGATTATTGGATGAATAGGAACAACCACAGAGGCTCAAAAACATGAGCAACCAACAAAAGGCCTCTCACCCAAGGGAAATTGTCAAGCCCATATCACCCATAGTCAATAAAATGGAATCGTGGACATATCAAATAAGGAATTCAGAATATTTTTAGTGGGAACCAGCAGTTAGTGTAATGGCTATGTCGCTGGACTCCCATGTAATCGAC
>NW_006203459.1:7257-11035 GCF_000334495.1 Tupaia belangeri chinensis | reverse complement strand
CCAAGAGCCCGAGAGGAGAATGGAGGAGAAGGGATTGCGGCGTGACCATCCCCCCGGGGGGTGATTTCTCGCTTTCTGTCTCTCTTATCTCTCTGTCTGTCTGGTGAGCGCATGCGCCCTATAGCAAAAACCTCTCAAAAAATAAAAAATAAAAAGAATATTTGTAGTGACCAAACTAAATGAGATGGAAGAGAAAAAAAGACAATGAGCTCCAGGAGATGAGGGAGTATTTTCATGATTTCAAAGAAGATATAAACACCTGAAAAATGAACGAAATGGAACTTCTAGGGTTGAAAAATGTGATACAGAAAATCAAAAGTAGATTAGATCAGAGAGATGATCAAATCTTGAATATAGAAGACAAATCATCTGACCTAGAAAAAAGTATTAAGAGGAATGAGAATACAAAGAAAATTTAGGATAATATAGGAGGAATACTGGATACCATCAAGAACCCCAACATCCAGATAATTGGTATTCCAGAAGAGGAAGAAAATAATAAGGGGATTGACAATTTATTACATGAAATCCTGGAAGAAAACTTTCCAAACCTATAAAGGCACACAAATATCCAACCCAAGAAATACATAGGACCTCAAATAGAATCGACCCAAGAATATCCTCTCCAAGGCACAACATAGTCAAATTGGCAAAAACAAAGACAAACATACTAAAGTTGGCAAGAGGGAAATGTCAAGTTGCATACAAAGGTCACCCCATCAGGCTAATGTCAGACATCTTGGCAGAAACAATGCAGGCAAGGGAAGAAATGTTGAATGAAAAACAATTTCAACCAAGAATACCATACCAAGCAAGATTATCTTTCATATGAGAAAAAAAGATAAAGACATTCTCAGATAAACAAAATCTGAAGGAATTTTACCAACTCCAGAGCAGCTCTTCAAGAGGTTCTGAAGGGAGTGCTACAACAGGAAAACTAAAAAGCCAGACGGACAGTTACAAGAGTACAAAAAGGAACCAGGAAAATGGCTCACTTAATGATAGGAATAGGTTTGGAAATATTGATAATTATTGATAATAACATTGAATGTTAATGGATTAAATTCTCCAATTAAGAGACACAAACTGGCCAACTCAAAAACAAAAACAAAAACAAAACAAAAAACAGAAGCCCTCTATCTGTTTCCTATAAGAAACTCACCTTATGGATAAAGACATACATAGACTAAAAGTGAAGGGCTGGAAAAAGATATTCCATGCAAATGGAAATAAAAAAGAGCTGCAGTTGTGATAGTGATTTCAGACAAAATGGACTTCAAGTCAAAGACTTTAAGAAGAGACAAAGAAGGGCACTACATCAAGGGGTAATACAGCAAAAAGACATAATGCTTATAAATATCTATGCACCCAAATCAGGTGCACATAAATATGTGAAGGAAAGACTGCTGGCTGCTGGAGCTAAAAAGAGAGAGAGGGAGAAACACTTAATTGTTGGGGATCTCAACAACCCATTATTTCCTTTAATCAGATCTTCTAGGCAAAAAAATATATATGGAGAGAGAGATACAAGACCTAAATCAAATGGGCTTGATAGATATCTATAGAACTTTCCACCCTAAGTACACAAAATATACATTTTTCTCCCCCTGACATGGAACCTTTTCAAAGATTTATCATATATTAGGACACAAATCAAGCCTTTACATACTCAAAGGCATAGGAACTATATCCAGCATCTTCTCTGGCCATGATAAAATTAAACTCAAGATTAATTTCAATAAACGCCCTCAAAAATACACAAACACAAGGAAAGAGAACAACCTACTCCTAAATGACTTCTTAACTACTGAATAAATTAAGTCTGAAATCTAAAAATTTATGGAAACAAATGATAATGAGTACACAAGTCACCATAATCAATGGGACACAGCAAAAGCAGTTATAAGAGGGAAGATCATAGCAATTAGTGTGCATAAGAAAAAGATTAAAAAGTGGCAAATAGTTAACCTAACATCATGCCTCAGGAAATTGGAAAAACAACAACCCTAAAAATGCCAGGTGAAAAGAAACAATAAAGGTTCAAGCAGAAATAAATGAAATAGAAAATAAATGAGCCATACAGAAAATAAAAAAAGACAACAGCTAGTCCTTTTAAAAGATTAACAAGATCGACAAACCATTGGCTAGAATGTTAAAGAAGAAATAAAGAAACCTGATAAATAAAATATGTGATGAAACAGGTAACATTACAACAGATATAATAGAAATGCAAAATATCATTTGAGGATACTATGAGCAATGATTTGCCAACAGACAAGAGAACTTGGAGGAGATGAACAAATTCTTGGATGCATATAATCTACAAAGATTGAATCAGGAGGACATAGAAAACCTGAATAGACCCAAAACAAGCCAGGATAAAAATCAGTAATAAATAACCTCCTGACAAAGAAAAGTCCAGGTTCAGATGGCTTGACTTCTAAATTCTACAAAACCATTAAGGAAAAGTTAATCCCTATTCTACAAATTATTTGTAAAGATTGAAAAGGAAGGAAACCTTCCAAATTTATTTTATGAAACCTCCATCATCCTTATTCCCCAAACAGAGAAGGACATGACAAAAAAGGAAACTACAGACTAATATTGCTGATGAATATAGATGCAAAAATTCACAACAAGATACTTACAAGTTGTATTCAACAACATTTAACAAAGATTATTCATTACGATGAGATAGACTTTATCCCAGGGATGAGAGGGTGGTTCAGCATATGCAAGACCATAAATGTAAGACCCCATATTAACAGAAAGAAAGATTAAAAACCTATGATCATTTCAATTGATGCAGAGAAAGCATTTGATAAAATACAACATCCTTTCATGATTAAGACCCTCAGTAAGATTGGTATAGAAGGGTCATTTTTCAACACAATAAAGGCCATCAATGAAAAAACCTACAGGTAACATTATACTGAGTGGGGAAAAGCTGAAAACTTTCATTAAAAACTGGTATTAGGCAAGGCTGTACACTTTCTCCGCTGCTTTTTAATATACTGCTTGAAGTCTTAGCTAATGCAATCAGAAAAGAGAACAAAAGAAGAGCTTAAGTTATCTCTGTTTGCAGATGACATGATTGTATACATAGAAGACCCAATATTATTCATGAAAAAAACTTCTTGAAGTAATAAATGCATACAGTAAAGTGGCAGGATACAAAATTCAACATCCCCAAATCTATAATATTTCTATATATGAACAACAGGTTGAATGAAGTAAAGCTGAAGAAAGGAATCCCTTTCACTGTAGCAAGAAAATGTACAAGATACTGAGGGATAAACCTAAGTAAGGAAGTCAAAGACCTTTATAAAGAGAACTATGAAAATCTTTAAAAAAAAAAGATATAAAAATGGAATGACACCCCATGTTCCTGGACTGGAAGAATTAACATAATCAAAATGGCAATTCTACCCAAATTAATCTACATGTTTAAGGTAATTCCAATCAAAATACCAGAGATATTCTTCACAGATCTAGAAAAAAACAATCATAGAATTTGTCTGTAATCATAAAAGATATCGTATTGGCAAAGAAATCCTGCACAACAAGAATGGAGTGGGAGGCATATCACTCCCTGATCCCAAGATATACTGTAAAGCTGTGATCATCAAACAGCATGGTACTGGCACAAAAATAAAAATGTGGACCAATGGAATAGAATAGAGACCCCAGAAATAACCCCCAAAGCTTACAGCCAACTGATTTTTTTTTTCAGTCTGAAAACAGCCACTGTTTATTTACTGACCAGATTACAAACACA
>NW_006203459.1:5764-6150 GCF_000334495.1 Tupaia belangeri chinensis | reverse complement strand
TAAGTGTTGGCGGGGATGTGGTGAAAAGGGAACTCTCCTACACTGTTGGTGGGAATATAAACTGGTTCAGCCACTGTGGAGAACAGTATGGAAGTTCTTCAATGATCTACAAATAGAACTACCATTTGATCCAGCAATCCCACTTCTGGGTATCTACCCAAAGGACAGGAGAACACTTAGTGAGAAAAGTACTTGCACATCAATGTTTATTGCAGCTTTATTTACGATCGCTAAGACAGGGAATCAACCCAAATGCCCACAGATTGATGAATGGTTTGAAAAAATGTGGCATTTATACTCCATGGAATACTACTCAGCCTTAAAAAACAAGACCCTGGCATTTGATAGAAAGTGGTTGCTGAGTGAAGTAAGCTGGATGGGAAAGA
>NW_006203459.1:0-4594 GCF_000334495.1 Tupaia belangeri chinensis | reverse complement strand
TTGTCAGAATGGCAAAGATTAAAAATATAAAAAGTGATAAGTGTTGGCGGGGATGTGGTGAAAAGGGAACTCTCCTACACTGTTGGTGGGAATATAAACTGGTTCAGCCACTGTGGAGAACAGTATGGAAGGTCTTCCATGATCTACAAATAGGCATACAAATAGAACTACCATTTGATCCAGCAATCCCACTTCTGGGTATCTACCCAAAGGACAGGAGAACACTTAGTGAGAAAAGTACTTGCACATCAATGTTTATTGCAGCTTTATTTACGATCGCTAAGACAGGGAATCAACCCAAATGCCCACAGATTGATGAATGGTTTGAAAAAATGTGGCATTTATACTCCATGGAATACTACTCAGCCTTAAAAAACAAGACCCTGGCATTTGATAGAAAGTGGTTGCTGAGTGAAGTAAGCTGGATGTGAAAGAAAGATATTGTATGTATTTACTTAATATATGCTGACTATACACATTTTATGGTAGATGTTGAAATATTGGAAGGCATAAAAGCAGCGAAAATAGCGATGATAAGACAGTGTGGAACGGTGTGGGAGAAGAGAAGAGTGTGGAGAAGGATAGCATGAGAACAAATAGAGGGGCATGACATTAGTGGGATTCAGATATGGGTTTTTACCTGTTGATCATGGCATGTATAGTATTCTCAACAGGTCAAGTCTGAGAAGTATTTCATGCTGGGTAAAGTGTTTTTACAAGAAAAATTTTAGTGATTGAATGTTTAAAAAATCATTGGAATGATAATAATGTGAAACAAAATCAAAAGCTATTAGATGATGATGATCAGGATTTTAATGTCTTTGTATTGACTAATATGAATGGTATTCCTTCTGGAGAAAGAAATGTAATACACTGTAAAGTTATATGTGATTCAATGTAATATAAACAAGATTATGATAATAACGCAAAAATTAAAAAAAAAATAGAAAAAAAAAAAAGAAATCACTTCCCAAGGGGGAATGGCCATACTGCAGTCCCTTCACTGCCTGGGATTTTGGCACTGCAGGCACGCTTAACAGGTGTAATTTTCAATCTGCCAGATCTGTGACTCAAACTTTTGTCATTCATGTGGGAGTCCAGCACTTTAACCACTACACAACCTATTGACTCCACATAAAGTCATTTTTAGAAGTCAATAAAATTGATAAACCTCTATTCAGATGATCAGTAAAATAAAAAAGAGAAGACTCAAATTATCAATGTGAAAAATGAGATAGATGGCATTATCATAATTTCTAGATTTTCTTATTTCAATTTCATTTATGTATTTAATCACATTATTTATCTTGCAAAGTGAATATTTCAACATGTGTACGTTTTTCACTAGTTCAGTTGACAATATCTTCAACAGATAATAACCAGTCCAGTTATCTTGAACAGATAATAACCCATTTCTTTCTTTTTTTTTTTTTTTTTGGAGAGGTTTTTGCTATAGGGCGCGTGTGTCGCCAGACAGACAGAGAGAGGCAGAGAGACAGAAAGAGAGAAATCAAACCCCAGGGGGAATAGCCACACCGCAATCCCTTCTCCTCCGTTCTGCTCTCAGGATCTTTGGCAGATATGCACACGCGCCCGGCTTGAGTTTAAAGCCACTGGGTTCGGGACGCGAACTGCGGTTGATTACTTGAGAGTCTAGCGACATAGCCATTACGCTAACTGCTGGTCCCTAATAACCCATTTCTTTGTCCCATAAATGATTTGCTTCTCTATTTTTCTCTTTAATATCCTTCCTCAAACTCTACTCCTTCACCGACCTTCTTCCCACACTGTATCTGGTATTCACAACCATTTACTATATTTCTATAACCTTTAGTCACTCAGTTTCAGTCATAGAGTGAGGACACTCGGTATGTATAAAGAGGAGACATACGATGTCTCTCCTTCCTAGCCTGACTTGCTTCACTCAGCAGTAAATCTTCCATATTCATCCACGTCATGTCAAAAGCCCGGGTCTTCTTGCTTTTTATGACTCAGTAATATTCCATAGAGTATATATGCCACACTTTTTCAATCCATTCATCTATTCGTGCCCATTTGGGTTTGTTTCATGTCTTAGCAATTGTGAATAGTGCCGCATACACATTAATGTGCAATCACTTTTCGAATTAAGATTTCTTCTGTCCTTCGGGTAGATACCAAGGAGTGGGATTGCCGAATTGTATGGTAGTTATATTTTTAGATCTTTGAGAAATCTTCAAATTGCTCTCCATAGTGACTGGACCAATTTACATTCCCAGCAGCAGTGAAAGAGAGTTCTCCTTTCACCATACCTATGCCAGCACTTATAATTTTTTTCTTTTTTAATCAAGAAGTCACTCTGACTGGGGTTAGGTGGTATCTCAATGTGGTTTTGATCTGCATTTCCCTTATAATGAGAGACATTGAACATTTTTTTCATATCCCTTTTGGTTATTTCTATGTCTTCCTTAGTTATTTTTTCAACTAATTTCCCCATCTTTTAATGGGGTTAATCATCTATTTTTGGTACAGTCGCTTGGGTTCCTTGTGTATTCTGGTTATCCATCCCTTATCTGATGCATAGTTTACAAAAATATTTTTCCATTCTGTGGGCTGTCGATTCATACTATTTATTGTTTTTTTTTTTGTTTGTTTTGGTTTTTTTTGCCATGCAGAAACTTCTTAGTCTGATGTAATCCCACTTGTATATTTTGGGGATTATTGACTGTGCCTTGGGGGTCTTGTTTAAGAAGTTTTATCCTACTTCAATGTCTCCTAGAGTTTCTCCAGTGTTTTCCAACAGCAGTTTTATGCTTTGAGGTATTAGGTTTAGATTTTGTTCCACTTTGAGTTGATTTTTGTCAATGGTGAGTGGTAGGGGTTCAGATTTAGGTTTCTGCAGTTGGATATCCAGTTTTTCCAGCACCATTTGCTGAAGAGGTTTTCCTGGATTGATTGGTACCCTTTGGAAAAAAAATCAGTTGTCTGTATGTATGGGAGTTTATTTCTAAGGGATTTTATTCTGTTCCATTGACCCACCTGTCTATTTCTGTGCTGAAACCATGCTGTTCTGATTACCTCAGCTTTGTACTATGTTTCTGGGTTAGGAAGTGAGATGCTACTCACTCCACTCTTCTTGTGCAGGATTGCTTTGGCAATACAAGGTCTTTTATGTTTCCAGACAATTTCTATGATTGTCTTTCTACATTTGTGAACAATGTCTATGGCACTTAGATTAGGACTGCATTAAATATGTAGATTAATTTGGGTAGAATTGTCACTTTGATTATATTAATTCTTCCAATCCAGGAACATGAAATGTCCTTCTGGTTCTTTATGTCATTTTAATTTATTTTTTATTAGCTTCTCGTAGTTTACTTTGTGGAGTTCTTTAACTTCTTTGATTAGATTTATTCCTAGGTATCTTATACATTTTGTGGCTATGATAAATGGAATTACTTTTTTCAGTTTTATCTCAGTCTTTCTGCTGTTAGTATATAGAAATTATATAGACTTCAGTATGTTGATTTTGTATCCTGCAACTTCATTTTATTCATGTATTACTTCCAGAAATTATTTCATGGATATTGTTGGGTCATTGATGTATACAATCATGTCATCTGAAAATAAAGAGAGTTTTCACCTCTTTTTTTCCTATTCAGATGTGTTTTATGGTATTCTCTTTTCTGATTCCTTTAGCAAGGACTTCCAGTAGTGTATTGAAAAGGAGGGAAGAAAGTGGACATCCTTTCTTGTACCAGTGTTTAATGGGAAAACTTTCAGCTTTTCTCCATTCAGGATGATGTTAGCTATGGGATTTTCTTTTTTTTTTTAATTTATTTATTTTTATTTACATTTTTTAATACATTCAATCACATTATTTAGCATACAAGGTGATCATTTCAGTATATGAACAGTTCTCCCCGGTCAAGTTGATCAAAATATAACAACGCTACCTCCCGGTCTCAACAATGCTGTCTTCGTATCACTCCTCCAAATGTTCTTCCCCAGGCCCCACTCCTTCACACACACCACATCTGGCATTCACATCCACCTCTTGTGTTTGTACATCCTTCAGCCCATCATTTTCAGTTATAGAGTGCAGACATTCGGTATATATTAAGTGGAGACATACAGTGTCTCTCCTTCATAGCCTGACTTGCTTCACTCAGCAGTAAATCTTCCATATTCTTCCACTTTCTGTCAAAAGCCAGGGTTCTGTTGTTCTTAATGGCTGAATAGTATTCCATAGAGTATGTGTGCCACAATTTTTCAATACATTCAGATGTACAGGGGCATTTGGGTTGGTTTCATGTCTTAGCAATCGTGAAAAGTGCCACAATAAACATCGATGTGCAAGCAGTTTTCCAATGAAGAATTCTGTCCTTTGGGTAGATTCCAAGAAATGGGATTGCTGAATCACATGGCAGTTCTATTTGTAGACTTTTGAGGAATCTCCAAATTGTTCTCCACAGTGGTTGGAACAATTTACATTCCTACCACACGGGCCAACACTTATCTTTTTTTTTTTTAATCTTAGCCATTCTGACTGGGGTTAGGTGGTTCTCGTTGTTGTTTTGATCAGTATTTCCCTTACGATGAGGGATGTTGAGCA
>NW_006203458.1:0-873 GCF_000334495.1 Tupaia belangeri chinensis | reverse complement strand
CACTCTATGCTATAACCTGAAAGATTGGATGGTATAATAGCAAGGAGGGCTACTAAGGATACTGGAGAAAGCATGGAAGGGGTGATAAAGAGGGGATAGAGGGAGAAAAACATTTAACAGAAAAAAATTGAAAATTTATCTGTTGATAATGATATATATGGTAATATATGTGACTTGGCTAATACGTACTTAGCTAATATTTAAGCTGGGAAAAACCATGCTGTGCACTGTAAAGATGTACAGTGATTACACATTATTTTAAAAATGTAAAAAAATAAAAATTTAATAAGCTACACGTTATTCTAAGAGATGCACCACATTTAACAAGTCCGGATTGGACATTTTATGCAGTTTCTAATTTTCTATGGCTCTTAATAATTGCACTCAATGTATTTGCACATATTTTCTTTTCTCTTTTTAAAATGCTTTGAAGAGCCAACAGGTGGCAAAGTGATTATTTTGCAGGAGTCCCACATGGCCAGCCCTGGTAAAACTCAAGGGCCACGCACTTATGCAAGCATGAGCATGTGCTTGTGCATGTGCATGTGTGTGTGTGCTTTCCCTAGATCCCAGGAGGAGAACGCAGGAGAAGGGATTGTGGCATGGTCATTCCCCCGGGAGGTGATTTTCTATTTTCTACTTTGCTCTCACTGACTCTTTCTCTCTGCCTGGGGAGTGCACACTCCCTAAGGCAAAAAAATCTCTAAAGATATACACACACACGCACGCAGTGTGTGTGTATATATATTTATATTATACATATCTATATATTATACATATATATAAAAATATATATACATATATATTTATATATGTATTATATTATACATATATATTAAACATATATATACATATATTTATATATGTATTTAT
>NW_006203457.1:821221-822861 GCF_000334495.1 Tupaia belangeri chinensis | reverse complement strand
ATTGTAATTATTGTTTTTCTTAAAAAAATAACAACAACAAAAATATATTAAAACAAATAGAAAACCGTGCAGAGCCATGAGGAATCCTCTTCTGAAGG
Organism: Tupaia belangeri chinensis; assembly: GCF_000334495.1. NCBI lineage: Eukaryota > Metazoa > Chordata > Mammalia > Scandentia > Tupaiidae > Tupaia > Tupaia belangeri. Next base: position 822,763 of record NW_006203457.1, on the reverse strand, counting down.
AAGGCCTCAACTCTCCTGCCTGGGCGGAAGGACCAGAGGGGATTATTAACAAAACAAGAGGTGGAGCTGAGAGCAAGAGAAAAACTTCACCTTTAAAAACATCATAAAAAGAAAAATTACAGAAAAATGAGAAGACAGAAGCAAAGAGAGATAGAGACACAGAGACAGAGATAGAGGGTCAAAGGGGCGCCCTACCATGCTAGGTTTGCTTGCTGGAGGCTGAATTATCAGTAGAAAATCTTTATTTCTCCTATCCCCTGAAATGACTAGTTCACAGGAGCCATGAGGAATCCTCTTCTGAAGGAAGGCCTCAATTCTCCTGCCATGCTAGCTTTGTTTGCTGGAGGCTGAATTATCTATCAGTAGAAAATCTTCATTTCTCCTGTCCCCTGAAATGACTAGTTCACAGGAGCCATGAAGAATCCTCTTCTCTGTGCCACAGTTTTTCTATCCATTCATCTGTTCATGGGTATTTGGGTTGTTTACATGACTTAGCAATTGTGAATAGTGCTGCAGTAAACATCAATGTGCAAGCACTTTTCTGATTAAGTATTCTGTCCTTTGGGTAGATACCAAGGAGTGGGAATGCTGGATTCTATAATAGTTATATTTGTAGATATTTGAAGAATCTCCAAATTGTTCTCCATAGTGGCTGGACCGATTTGCATTCCCACCAGCAGTGTAAGAGAGTTCCCCTTTCACCACACCCCCATCAACATTTATCATTTTTGTTGTTGTTGTTGTTTAATCTTAGTCATTCTGACTGGGGTTAGGTAGCATCTCATTTTTGTTTTGATCTGCATTTCCCTTACAATGAGGGATGTTGAGCAGTTTTTCATATACTTTTTGCTATTTGTATGTCATCTTTAGAGAGTGGTTTTTTCAACTCATTCTCCCATATTTTAATAGGACTGATTGTCTTTTTCCAGAACAGCTGCTTGAATTCCTTGTGAATTCTGGTTCTCAGTCCTTTATCTGACCCATAGTTTACAAAAATATTTCCCATTCTGAGGGCTATTTATTCATACTAATTACTGTGTCTTTTGCCATGCAGAAACTTCTTAGTCTGATGTAATCCCATTTGTCTATTTTGGGGGTTATCAACTGTGCCTTGGGGATCTTATTTAAGAAGTCTTTGCCTACCCCAATGTCTCCCAGAATTTCCCCAGTGTTTTTCAGGAATAGTTTTATAGTTTGAGGTCTTAGATTTAGATCTTTGATCCACCTTGACTTGATTTTTATCAGAGGTGAGAGGTAGGATTTCAGATTCTTCTTTCTGCAGGTGGAAATCCAATTTTTCCAGCACCATTTGGTGAAGAAGTTTTCCTTTTCCCACTGGATTGACTGGTACCCCTTGTCAAAAATCAGTTGACTGTATGCTTGGGAATTTGTTCCTGGGAACTCTATTCTGTTCCATTGGTCCAAATGTCTGTTTCTGTGCCAGTACCATACTATTTTGATCACCACAGCTTTGTAGTATATTTTTGGGTCAGGGAGTGAGATGCTGCCCACTCCACTCTTCTTGTTTAGAATTGTTTTGGA
>NW_006203457.1:819962-821090 GCF_000334495.1 Tupaia belangeri chinensis | reverse complement strand
TTGATTATATTAATTCTTCCAATCCAGGAACATGGGATATCCTTCCACTTTTTGTGTCATTTTCAATTTTTTTTTTTATCTTCTCATAATTTTCCTTGTGGAGGTCCTTAACTTCTTTGGTTAGATTTATCCCTAAGTATCTTATACTTTTTGTGGCTATGGTAAATGAATCAACTTTTTTCAGTTTTATCTCAGTCTGCTGGTTGTTCGTATATATAAATGCCATAGATTTCTGTATATTAATTTTGTATCCTGCAACGTTACTGTATTCATGTATTACTTCCAGAAATTTTTTCATGGAAACCATTGGATCTTCTATGTATACAATCATGTCATCCACAAATAGAGAGAGTCACCTCTTCATTTCCTATTTGAATGCCTTTTATGTTTTCCTCTTTTCCGATTGTGTTGGCCAGGACTTCCAGTAATATAGTGATGAGGAGTGGAGAAAGTGGGCATCCATTTCTTGTACCTACTTTTAGTGGAAAAGTTTTCAGTTTTTGTCCATTGGGGATGATGTTCACTATGGGTTTTTTATAGATAGCTTTTATTATGTTGAGAAATGACCATTTTGCTGAGAGTCTTGATCATGAAGGGATGTTGTATCTTATCAAATGCTTTTTCTGCATCAATGTATATGACCATATGGTTTTTATCTTTCTTTATGTTAATATGGTGTATTACATATATGGTTTTGTGTATGTTGAACCAACCTTGCATTCCTGGAATAAAGCCTACCTGATCATGATGTATAATCTTTTTTATAAGTTATTGGATATGATTTGCTAGTATCTTGTTGAGAATCTTTGCATCTATATTCATCAGGGATATTGGTCTATAATTTTCCTTCCTTGTCCTGCCCTTATCTGATTTAAGAATAAGGGTGGAGAATTTTACCTTTTTTATAAAAGAGCTTCCACACACATAATCTCACATTATCCTGACAATTATCCTCCAAGATACATAGGGCCAGGAAACTTGAACACAACATATAGAAGTTAAACGACTTGCTCATAACCATATTGCGTATTAATGATAGAACCAAGTTGAACCCATGTCTTATGACTCCTAATTCAGTGTAAATACACAGAAAAATGATATGCTCTAATATGGCTGGATGCTGAAAGA
>NW_006203457.1:808873-819780 GCF_000334495.1 Tupaia belangeri chinensis | reverse complement strand
TGCCCCCTGGGGGTGATTTCTCGCTTTCTGTCTCTCTGTCTTTCTAGTGAGTGCATGCACCCTGTAGCAAAAACTTCTCCCCCAAAAAAATCTTATCACCTGTAACTTCGTTACTTTTAAAGGTGCTTTATCTTCATTAGTTTGAAGAGAATAGAGTTGTCACTACTCAAGTATTTTTCCCTGAGTACAAAATGTCCTATACAACCTAGAGACCCATAAACATCATCGGGTCACCATCATAATAAATAATATACCCCAAAGAGCTGGGTGAGTATTTGGGTGAAGTTACTAAAGAATACCCATGTTGTGAAAATACTTTCCATCTATCAGCTTTACTCAAGTTGTCTGAGAACTAGGCAAAGGTGTTTAAATGGATGTACCTCCTAGACAAATGTGTCCAGAATTATCTATTTTAACTCTGTTTAATTGGACTAAGCAATTCCGTAACCTCAAATTTTTTACATTTTAAAAATTTTATTTATTGATAATATAATCTTGTTTATATTACATTTAATCACATAGATCTTTACAGTGTATTACATTTATTTTCCCAGAAAGAATATCATGCATATCAGTCAACACAAAGACATTAGTATCCACATCATCATCATGAAATAGCTCTTTATAATTTTTTCAGATTTTTTTATTCTTATTATTTTTTAAACATTCAATCACTACTTATCATTTTGCTTATGAAAAGAATTTATCCAACATGAAATACTTCTCAGACCAGTGCTGTTGAGAGTACTATACATGTTATCATCAACAGGTAATAAATAATTTCTGTGTCCCACTAATGTCATGTCTCTCTATTAACAATTTTTTATGTGCCACATTACATGAATTTTCACCTGAGTGAGACAGAGACAGACACAGAGAAAATGAGAAATCGCCCCTCAGAGAAGATGGCAAAGCTGAAATCCCTTCTCCCCATTCTCTTCTCAGGATTTTGAGCATGTACATACAAGGCCCAAGGCGATTTTCAAGCAACTGGGTCCGGGACTTGAACCATGGTTGGCTATGTGGGAATTCAGTGCCTTACCCATCATGCCACCTGCTGTTAGCCTCACCTTTTTATTTTAAATTTATTTATTAAAACTTATTTGTTTTATGAGCAAGATATAGAGAGAAAGAGGGAGAGAGAGACAGAGAGAGAGACAGATGCCCCCCACACACATGCAAGATCTTGATGTCATGATCCACCTGTAGCCTCACTCAAATCTGGATCGTGGGCACATGTGTGCCTGGTATACTTAAGGAAGTCTCTGGATGAAAACCTAAAACCTTCCTATGTTGGTCACCCTCAGCATGTTTTACTGTTGCACCATCACGGGACACAAACCTCACTTTTTAGAATAGCATCTTGAACTAAGAAAGAAATTTTTTAAAAAACAATGCATCCGAGCAATAAGAAATTATCATTAAAAGCCAGTGCTTCCATTCTTTCTCTACATTTCTAAGGAGGCTGATTATCTGATGTTCAAATCCTCAGCAAGGTGAAAAGAGGGGCTATCAGAGGCAAGCACACTGACAACAAAACTGTCAGACTGTCATTTGTCAGTTTTCATGAGGAAAAGATCAGAAAAGCAGTAATTCCCCAAAACAAGAACTCACATAAAACAATAGCTGTGTGTCATTTGGCATAGGAGTAATCAGACCCCAGTGGCATCTTTACAAAATAACGTAGGATACTCTTCAGATTCTGAATGATGTCCCTAACTCATTAGAACATTAACCAAAAACAAAAGGTTAAAAGAATTATAAATTTTTGTTCTCTGCTTTAAAATACAGAGGCAAAAATTCTGAAGCACAATGTTCCCAAGTACTAAATATGAAAATAAATACATGTACTAATTAGATTTTTAAATTTTTGTTTGAAGTAAAATCAATAATAATGAAGAATTTTTTTTTTTAAAGAGTTAATTAAGAAATAAATTTCAGCTATGTGGAAAACTGTGCCGGTTGGAATCCCAAAACTTCTCCATAGCTGAAGTTTACTGCAGTTACATAGCAAATTAGTCAGCATGAGTGATTTTCCCTAACTTGGCCACCACAGACAGAAAATTGCCTACACTAATATATCTGATAATGTGGCCCTCTCTTAAAGCTTTTCTGGTCATGGTAACATTGCAGAGCACTCTAGGTAATGAGATAACAAATGCTGAGCTTGCTGCAAATCCCTTTAAGCAAAAAAAATATTTGGGATCACAATTGCAAAGGTGCAAAAGATACACCAGAACATTCCTAAATTGTATGTAAACCTTGTAAATATGAAAGGGTGGGGACATCATTCTTATAGATGGTCTCTTTCGAAAAGATTATGCACTAATATGTACTACAAAAATGTATTTATTTCTTCATCTATAAGCACACTGACAATAAAATTGTCAGACTGTCAGTTGTCAGTTTTGGTGGAGAAAAGATCAGAAAAGCAATAATTCCCAGAAACGAGAACTCAAATAAAACAATAAATGTGTGTCATTTGGCATAGGAGGAATCAGAACTCAGGGTCATTTTCATGCAATAACATAGGACACTATTCAGAAGGCCTGATGATAGCTGAGGGCCAGCCATAGTAGCATAGCAGTAATGGAAGGATCTTTGATGCCAAGACCATACAGAAAAGTTCTGAGTTTGTATCAGGTCTCCCTGTTAATGCTGAGCACGTACACATGCCAGCGATCCTGTCTGGCTGAGGCTGGGAGTAAGACTGCAGCATGAAGACTCTGTCAGGGATCTATCTCTCTCTTCATGCCTCTCTCATGAATGAACTAAAAAATAAACTTTTAAAGAATTAGCTGAGAATTCTTTAATCGGTATTTCTGCTATTTTCGGTATGTACTCTTACCTACCTGTGGAATAATGTGAGCATAAGAAAATAGTTCTATACTATTTGTTTATAAATTTGTAAGTATACTTAATGGTTACCTTTGAAAGAGAAAAACTTTCATAAAGGGCCTAGGTACAATGAAGAATTTGGGAAGTAGAGTACACTTTTCAACATTTTCAAGAGGATGATACTTCACATAGTGTGTTTTAGCTCTCTCTACCTCCAAATTCTGAATTTAATATTCTTAAATTCAAATTAGGGTCATATATATCCCAAGTTTTTTGCAATATTTTTCTGAATTATAAAGACTGAACTGTCCAGAATTATGGCTGGTACCAACTAAATTTCTACATTAACATATTCCCTTCATTTGAATGATAGACTGTTTCTAGCAAAGACAATCAATTAGCAAGTTATAGTTCTTCTATTTTCTTTTACAGTGAAGAGACATATTCCACAATTGATTGAGATGAGGAAATTTCAAACAACTACAGGCCCATGAGCCTGAATTGTCCCAACACATCTATATATGATATTTCTGTGAGTCTAACAAGTAGATCTTGAGATAGAAAGTAATCTTAAGAGCATAGAAATTAGATTAGTTTCTGATTAAAATGTCATTTTAAGTTGGTTGAGGCTATTGTGCAGCAGGAGAACTGTGTTAAATAACCAGTAGGGCTAATTGTATTACTGTATTCATTATTTGTTTGGCACAAAATTAATTAAAGTGCACACACACACATATATACACATGCACATCAGTGTATGCTTACTGTAGGACTACATTGTAAACTGGTGCAGCACTCTCTTTTCTACCATCCTCTGAGAGTAACTTTTCTCTTCTCCCTTGCTGGGAAAAGTCATTTCACATGCTGTAATAATATGTAGTGATTGAATATATAAACAATGCATTTAATGGCTTAAGCAGTATCATGGTGCTTTAGTTATTCATTTAGCAGAAGGACAATTAGTTCAGAAGTAACTCTCCGGTCATTTTCCTGATTAATGCCACTTTATTGCCTCCATTTGGCAGACGGCTATTTCATTACTAATCAAGGTAAAAGTCTGAAGTATTCCTGGATTCAAGTAATATCTACTATCTCCATAGGAATTGCCTATGACTGGGATTTACTTTTAAAATATGTTGCAATGCCAAAGATGGATTGGAAACCTTCATTTGTTATGCTCTGGCATATTCTGGCTGTGCCTTTAGGTTAAAGGTATTTATTTAAGATCTACAATGTATCTATTAAAAGTCAGCCCTTTCCAGAATGTCATAGATATATAACACCAAATGTAATTTTGGGTTTAAGGTTGGTGAACTCTGGCATTCAATCAGATATTTAATTTTTAAAATCAGAGTGTACTAGCACTGATGATGGTTATACTTTTTATTCTATTATTCTTCAGTTGTAATGTCTGATAGCATAGAGAATTTTGTTGCCCTGTAAAACCCTTTTATAGGGTTTTATGACTAATTCAAGGGTTTGAAATGTAAAGGACAGAAGGCGAGGTTAATAGAAAACAGATAAAATAGACAATGCCATTTAAAATGGAGCCCTGATATATCTAGGAAAGAAAATATTAAGTAAGCTTCTAGATAACATTAATAGTGCTTAATCTGCTGGTTAATCTATAAGCCAGTTTTCACTATATATAAAATTATGTGAGACCATACTCAACAGGTAGGTTTGAATCTCTCCCTTTTCTTAAAGTCTATATTGTAAGTATCAATAGCGAATAAAAAAGAAATTTCTAATTCCAGCTACTTAGATTTTTTGTCATTACTGAGGATTCAATTTTTCAGAAGATAAGAAATTATGGAAAGTATAAGAAACTTAGCTAAAAAAATTATAGCAGGAGTATAACAGTTAAATGCTGAGAACACCCTTAATCTGGATGAGATATTAGCTGATGGTGGGAGAGTCCTCCTTTAAATGAGGCAAACTCTCCTTTATTAGGTGGCATCGTAGGGCTGACTCCTAAAATACAGGCAGTTCTGGGGCCAGCAGGTGAAGTAGTGGTTAAGGCACTGGACTCCCACATGGCTGACTGTGGTTTTACTCTCAAACTCGGTGGCTTAAAACTCATGTTGGGCATGTGTGTGTGCATGCTTCAAATCCCAAGGGGAGAATGGAGGAGAAGGGATTGTGGCCAGGCCATCCTCCCTGGAAGGGTGGGGGGAGTGATTTCTCACTTTCCCTCTCTCTGTCTCTCTGTCCCTCTATCTTCGGTGAGGACATGTGCCCTATGACAAAAACCTAAAAAAATAAGTAATAATAATATATAGGAAGTTCTTACCTATGTGAATGGGGTTTCACGGAGGTATGGATATTTGAAATATATTTAACCAACATTTGTTATATATTACACAACTGGTTTGAGAATGGAGTGAATTTAACTTCCTAATTGTATATTATATTAGGCTTATGAGGGTAAGGAAAATAGGACAGAGGGTATAGGAAGCCAAATTGAGATTCTAAAACAATGTGATAATAATCCATGTGCAGTTAATTGAGATTTATCATATATTTCAATATTCTGCTTGATGTTCCATTGAATAATTATTGAAAAAAGATGTCTCGGGCCATCAAAATGGCATAATGGTTAAGGTGCTGAACCACCACATGGCCAATCTCTGAGTCCCAAAATCAGTGGCTTAAAAAAACATGCCAGTTGGGACCAGAAGTTAGTGTAATGGCTATGTCGCTGGACTCCCATGTAGTCGAACGCGGTTCGAGTCCCGGACCCAATGACTTAAACTCACGCCAGGCACATGTGCATGCTGTCCCAAGATCCCGAGAGGAGAATAGAGGAGAAGGTATTGCAGCATGGCCATCTCCGCTGGGGGGTGATTTGTTGCTTTCTATCTCTCTCTGTCTTTCTGGCGAGCACACACACCCTATATAGCAAAAACCTCTCCAAAAAAATCATGCCAGTTGCGTTGTGAGTGCTCCAAATCCTAGGAGGACAATGGAGAGAAGGGATTGTGGCCTGGCCAGCCCCCCGAGAGGTGATGTCTCACTTTTCGTCTTACTGTCTCTGTCTCTCTCTGGTGAGTGCACACACCTTCTGGCAGAAACAAAAAAAAAGGAAATAAAACAAAACAAAAAAGATGTCTTTCTTTTATATTTGTAGTTTCTGAAGATGTAAACAATGTAATTTTTTTTTTTGAGAGGTTTTCGCTCTAGGGCGCGTGCGCTCGCCAGACAGACAGAGAGAGACATAGAGACAGAAAGCGAAAAATCAGCCCCCAGAGGGGATGGTCACGCCGCAATCCCTTCTCCTCCATTCTCCTCTCGGGATCTTGGGCACGCACGCATACGCGCCCGGCGTGAGTTTTAAGCCACCAGGTCCGGGACGCGAACCGCGGTCGACTACGTGGGAGTCCAGTGACATAGCCATTACGCTAACTGCTGGTTCCCAACAATGTAATTTTAATACACTGAAAAAACATAAATGATCTTGTTTTCTAAGTATTTAAGGCTTTTATGCATGTATCAATTATACATTGCAATTGTAGAAAACAGAATTAATTTGCCAGAGTTAATGTTAGTTACGGAAATTCTAGAGCCTTTAAGAAAGTGATGGTTGGTACCAGCAGTTAGCGTAATGGCAATGTCCCTGGACTACCATGTAGTCGGCCACAGTTTGCATCCGAGAGCCGGTGGCTTAAAACTCATGCTGGGCGCGTGTGTGTGCATGCCCAAGATCCTGAGAGGAAAATGGAGGAAAAGGGATTGCGGTGTGGCCATCCCCCCTGGGGGGTGATTTCTCACTTTCTGTCTCTCTGTCTCTCTCTGTCTGTCTGGCGAGCGCATGCACCCTATAGCAAAAAACCTCTCAAAAAAAAAAAAATAAAAAGAGAGTGATGGTTAGGGTCTAGGCTGAGGGCTAGCGTGGGTGTCTGTGAATTGATAGCCCCCTCTGGGCATCTCGAGGGCTTGCACCCCCACGGTTCACTCCAGCAATCTTTTTGTTGTCCTACAAGCTAGTGCCTTGCAAAGATGGGACAGTGCTCCTTGTGGTGTATTCTGAGGGGAGATTATGGTTGATGCTGCCCACAAGGCTCTGCTTCTGCTCTGAGGACGTCTGTTACACCAGGAATATCCCTCGGCTCTGGAGGGACACTGAGTTTTCTCGGAGGGCATCAGTTGATGGTTCCAGCAGTAGAATTTGGCCAAGTCTGGAACTGCCTGTGTGACGATCCCTGATGGTTCCCAGTCTTTACCTTAGGGCCTTCTCTGTGGCCATGTCAGATACCAGGGAGGATCCTGCTTCTGAAAGCAACCAAGTTGGGGCCGGGAGGGGTAGGGAGGGCTGAGAGCTGACTGTCCTTGGAACTCTCCCTCCCAAGTTCCTTGGACTGCGACATGGCTATGAATATAGTGGAAGACTCCCGAAACTTTCCTACCTGACCCAGAAAAGACACTGCCCTCAAACCTGGGAAGAAAGCCACGCAGCCACTTGTGTGGTTGCCAAGGGAAGGATGAGATGGCCAGGAGCCTGGGCACCATGCCCACAGGGTCTCACATTTCTTACACCAGCTTTGCAGCAGTCCCACCTTTGGATCGGCACCCCCGCCCCCACCCTGTTATGTTTAAATGCCCTACTTTGGATGTTGTTTTCTTCCGGTTTGGCTCAGAAGCCCCTGTCTGCAGTGTACAGCTGCTTCCACCGCCACCTGCCCCATTGTTTCCCTTGGAGCCTAGAACTCTTGGGCTGAGTCAGGGGATCTCAGCACTGGCCTCCTGCCCTCCACCTGAGTGTCCTTTGTATTAACTTATTGGTCCTATACAACGCCTGTTGCAGTTGCAGAGGGGCTCTGTCCATGGCTACAGGGCTGAAACTGGGAGGGTTTTTTTGTTTGTTTATTTGTTTGTTTTGAGAGGTTTTCACTATAGGGCGCATGCACTCACCAGACAGAGAGAAAGACAGAGACAGAAAGCGAGAAATCACCCCCACAGGGGGGATGGCCATGCAGCAATCCCTTCTCCTCCATTCTCCTCTTGGGATCTTGGGCATGCGCGCACACGTGCCCAGCATGAGTTTTAAGCCACCGGGTCCGGGACCCGAACCACGGTCCACTACATGGGAGTCCAGCGACATAGCCATTACGCTAACTGCTGGTCCCAAACTGGGAGGTTTTGTATCAAACGCTTCAATAACGTCTGGTCTTTGTCACTGGAAAAAAAAAAAAAGAAAGTGATGGTTGATGGCTGAAGGGGTAAGGAAGAGGAGGTATGGCTCACATATATATAATTTCTCTTCACTTGTGGTTGTGTTTATCTGTGTGACTTAACACTCCAAATATACTAGGACATCATAAATGAGCCTTTTTGTCATGAGTCCATGTAGAGTAAAGAGCTTGCTTTCTTAGAGACTGGTCAATGCGATTGTCTTCACATCACTTTTCTTCAACCTGTGTGAGAAATCACTTCTCAACTCTGGCTAAGGTCATTTATGATCATTCTATTTATTTATTTTTATTAGTTGTTTTATGCTTTGATTCCAATAGTCAATCACTATAATTCTGACAATTAGTCATTTCAGTAATTAACTGAAATCTTTTCCAATCTAATTAATGTACACATAATGAAATAGTAAGTCCAAATGCTCTCTCCTACAGCACAAAGTCCCTTTTGTGACAGATAAAAATTAACTAAATCACTAGGCCTGTAAACTTACTTCAGGACTATAAACTTACTTGTGACTTTAGATGAACTGAAGTGCAGCTTTTGCTCTTCTATACTCTTGGTGCAGTTACTAATACAGCGATTGAGTGTCTTGAAGAAATAGCTGAAAGAGTAAAAAAACAGAAGAAAGTAGAATTTCAGATGACTGTGAAAGGATAGTCCTGGAATCTTCTGAAATTGTTTAGTAAATATTTTAATAATTGAATAAGTTAAAGTGAATGTTTTATTTTTCATGGCAAATCTGAAAGGAGAATGTTTAGTTTTGACTGGCATTGTGAGAATTTGCTTGATGTGTAAAAACAAAAGCAAAGGATTAACAGAATAATTCTACTCTTTAAAAATAACTTCCAGGGACCAGCAGTTAGTGTAATGGCTATGTCGCTGAACTCCCATGTAGTCGACCACGGTTCGAGTCCTGGACCCAGTGGCTTAAGCTCACTCTGGGTGTGTGTACGTGTGTGCCCCAGATCTCGAGAGGAGAAAGGAGGAGAAGGGATTGCGGCATGTCCATCCCCCCCCCCAGGGGGAGTGATTTCTTGCTTTCTGTCTCTCTGTCTCTCTGTCTGTCTGGCGAGCACACGCACCCTATAGCAATAACCTCTCCAAAAAAAATAGACTTCCAACTTAAATACCTGTTACTGTTTCATTGTTATGTCAGTATGGATCTTCAAATCTCACTGGCACTGTGATTTTCTGTCGTGTATATTAATAATTTATTTCTGATATTATACCGTTATGTTTACTCAGACAATTTATAATTATGAAAAGGTATCCTAAATGTCCTTTATAATTTTCAGGAGATATGCAGAGAAAATTTTAAATGTCTATAATTGTTTTTTAAACAAATAAAATATCTTCTTTTTAATACTGTCAGCACAGAGACTCTGACTTTTGTTGTCTCTTTTATGATTCCATAACCAGCACTAATTAGATAGTTTTGCATAATACACATGTTATATTTGGAAATGGTTTATCTGGAAAATATCAAAAGACATAATTTTTAAAGTGGACTAACATGTCAGTGGCTTAATTTTGAACATCTGCTTGTTTAGAAAAATCTGTGGATAATTACTAATATAAGTAGCAGCAATGATATACCTACTCTTGTTTTTGCAGAACAATATTTTTTGTGTTGTCTGATAACAGCTTTATAAAAAAGATAGTATGTGGTGATTTGAGGGTGAGGAGGACTTAGCAAACTCTAGTTATTGCCTAGAATTCATCCATTAGAGATTACTGTCTTTGAAAATTGAACAAATGTAGTGTCTTAGATTCCCTTATTACATCTTTAATAATGAATAGGTGAAGAAATGCCATAAAGAAATTAATTAACCATTGAGAATTTGTTGGAAATTAATTTTCCTGAACAAGGCCCATCTAGATTATAAAATAGAATGTATATTTGAAGCCATTGAAGGAGAGGTGAGTGTGTTGGTGGCAGGAAGCTGCCAGCAGAAAATGACCTAAATTTTTGCTTATCTTTCTAGCTATTTCTGATGAAATCTGGATATGGCCCTTCTCTGAGGTCAGAATTTTAAAACTAGACCCTGCTCTCAGTCTATGCTAAAATTCTGACCTTTTGAAATTTAAATAACCATATTTATTTGGCTTCATGATGTGCTTGTTTATCTTTTTCTGTTTTTCTTTTGGCACTTGTCATTGCAATTATAACAATGAAATTAGCAATAATCATATAAATATGAATATAAGGAAAATTTTTAAAAATTTATTTTGTGAGATGAATCTATGAGAGAAGACAGCAATATTAATATAAAGCACTTCAAGTCTTACAGGTTACTTAATCATGCCTTTTTTTCTTGTCATAGTCAATCTATTACATTTCAAATCCAATACTACAATATTTTTTCCTAACAAATCATGATTTATAATATTAGGCTCATAAGAACATCATATAAAATGTAGGATGACTGAATCTTCCCTTAGGAAAAGAATCAATAAATCTGACCAGCATTTCACAGTAGATCACTTAGAATGTAAAGCATTGATTTTTCTGAGTAACATGAACTAGGGCATACATACTTTTCTTTATTCAATTGAGGTTTGAAAAGAATATATTATTATTTAGAGTAATAATTAAGAGAAAAATTCCAATTTTAATATGTCCCACTAGAGAATATATAGGTAATTTTTTGGGACTAGAGAATATATAGGTAATTTTCTGGGGGAAAATTTACTGAAAGAAGTAGGGACTTCAGAAGTGTTTGTATTATGTATATAGAGAGAGCTTTTCTCAGTTAAAAAGCGAAAAAGAAAAAAAAAACTCCACTATTTCATTGTTTTAACAATAAGAACTTCAGTGCTACTAAATTTTAATTGATTTGAATATTTATTGACTTCTCTATTTCCTTTTCTTTTCTTTT
>NW_006203457.1:796772-808861 GCF_000334495.1 Tupaia belangeri chinensis | reverse complement strand
CACATTTTTCTTCCTTGTGTTTCAATATTTTCTCATTGATATGTAAGAACATTTTACATAAGAATATTAATCAACTGCAAATTTTTAATAATTTTAACATTTGAATTTTAATATTGTTTTTGACATTCTGACATTCAGAAGATTTTAAAATATTTTTGTCACATAGGTCTCTTCAGAAGCACTTCTGCTTAGAAAGTACTTACTCATCTTGAGATCCAACAAATATTTACCCCTCTTTCTTAATTACATATATTTTTAATTTCACTATGCAATCTATTTGGGATGAATTTTGATATTAGATGGAAGTGATGACAAAACTTCGCTTTTTTTAAATTAGCTAAAATAATATTTTTTGTAGAAATTTATTGAACAGACCTTCCTTTCTCCATTGTTTTGTCATGTCACGATTCTAATAAAGTTGGGTTATGACATTTTTCTCTCAAAATTTTGAGGGCCAGACAGTGGCAATAAAACTCAATATTCTTTAAGGCAATCCTATTTGGGAGGGCTGCTGGTATGTCCAGAGAACTCCCTGAATGTCCATGTTCTCGGACTGGCTAATGCTTGGAATTGAATCATGATGTCAAGACCCTGTTGGAGTTTCTCTCTTTTTCTCCCTCTGTCTCTTTCACTCATGAAGGAAATAAATAAATTAACTTAAAAATTCTTAATTACTTAGTGCATTCTGAAATGTTACCCATAGTTGCCCTTTCCGTATATGCACATTCCATGATCTCTGATCAGAGGAGGCCATAACTTCTTTTGAATACCACACTCTCCCCCTTAGTGCCTAGAACAGTGCTGGATACAACAGTCGGTATTCAATATGTCACAGTGGCCAAAGGTGAAGGCTCTGGACCTAGGCCTTCCCTGTTTGAATCCTGGCTCTGCCATATAATTTTTTTTAGTTCCCCTCCCCCACTTTTATTTATTTATTTACTTTTGGTAGAGCGTGTGTGCCCTGGCTGAAGAAAGACTGGGGTGAGAAGGTGAGAAAACATTCTTCATAGAGATGGCCATGCTGCAATCCCTTCTCCTCCATTCTTTTCTTAGGAGTTTGGGCACACATCCATACACATGTGCCTTCTATGTTTTTCATGCTGCCAGGTCTGGGACTTAAACTGCACAGTTGGTCATGTGGGATCCAGCTGCCTTAACCATCATGCCATCCATTGGCCCATATAATATATTTTTTTATATTAACTTCTCTAAATCTCAGTTTCCCTATCTATGAAATAGGGCTAAGTAACTATACCTATCTTGTAGAGATTTTTGACAGTTAAATGAGATAAAGTATGCAAAGTCTTTAAGCCCTTAGATTTTTATTATTATTATTTCTATTATAATTATTGCAGTAGCAATGCTGAGGACCAGCACTGACAATAGAAGGGTCTTATTAAGGACAGAGAAGTTCACCTCATCCTAGATTTCAAGAAACTGGCCTAGATTTGAGATGTTCTCAAAGATAACTTTGCCATGGTGGGAATCATGGTTTCATCTTTGTCATAGTGTCATATGACAAAAGGAATAAAGAGACAAAGGTAAGAAAAATGAGAGAAAGGTATTCACTATGTACTGAGGTAATATTTATTCTCTAATTTTATTAGGAAAAAAAAAGGGAGGTCAGCAGGTGTCGTGGTGGTTAAGGCACTGGATTCCCACATGGCTGACCGCAGCTCCAGAGGTGGACCAAAGGTTTGAAACTCATACTGGCACGTATGCATGCATGCTCAAAATTCCAAGGGGAGAATGGAGGAGAAGGGATTGTGGCCTGGCCATCCCCCTAGGGGTGGGTGCCAGTGATTTCTCTCTTTCACTCTCTGTCTCTCTTTGTCTTTGGCAAGTGTACATGCTCTATGGCAAAATCTCTCTCAAAAAAAAAAAATCCAGAGAGAGAAATAGAGCCATTTGTATTTGTTTGTTATAGTAGAATATTGAGGAAGAAATTATTTAAAACACTTTCTTAGTTTGAGTTGATTTGGCCTTAAAATGAGGAAATGAGGCAAATAATATAGAATGTTGTGCACAGGAAACATGTAATCCAAGCCCTCATTTTACTGATGAGAACATTAACTGACAGAAAGAGGTTAAGTGATTTATCTAAGGTTACTCAGAAAGTTATTATTAAACTTGGATTTTGAGCTTAGGATGTCTGAACATAGCCATGTTCTTTAAATTACTTCCCTGTCTGGGGTCGGCAGTTGACATGTTTGTTAAGGATGTTGGACTCCCACATGGCTGACTGCAGTTTGACTCCTGGACTTAGAGGCTTGCTTTCTCACATTCTCTTTCTCTCTCTCTCTCTCTGTCGCTCTGCTCTTCTCTGGTCAAATTAAAATAAATAAATAAAATAAAGTTAAATGAAATAATTATTTAAAACATTACTTCCCTATCTGTAGCTTAATTTGAAAATGAAGACAAAATATATTTTTAAATAATATAACTATTAAAATACTATCTCAACAAAATTCCAAGCTTCTTAGAGAAGATTAGCAATGCTGTTTTGTGTTATAAAGTACATTTAATGGAAGACAACAGGATGACATTCCAGTTAGAGATCAAAATAATTTTTTATCCCAAAATTCACAGGACTAAAATATTTGCTGAGTTGAAATGGTTGCATATTTTATTTTAAAAATTGAATGGACTGTGCTTCGACTATGCCCCATCTGGTAATAACCTCATGCAAAGTCAGTTATTCCAAGTTGCTGCCAATTGATCCTAGTGATTATCTGCAGAGCAATTGGCAAAAAAAAAAAGGTGTGTTCTAAAATGACTGTTCATATATTAACCTTTCTTTCACAAGTAAAACTTATTTTCATTAATATTATTCTTTGGATTCTGTATTCCTAAAATGTGACCCAGGGATAGAACTTCAAACAAAATAAATTCATTACATTTGTTACTTGACCAACTCAGCTGCATTGATTCTTGTTCAGATCAATTAAGTTTGGATAAATGATTTTCCTTAGCATGTAATTCCTTTATTTCAAACTGAGAGAGTTCAGGAGGGAGCAAAGATAGTGACATCAATGGAACTTATTATCATTCCCATCACACAGGTTTCCGAGATTCCCTTTCAGTTATTTTTTTCTTTTTATTAAATCAGCTATATTTGCTTTGTGTTCTTACAGCATGATGAACTCTACAGTTTGTATCTTTAACAGTGATTTTAATTGTGGGCACAATGATAAATATAAGAATACGATACCCTCTTCTGTGTGTTGAACTTGAGAGTCCTCAATTCTCTTCTCTCAAATATTGTCTCATTCAACTTCTTTTATAATCAGATTTTAGAATACTAAAAACCAGCACAGGGCAATGTATCAGACTGTCATCTGAGGCCAAAAGTGTAGATTTGACTGTAACAGAATGAAGTTCAGTGGTAACTTAATGCCTTCGATGATAAGAGAGGACTGTCTGCACATTACTAGCAGCGTAAGTACTTTTCTTTAGTTTAGTTTAGTTTTGTTTACCATATTTTTCCTACTATCCAGTTAGAAACAAAATGAGGTATTTATTGTTACAGTTCAAAATAGCCCTGTTATGCTTGAGAATGTATGTCGGAGTTGTATCCTTCAGGTCAGCTTGCCTGTGGCATGAATTCAGGCATCATTTTTATGAGAACCTGGTACCTAAAGCATAGTCATGGTAACAAAAGTGATGTGACTTCTCAGCCACTTGACTCATTTCTAGCTTTCCTACTCATTCCTTCACCACATTCTACTTCTCAATGGAGAACTGAAATGGCATTGTACTTTGAGGTTGTCCTATTGTAGTGCTGTAGCCTGTTAAATTATTAAGCCCTCTAGGAAGGTCTGTATTTTTCTGCCAAATAATGCTACTGCAAAATGTTAAATTATGAAAACCATAGACTAAAAGTGTCATTATAAAAACCAGACTGTGATGAACAATCTGCTTTTTCTTATCTGTGTTTTTTTTTTTTTTTTTTTTGGGGAGGTTTTCACTCTGTGTGCTCGCCAGACACAGAGAGACATAGAGACAGAAAGTGAGAAATCACCCACCAGGGGGGATGGTCATGCCGCAATCCCTTCTCCTCCATTCTCCTCTCGGGATCTTGGGCATACATGTACACGTGCCCGGCGTGAGTCTTAAGCCACCGGGTCCAGGATGCAAACCGTGGTCGACTACATGGGAGTCCAGCGACATAGCCATTACGCTAACTGCTGGTTCCCTCTTATCTATGTTTTTTCTCTCTTCCCTAATGAGGCTCATTAGGGGCTTGTGCATGAGAGAAGATTCAGTGTCGAGTACTCCTTTTTAAATGTCCCTGTTGAGTTGCCTCTTTGAAAAAAGACAGAGAAAATATTAGAGGCCATTTTCCCTTGCTTGTTTTTTGCCATGAAAGGAAAAGTTTTCTTTTTCTTCCCCCTTTCTCACGTTGTTAAACAAGAATGGACAATGAGTTTGAAAGAACAAAAAAGATTTTATTCTTTATTTGTGTACTATTTCTATGAAATAATGGTTTACCTTACATAGACTGTACAAAATATTTTCACATAAATTATCTCTTTTGGTTTTGAAGTAGCACTTTGTGGTGTTATTTACCACACTCTGCAGATGAATCTATTTTTTATAGAGATGTTTTTGCTATAGGTCATGAGTACTCACTGGAAACACAGAGAGAAACAGAGACAGAAAGAGAGAAATCACCCCCCCACGGGAGGAGGCCATGCCGCAATCCCTTCTCTTCCATTCTCCTCTCAGGATTTTGGGCACACATGCACACATGCCCAACATGAGTTTTAAGCTGCTGGGTTTGGGACTTGTACCATGGTCAAATACATGGGAGTCCAGCAGTTGACTCTGTGGGAGTCCAGAGATGTAACCATCTACTGGTCTCTGCAGAGGAAACTATTAAGGCCAAGAGATATTAAATTATTTTATTAAGGCAATTAAGTAATACAGTAAAAATAAGTCTATTGGATTTCTGAGTAAAGAGAAAAACAGAAACTCAGAGTAGAGAAATAAATGAGAACATCTGAAGCTTGAGAAAGAATCATTTGTCACTGCCACAGGCAGGTATATATGAAGCCCCTAGTAATTATTTCCAAGGCTAACACAGGAATTTTAAATGTCACATAAAATCAACATGGTCAAATCTCTACTTACAATCCATCTAGAAAAAAAAATAGTACAACAAATTATTTTAAATCCACCCATTCAGGATCAATGCACACTATGTCAATGTTTTATGAACAAATTTATTTAGGAAGAAAAGTCACTTTTTTGTGTCATGTTAAGAAGAAAGCGAAGTCATGTTCTATTTTTAAATTTTAATTTAATTTGTATTTCTCCAACTTTATTAAAGTATAATTGACAAATATAAATTGTCTATATTTGTGGTATACAGCAAGATATTTTGATATATGTATACATTAAGAAATGATTAAATCAAACAGATTAATATATTCATCACCTCACATACCTCTTTTTTGTGGTGAGAATATTTTACCATCTACTCTCAGCAATTTTCAAGTGTACAATATATTTTTAATAACTATGGTGTACATGTCATGCAGATCTCCAGAACTTTCTCTTCCTGGACCCTCCTGTCTGACTGAAATTGTGTAACTTTATTTTTTAGAGAGATTTTTGCTGTAAGGTGGGTCTGCTCATCAAAGAGACAGAGAGACAGAAAGTGAGAAATAACTCCCCAGGGTGGATGGCCACGCTGCAATGCCTTCTACTACATTCTTCTCTCAGGATTTTGGGTTTATCCACACACACAGGTGCTTAAGTTTCAAGCCACCAGATCTGAGACTTGAAACTGCAGTCTACCATGTGGGAGTCCAACTCCTTAACCACTACAACACCTGCTGGCCCCACTGTGAAACTTTTAAAATATTTCCTCACTCCTGTTCCTCTTCCCCATTTTACTCTTTGCTTCTGTGAATTTAACTTTTTTAGAGTCCACATGTAAGTGACAAGAAGCTGTATTTGTCTTTCTGTGTATTGTTTATTTCACTTGCCTCTCAAGATTCATTCATGTTGTCACAAATGACAGGATTTCCTTCTTTTAAGTCTTATTAATATTTTTTCTTTATCCATTCATCTACTAATGAGCACTTACTTTCATTCTATATTTTAGTTATTGAATAGTGCTGTAACAAACATGGGAGTTCAAATATATCTTCAATATACTTATGTCATTTCTTTTAGAAATATACCTAGTAATGGGATTACCAGATTATGTAATTGTTCTATTTTCAAGTTTTTGAAGAATCTTCATCTTGCTTTCTGTAATGTCTGCATGTATATTCCCATCAGCAGTGAACAGGGATTCCCTTTTCTGTACATACTTTCAAATATTTATCTTTCATTCTAACAAGTGTGGCTGTTATCTCACTATGGTTTTAGTTTACATTTTCCTCATGATTAGTGACATTGATCAATTTTTCCTATACCTGTTGGCTATTTGTATACATTCTTTTGAGAAATGCGATCCTTTGCCCATTTGTTTTAATAGACCATAGTTAAATTCAGTTCTAACACTCATTATACTATGAATTCATAAGGAATAGCTTCCAGAAGTTCAGGCTTCTTTCCATTGGTTCTCACAAAATGTGCTTCTCTGGGTGGAGCAGGCTGGCACTTCAGTTGATCCCAGGTCCCTTTCTTTTTGGCCTCCTTCTTTTTCTGGTAATTTTCTTTCACAAGTTTTAGGATGCTATCTCTGCTCTTAGAATGCTTGATATGCTCAGTACACTCATTATTTGTCTTGTCAAGAATCTTGCCCTTAACTTGTTTGTTTACAACAGTGTCAACAGCAAGCTGGGTAACATTGAAATCTTCCAGTTTGGCCATAGTAAGGTTTGCAGGGCATTCCTTTTTAAACAGTACCTATTCCCTTGATGTCTATAATATCATGTTTTGTGTAGATTCACATGTATGTTGCCAAAGGAACCACTCCATGTTTTCTAAAAAGCCTAGAAAACATATATCAGGGACTCTCCTCTTTCCCATTGTGCTCATCATTTTGGTGAATTACTGAAAGATGGCAGTTCTGGCCAAAAGACCTTCCATTCCTTTTTAAACAGTACCTATTCCCTTGATGTCTATAATATCATGTTTTGTGTAGATTCACATGTATGTTGCCAAAGGAACCACTCCATGTTTTCTAAAAAGCCTAGAAAACATATATCAGGGACTCTCCTCTTTCCCATTGTGCTCATCATTTTGGTGAATTACTGAAAGATGGCAGTTCTGGCCAAAAGACCTTCGCTCATTTTTCATTTTGGTGAATTACTGAAAGATGGCAGTTTTGGCCAAAAGACCTTTGCTCATTTTTAATCAAGTTATTTGTTTTCTTGTTTTTGGCTGTTTGAGTTCTTTATATATTTTGGATATTACCTTATTACATGTACGTTTGCAAATATTTTCTCTCACTCTATAAATTTCTTTTTAGTTTTATTGATTGTTTCCTTTGCTATGCAGAACCCATTTAGTTTGATGCAATCCCACTTATCTGTTTATCTTTCTATTACCTGTGCTTTGGGGATTATATCAAAAAAAATCATTGTCTGTCTGATGTCAAGAAACATCCCCCCCTATAGAATCTTCTAGTAGTTTTACAGTTTTATGTCCTAAATTCATTTTGAATTGATTTTTATATTCAATGTAAGGTAAGGGTCCAGTTTATTTTTGTGCATGTGAATATTTAGTTTTTCCAGTGCTATTTTTAAAAGACACTGTGTTTTCCCATATGGTGTTTTCTTAGCATTTTCATTGAAGACCACTTGAGAGTAAATACATGAAATTATTTCTGGGGTCCTCATTTTGTTCTATTGTCTATGTGTCTATTTTTATACTAGTACCATGTCATTTGGATTGATATAGCTTTGTAGTATATTTTGAAATTAAGTAGTGTAATGCCTCCATCTTTATTCTGAAATAATATTCTTGATCAGTAATCACTTGGCAAAAGCACTGTTATTGAGATTCTGGAATCTACTAGCCCCATGCCCATGAACATATGGGTTTTAAAGTTATCATGGAAATCAGGCCATTTTCTTGATGAATAAAAACAATATTGAGAATGCAGTAGTAGGTATTCCTTCATGTGCAACTTCTTTTGCTATGGTGAGAGTG
Source organism: Tupaia belangeri chinensis (assembly GCF_000334495.1). Classification (NCBI taxonomy): domain Eukaryota; kingdom Metazoa; phylum Chordata; class Mammalia; order Scandentia; family Tupaiidae; genus Tupaia; species Tupaia belangeri. The sequence goes on along the minus strand of NW_006203457.1, from coordinate 800,749 downwards.
CTATTTTACCATGACATAGAGTTATTAGAATACTTGGGAACTTTCTTTACAAATCAAGAATATATTTTCTGAATTTAGACTGGCAAACTAAAATGTTTAGCAAAGCTATATATTTGACATTTTAAGTATTTTTTAGCATTTGCTGTTTTTTTAAGAGTTGAAAATATCTTTATTCACAGAGAATATGATGGTATACCCAGAAGACCCAGAAGTTTTCATGAAAAAAACTTCTTGAAGCAATAAATTAATACAGCAAAGAGGCAGGATTCAAAATCCACACTCAAAAATCTACTGCATTTCAACATATGAACAAGTTGAACAAAGTAAAGCTGAAGAAAGAAATCACCTTCACCGTAGCCACAAAATGTACAAGATACCCTGAACTAAATCCAACCAAGGAAGTCAAAGACGTTTACAAAGAAAACTATGAAAATCTTCAAAAAAGATACTGATAAGGACATAAAAAAGTGGAATTACATCGCATGTTCCTGGATTAGAAAAAGCAACACAATCAAAATGCCAACTCTACCTAAATTAATCCACACACTTATTTTTTATTTATATTTTATTTCAAGTGCATTTGCTACTTTGACATTAACCCTTCTCCTTTTAGTTTTTTGAGGACATATGCTATTTGATTTGATTAATAATAGAACAGATTTATTCAGTAAAAAAGCCAGAACAAACAGCAAGCTTTCCTTTCCAAGGAATTGTACTAATATTTAAAAGAGCATAAACTGAGATGGGGCAAAGCTAAGCTATAGGCCAGGCCTTTGGTCAAACACTAAAATCAGGCAAGCCTGTCTTAAGCCCAATTTTTAAGCCTTTTGCCTGTGTAGCATATGAAGCTCTGTATCCTTTCCTGATATCTTTCCTCTTTATTCACTTATCACACTAAAATTTTAATATTCTTTGCCTCAGTCTCTTAAGTAGAGACTAATAAACTCCCAGTAAGTTGCTAATGAGCACAAATGACATTTAATCTGTCATCCTCTAAACCTTCAGATTTGTGCATTAATCCAAAAGAGAACTAATTAATATAAAGGGTATTTATGCTGGGAAAAATTTTTTTTTTTTTGGAGAGGTTTTTTCGCTATAGGGCGTGTGTGCTCGCCAGACAGACAGAGAGAGACATAGAGACAGAAAGCGAGAAATCACCCCCCAGAGGGGATGGTCACGCCGCAATCCCCCCTCCTCCATTCTCCTCTCGGGATCTTGGGCACGCACACACACGCACTCGGCATGACTTTTAAGCCACCGGGTCCAGGACGTGAACCATGGTCGACTACGTGGGAGTCCAGCGACATAGCGTTACACTAACTGCTGGTTCCCGGAAAATTCATTTTTGATGTTCTAAAGATATACAGTGATTGGATGTAAAAAATAAGAAAACAATAAAATAAAATAAGAGGAAGTGAAAATTTCAGCCACTGTGATGGGCTACTAGCTACCAGGGAGTTTGAGATGATATGTATTATTCATGGCTATCAAATAACATTATTTGCAGTGATGTCCATTGCTTTGTATGTGTTTCACATATTCTGGTAGAGGTTTTAAAAACTAAACATGTTAATGCATGTTTAGAAGGGAAGTGGAAGATGTAACTTAAATTAATGCTATTAATTTCAAAACATGAGATATTCTACACTTAGTCATATAATAATGCGTTCTAAAATTAGTAGCATGCACACCTTCGCAGAATGGTTCTCATGGGAAAAATTTACATATTCCCTATACTTACTGGTACATATTCAGTAAATGCTATACTGAGACTCTAATTCAGGTCTCCCTCTGACTCCAAAGCCATTCTTTCCAATGTGCTTTAGAATCCATCTCTTTGGGACCAGCAGTTGGCGTAATGGCTATGTTGCTGGAATCTCATGTAGTTGACATGAGATTTTTTTGAGTATTTTTACTAAAGGGCATGTGTGCTTGCAGAAGAGAGAGAGAGAGAGAGAGAGAGAGAGAGAGTGAGAGAGAGAGAGAGAGAGAGAAACCCAGAAATCAACCATCGCCAGGGAGGATGGCCACCCTTCTCCACCATTCTCCTCTTGGGATTTTGGGCATGCATGCACATACAGTTGGTATGAGTTTCAAGGCACCAGGTCTCGGACTCAAACTCTGGTTTACCGTGTGGAAGTTTGGCACCTTAACCATTATGCTACCTGCTGGTCTCTTTAGGTGAATATTTAACCTCAGTTTCTTTTTCCTCTTTTTAACAAAATACAAGCATGTAATTTTAATATTTGGTTTGCTATAAATGTACCATTTCTAAAGATTTACTCTCAATTTCTGATCTCATAAAGTGAAGAATATGTGTGTTTGTGTGTGTGGGGGGGGGGGGGGGGGAGGGAAGGAGTGTATGTGTGTACTCTCAGGCCCTGTTTAAAGCCCAAATTGAATGAGCCAATTTGGATAATGAAAACTAAGGGAGAGTTACTTTTGTATGCTTTTGTTTGTTTGTTTGTTTTATTTACCTTTTTTAGAGTAGCAGCACCTTTTTGGAATAATGACATATGCTGGTTTCTTGTTAAGCAGAGTTTGCTGAACATACACCTACTTTTTCTACCTAACTCAGGATCATCATCACTAACATGAATTATTTTGTTTTGTGGTAAAGCCAGGTGATGTTCTCAAGGGCTAATAAATGTAGGACAGTTAGTTTTCACACTGTGTGACTCTAGTCAGTGACGCATGCACGTAGGGTAACTCCTTTAATACTTTCTGATTTTCTGTCAGGTGTCACTTTCTGATATTCTCAATTTAGCTTGGAATTAACAACAATTAATCTGTAAAATGGGGGAGACTATTAGTTCCTATTTTACAGAATTGTTTAGTGACTTTAGATATGCCAAAATATGAAAATGACTTATATAGAACAGTGCCTAGTATATTTTAAATATTCATATGTTGATTGATTATTATTTTTCTTCTACTATCTAGCTTTACTTAAAGTACAAATTTTATCTGAAATGATGCTTAAAACATTATCCTACTCCTATGCCTCTCAATCTTAATAAAAATACCCTCCTTCCCCTTTGTTGTAAAAGAATGGTTAGCCTGGTTAACCCTTTTTTAAAAGTTTATTTATTATCATCATAATCTTGTTTATATTACATTGAATCACATATAACTATACAGTGCATTGCATTTCTTTTTCCAGAAGGCATACCATGCATGTCAGTCAATACAGAGACATTAATCCCCATTGAATCATCCAGTATCTTTTCATTGTTTCTTCCAATCATTATTATTATTACTCTAATTATTTTTTTAAACAGTCAATCACTATTTCTCATTTTGCTTGTAAAAAGACTTTACTCAACATGAAATATTTCTCAGACCAATCCAATTGAGAATACTATACATGTCATCATCAACACATTATAAACCATATCTGTGTCCTACTAATGTCATGCCTCTCTATTTGTTCTCTTGCTGTATTTCTCTATACTCTTCTCTTCTCCCTCCCCACCCATTCCACACTGTCCTATCCTCGTTAAGAATATTCACTGCTTTTATGACCTCCAATATTTTGCTTTCTACCATAGAGTGTGGATAGTCGGTATATATTAAGTGGATCCATACAATCTTCTTTCATAGCCTGACTTGCTTCACTCAGCAATAGATTCTCCATATCCAACCACTTCAACGTTCAATATCTTTTCTATGTTTTCCCCAATCATTGTTATTATTATTCTAATTATTTTTTAAACAGTCAATCGCTATTTCTCATTTTGCTTGTAAAAATACTTTGCCCATCATGAAATACTTCTCAGACCAATCCAGTTGAGAATACTATACATGTCATCATCAACAGTTAATATGCCATATCTGTTTCTCGCTAACGTCCTGCCTGTCTATTTTTCTCTTGCTATCTTTCTCTATCCTCTTCTCTTCACCTCCCCCATTCCACACTGTCCTATTCTCATTAAGTACCTTCACTGCTTTTATGTCCTCCAATTTTTTGCTCTCTA
>NW_006203457.1:794253-796611 GCF_000334495.1 Tupaia belangeri chinensis | reverse complement strand
ATATATGCCTTACTTTTTCAATCCATTCATCAGTTTGTGGACACTTAGGTTGGTTCCATGTCTTGGCGATAATGAATAATGCTGCAATAAACATTGATGTGCAAACACTTTTCCGACTGAGCATTCTCCTGTCCTTTGGGTAGATATCCAGAAGTGGGATTGCTGGGTAAAATGGTAGTTCTATTTGTAGATCTTTGAGGAACCCCCATATTGTTCTCCACAGTGACTGAACTGGTTTACCTTCTCACCAACAGTGTAGGAGAGTACCTTTTTCATCACATCCCTGTCAACACTTATCATTTTTTATATTCTTAATCTTTGCCATTATGACAGGGGTTAAGTGGTATCTCATTGTGGTTTTAACTACATTTCCCTTATGATGAGGGATGTTGAGAATTTCTTCATAAGCTTTTTGGCTGTTCATATGTCTTCCTTAGATTGTTGTTCAAATTATTTTCCCATTTCTTAATTAGGTTAATCTAATATGAACAACAGGTTGAACGAAGTAGAGCTGAAGAAAGGAATCCCTTTCACTGTAGCCACAAGATGCATAAGATACCTAAGGATAAACCTAAGAATGTCAAAGACCTTTATCAAGAAAACTATGAAAATCTTTAAAAAGATACTGAAAATGACATAAAAAAAAGTGGAAGATATATGCCTTACTTTTTCAATCCATTCATCAGTTTGTGGACACTTAGGTTGGTTCCATGTCTTGGCGATAATGAATAATGCTGCAATAAACATTGATGTGCAAACACTTTTCCGACTGAGCATTCTCCTGTCCTTTGGGTAGATATCCAGAAGTGGGATTGCTGGGTAAAATGGTAGTTCTATTTGTAGATCTTTGAGGAACCCCCATATTGTTCTCCACAGTGACTGAACTGGTTTACCTTCTCACCAACAGTGTAGGAGAGTACCTTTTTCATCACATCCCTGTCAACACTTATCATTTTTTATATTCTTAATCTTTGCCATTATGACAGGGGTTAAGTGGTATCTCATTGTGGTTTTAACTACATTTCCCTTATGATGAGGGATGTTGAGAATTTCTTCATAAGCTTTTTGGCTGTTCATATGTCTTCCTTAGATTGTTGTTCAAATTATTTTCCCATTTCTTAATTAGGTTAATCTAATATGAACAACAGGTTGAACGAAGTAGAGCTGAAGAAAGGAATCCCTTTCACTGTAGCCACAAGATGCATAAGATACCTAAGGATAAACCTAAGAATGTCAAAGACCTTTATCAAGAAAACTATGAAAATCTTTAAAAAGATACTGAAAATGACATAAAAAAAAGTGGAAGGACATCCCATGTTCTTGGACTGGAAGAATTAACATAATCAAAATGGCAATTCTACCCAAAATAATCTACATGTTTAATGCAATGCCAATCCAAATACCAGAAATATTCTTCACAGTTCTAGAAAAGACAATCATAGAATCTGTCTGGAATCATAAAAGACCTCATATTGCAAAAGCAATCCAGCAGAAAAAGAATGGAGTAGGAGGCATATCACTCCCTGATCCCAAGATATACTACAAAGCTGTGATAATCAAAACATCATGGTATTGGCACAAAAACAGACATGTGGAACAATGGAATAGAATAGAGACCTTGGAGGGGGGGAAGCTTACAGCAAACTGATTTAAAGAAATTTTTTTGGAGAGGATTTTGCTATAGGGTGTGTGCACTCACCGGAAAGACAGAAAGAGACAGAAAGCGAGAAATCACCCCCCTAGGGGGGATGGCCACACTGCAATCCCTTCTCCTCCATTCTCCTCTTGGGATCTTAGGCACACATGCACATACGCCCAGCGTGAGTTTAAGCTGTAGGGTCCGGGACTTGAACCACAGTTGACTACGTGGGAGTCCAGCGACATAGCCATTACGCTAACTTCTAGTTGCACAACAAACTGATTTTTGAAGGATATCAGTCAATCCACTGGGAAAAGGAAAATCCTACTAAATGGTGCTGGAAAAACTGAGTATCCACCTGCAGAAAGATGAAACTGAAGCCCTATATTTCACCTTTAATAAAGTCAACTCAAAATGGATCAAAGAGCTGAATCTAAGACCTCAAACAATAAAACTACTGGTGGAAGATGCTGGGAAAACTCTGGGAGACATTGGAGTAGGCAAAGACTTCTTAAATAAGACTCCCAAAGCACAGGCAATAATCCCTAAAATAGGCAAGTGGGACTACATCAGACTAAGAAGTTTCTGCACAACAAAGGACACAGTAACAAGTGTAAATTGACAACTCTCAAAATGGGAAATATTTTTGTTAAATATGCCTCAGACAAGGGACTGTTAACCAGAATACACAGGGAACTCAAGTGCCTTATGCAAAAAAA
>NW_006203457.1:786183-794238 GCF_000334495.1 Tupaia belangeri chinensis | reverse complement strand
AAAAAAAAAAAGATTAACCCAATTAAAAGATGGGAAAATGAGCTGAACAATAATCTCCCTAAGGAAGACATACAAATAGCCTGGTTAACTCTTGATCTTCTATCTCTTTAGTAAGTTAATTTTTCCCTTTGTCTATATCTCTGATCTGTCCTGCATTAGCTACAGTCTATAGTTATCCTCAATGGTCATATTTTCCTTTCAAATCTTCTCTCAACAATATTAGTTACTCAAATTGTGGTCCTATCTCTGGCCTTTTTTAAAAATTTTATTTTTAAATTTTCCAGAGGGCAATAGCAGACAGCGGGAGAGAGGAAAAAAAAGCAATAAAGCTTCCCCAGAGGAATAGTCATGCCTCAATCCCTTCTCCTCCATCTTCCCCTCCTTTCAGAATTTTAGCCATGCATATACACACAGTCCATGTATTTTGAAAGTTGCCAGGTCTGGTACTCAAACATGTGGTTAGCCATGTTGGATCCAGTTGCCTTAACTATCGTGCCATGGAATGACCCAACTGTTCAATTGTGATGTGAACTTTATAGGTAGACATAAAAATCCCAAACCCATCTCTGATATTTGCAAACCATGTAATCTTAAAATCGTTGACATCTCTGAGCCGGTGTTCTTATCTAGAAAATAGAAATAGGAATACCTATCCAATAGAAATTGTTGTTAAAACAAACAAAAAAATTTATAAGGTGTTTAGTACAGGTAATGTTTTTCTTGATCTTAATCCTTGTTACATGTAAGTGTTCCGTTTGGGAAAATTCATTGAGCTGTACACTATGACAAGCGCCTTTTTTGTATATGTATAATAATGTACATTACAATTTTATTTAAAAAATTAAAAAGTATTATTACAGTTCCTGGAGTGGAGTAAATGCTCAGTAATCATGGCCATTATTATTTTTATTAATATTGCTTGCAATCTGGATTCTACTTCCAGCAGTCCAAGCTCATGAATGACCTTTAATCAATATATCTAGTGCTTTTATGTGTTTGAAGAATGAACACCATCAAAATGATGCTCCCTGCTTTCCTCAATGCTCTTGACTATCCCACTCAAATATCAGTTGACTACCAGGATTTTGTTAGCGGGCTTCTTTTTTAATTATAAAAAGTTCTATAAACACATATGTTTATATGTATAAACAGTTTTCTTATTTATACACAAGGAAAAATTGTGTAGTTATCCAAAAACTTAGTCAAAGGGGATAGTTTTTGACAGGTTATTTGATTTGATGACAACAGGTGTAGAGTTATTTGAGTTGATAACAACAGGTATACAGATGATGTGTATGTAAAATAGGGATTTGTGGATCATCTACATTGAACAATAGTTTAATTCCAAGAAGTAAAATATCTGGCCAGCTGGTGGTACGGTTAAGGCAACTGGATCTCACATGAATCCTGAGCACAGTGGTTTGAAAACCAACACCGGGTACGTGTGCATGCATGCTGGAAATCCCAAGAGGGGAATGAAAGAGAAGGGATTGAGGTGTGACCATCCTCCCCAGGGGGAAATTACTTATGTTCCCTCTCTGTCTCTCTCTGTCTCTTTCTCTGTCTCTGACAAGTGCATGCACCCTATAGCAAAGCCAAACCTAACCAAACCAAACCAAAACAAATCAAAATAAAGGATATCCTCAAGGTAAAGAAGCATAAAGGTAAGTTTATATTTGTCAAAGTAAGAAGAGAAATAGGAATGAGGAAACAAGGAAGGAGTTTTTGGAGATGTAAAATTGGTGCCAGGACTGCGTATTATCCAGAAAAACAATTCTTATGTTCTTGAGGTGCAATTAATTGTTCACTAATTTCTAAAGAGAAGGTCAAAATAATTGCAACAAACAATGTAAAACATCATTAGAAGTATCTGGTATTCCTATTTTAAGGGTGATAGAAAGAGTAATAAGATTAGAAGTAAACAATCTGGTTCAAGTCTTAGCCCTTTTATTTAGCTAACAGTACTACGTTTAATAAATAATTTAGGCCTCTTGAGATTTAGTTTCCCCATCTTCTGATGGATAATAGTTCATTCTCCCAACCATTTTCAGAACTTTCCTATAGAGCTCAAATTATATAATCTATGTAGAGATGCTTTGCAGCTCACATGGCATCACACAGATACAGGGCATGATTTGTAAGGTACTTGTTACATATGCCTTCCCAAGCAACTGCTGTGTAACTGAAGGTTAATACAGTACAGCAAATAACGTCAGGAAGAGCAATGACCAGTAGATGGAAAAGGCTGTTGTTTAGGGGAGTAGGTTGCATTTGGGAGGTTTTTCTCAGAGTATAGACCTGGTGATGAGCTCTTACCTGTAAGAGTGAGTGTTCAAGGGCCTTTGACAAAAAAAAAAAAAAAAAAAAAGATTAACCCAATTAAAAGATGGGAAAATGAGCTGAACAATAATCTCCCTAAGGAAGACATACAAATAGCCTGGTTAACTCTTGATCTTCTATCTCTTTAGTAAGTTAATTTTTCCCTTTGTCTATATCTCTGATCTGTCCTGCATTAGCTACAGTCTATAGTTATCCTCAATGGTCATATTTTCCTTTCAAATCTTCTCTCAACAATATTAGTTACTCAAATTGTGGTCCTATCTCTGGCCTTTTTTAAAAATTTTATTTTTAAATTTTCCAGAGGGCAATAGCAGACAGCGGGAGAGAGGAAAAAAAAGCAATAAAGCTTCCCCAGAGGAATAGTCATGCCTCAATCCCTTCTCCTCCATCTTCCCCTCCTTTCAGAATTTTAGCCATGCATATACACACAGTCCATGTATTTTGAAAGTTGCCAGGTCTGGTACTCAAACATGTGGTTAGCCATGTTGGATCCAGTTGCCTTAACTATCGTGCCATGGAATGACCCAACTGTTCAATTGTGATGTGAACTTTATAGGTAGACATAAAAATCCCAAACCCATCTCTGATATTTGCAAACCATGTAATCTTAAAATCGTTGACATCTCTGAGCCGGTGTTCTTATCTAGAAAATAGAAATAGGAATACCTATCCAATAGAAATTGTTGTTAAAACAAACAAAAAAATTTATAAGGTGTTTAGTACAGGTAATGTTTTTCTTGATCTTAATCCTTGTTACATGTAAGTGTTCCGTTTGGGAAAATTCATTGAGCTGTACACTATGACAAGCGCCTTTTTTGTATATGTATAATAATGTACATTACAATTTTATTTAAAAAATTAAAAAGTATTATTACAGTTCCTGGAGTGGAGTAAATGCTCAGTAATCATGGCCATTATTATTTTTATTAATATTGCTTGCAATCTGGATTCTACTTCCAGCAGTCCAAGCTCATGAATGACCTTTAATCAATATATCTAGTGCTTTTATGTGTTTGAAGAATGAACACCATCAAAATGATGCTCCCTGCTTTCCTCAATGCTCTTGACTATCCCACTCAAATATCAGTTGACTACCAGGATTTTGTTAGCGGGCTTCTTTTTTAATTATAAAAAGTTCTATAAACACATATGTTTATATGTATAAACAGTTTTCTTATTTATACACAAGGAAAAATTGTGTAGTTATCCAAAAACTTAGTCAAAGGGGATAGTTTTTGACAGGTTATTTGATTTGATGACAACAGGTGTAGAGTTATTTGAGTTGATAACAACAGGTATACAGATGATGTGTATGTAAAATAGGGATTTGTGGATCATCTACATTGAACAATAGTTTAATTCCAAGAAGTAAAATATCTGGCCAGCTGGTGGTACGGTTAAGGCAACTGGATCTCACATGAATCCTGAGCACAGTGGTTTGAAAACCAACACCGGGTACGTGTGCATGCATGCTGGAAATCCCAAGAGGGGAATGAAAGAGAAGGGATTGAGGTGTGACCATCCTCCCCAGGGGGAAATTACTTATGTTCCCTCTCTGTCTCTCTCTGTCTCTTTCTCTGTCTCTGACAAGTGCATGCACCCTATAGCAAAGCCAAACCTAACCAAACCAAACCAAAACAAATCAAAATAAAGGATATCCTCAAGGTAAAGAAGCATAAAGGTAAGTTTATATTTGTCAAAGTAAGAAGAGAAATAGGAATGAGGAAACAAGGAAGGAGTTTTTGGAGATGTAAAATTGGTGCCAGGACTGCGTATTATCCAGAAAAACAATTCTTATGTTCTTGAGGTGCAATTAATTGTTCACTAATTTCTAAAGAGAAGGTCAAAATAATTGCAACAAACAATGTAAAACATCATTAGAAGTATCTGGTATTCCTATTTTAAGGGTGATAGAAAGAGTAATAAGATTAGAAGTAAACAATCTGGTTCAAGTCTTAGCCCTTTTATTTAGCTAACAGTACTACGTTTAATAAATAATTTAGGCCTCTTGAGATTTAGTTTCCCCATCTTCTGATGGATAATAGTTCATTCTCCCAACCATTTTCAGAACTTTCCTATAGAGCTCAAATTATATAATCTATGTAGAGATGCTTTGCAGCTCACATGGCATCACACAGATACAGGGCATGATTTGTAAGGTACTTGTTACATATGCCTTCCCAAGCAACTGCTGTGTAACTGAAGGTTAATACAGTACAGCAAATAACGTCAGGAAGAGCAATGACCAGTAGATGGAAAAGGCTGTTGTTTAGGGGAGTAGGTTGCATTTGGGAGGTTTTTCTCAGAGTATAGACCTGGTGATGAGCTCTTACCTGTAAGAGTGAGTGTTGTTTGAATTACATCCTGAATATGACAGCCAAATGCTTGTTCATAGGTGAGTCACTCTTTCTTATAAATGTATAGTTTCAGTCGTGAAACACCTGTGCCTGATTTGTACAGATTAATAAAGAAAACAAGAAAGAAAAAAGTGGAGGACTTTTGTTACTGCTGCTATTATCTAATATTGTAAAGATTGAAGAATAAATATTTTATTAGTTAAAGAATCAACTAATGATGTGCTTTATTTAGATCCTCAGAAGGATATTTGTGAGTTTATAATGTGGACAGTTGAATTTTGTTGGAAAGGCTAAATTTCAGGTTTAAACATTTGGGAATTGGGATTTTAAAAATTGATTCCCCCTCCACTTAATTGAGGAATAATTCACAAATAAAAGTTGTGTAAACTTAAGGTATGTAATGTTATATTTCGTATACATATACATTGTGAAATGATTATCACAATAAAGCTAATTAATATATCCATCACCGCACATATTTCATTTTCGTGGTGAGACTACTTAAGATGTCTCTTTAATGCTTTACTCTTGTAGAAAAATTTCAAATATGCAACACATTAACTGTCATCATCATGCTTTTGTCAATGAAACCTTTTCTGCATATACAAATTAGAGATCTTGCCTAAAGTACTTGAGTCTTGTAAAGAAGGAAAGGGGAAATATGAATCAAGTGTAATTTCACCGTTAAATTGGATTCATTATTTCATTTACATCTTAATAAAATGGGAAAAAATGTGCTTTGGCACCCTGTTCTGCTACATGGTAGGGGTTTTTTTGCAAATGAGGTAGAAGACATAGGAGGAAGAAGGGGGGGGAAGCAAGATATTCTGTTTTTGAGATGAGATGTTCAAAATGACAAATCCATAATGTATCTGAATAAGGAAGCTGTAAATTTCTATACCAATATATGTTATGATTGCTATTATTGAGATTGTACTAGAGGATTTTTTTTATAAATACTACTTGTAGTAGTAATATAAAATTCATCAAATATTTGTAAAATTTATTAAAATGAGTTATTGACTTTTAATAAGTTTTGGTTAATAATTATCAAATCATGAACTTAACCAACTCTTACAAAATGCAGCAGTGGCTATGTACTCATAAGAATTTAGTTTTGTTTTCTAGCAAATGGTGTATTAATATTTGAAGAAAATAAAAGGATTGACGTGAAAGCCCTTTCAAATCTGTGATATGATATCTCTTACTTGTAAGAGTAAGTGCTGTTCTTTATTCTTAGTTTTCTTTCATATATACCTATATGTACTGTATGTGCACAGATATACGTGTGTGTATAAATAAACACATATATTTACACACTTGAGGAACAAACATAAAGGGGCTCGAGAAGCATAATTAAATAAGGTCTCACTGATTGCCATTCAGTACACAAAACTACTGCTAAATTACAAATATCTTACAAGGGAGATTTGGCAACAATTATTAACAAATTAACACAGATTAGTTTATCACATTAACTTGCTTGAAGCTGAATTCCTGGGGAATAACAACAAATGAAGTATTATGCCCCAGCTCCAAAGAGAAATATCCCATTAATTAAACAAGAAAACATAAGATTGCCACAATGTAAATGTGCCAGCTCTAACCTAGCTTATGTGAATTCAAATGCTTTTGAATGGTACATTCAAATACTCCAAAGTAAGATAGTTTTGGCTGTATGAATCCCTAATTTATATCAACAACAACAGCAATAGCAACTTAAAATTGTATAGTGCATATGTATATATTGAACAAACAGGAGAGAAGCTGCTTTGAGACAGTTTTTAAAGTTGGTAACATCTATGTTTGTAAAAGTGAATATAAGCCAACATCTTTTCTCCTGCTTGCTAATAAATTCACTCTGGTTCTAATAATTTATTTTGTCTGAAGTAATTCATGTTTGTTCACATTTGTAAAACAGTCACTGTTTTCCATATTGGTTCTACCTCTGTCCCACTCACCATCACCTGCTTCTCTCTTTTATCATTAGTCTTGATGTTTTGTTTTGTTTTGTCCATTCTTTCTTATGCCTAGATCCTAGGAGACAGAAACACATGTGGGACCTCTTCACAAAACTTTCACCATTAACCTGAGGACCTTTTTAATTTTGATATGTATGGAATTTGGCGGAAGGAGCACTGTACTGGGGTACAGATGCCTGGACCGTTTTCCCAGTTTTGTCACTAAATCATTGTGTGACCTAGAATATGTCTCTTCCATCAGGCCCTCAGTTTCCTGATCTGTAAAATGAGTGGATTAGAAAAAAAATATATTTGTCAGGTTCATTTCAGCTACACTCATTGTTAAGTAATTTTCTTCGGTGGACCAGAGGAGCTCCTCTAGGGACATGAAACACCTAGAGGAATGCTTTCCAGTGAATGGGGATATTTATAGAAATTTGTATTTGGTTTATTGCAGCTTTTAGATTTCTCCTTTGATAAAGGCCTTTACAAATAAATTCGCCCATCTATTATGGTACAATACCTGGCTATCACAGCTCCAGGAACATTCGACATAGTGAATTAAATATTCAGGTATGATATTGAGGAAGATTCCAAAAGTGTGAGTGGATAATTTCAGCTTTGTTTGAAATGGATTCACATATTTCCAGGCTCAAGGGGTGATCTAGTGATCATTCGTTTCAAATGAAGTAAGATGTTTGTCTAAGTTTCACTGTGACCACTGGGCAGTAGTGTGAGTCCACTTTTTAAAATAATTATTTTATTTAACTTTATTTATTTTAACTTGACCAGAGGGGGGGGGCGGGGAGAGAAAGAGAAAACAAGCCGCCATGTGGGAGTCCAGCACCCTTATCCACCACACTGTGAGTTCACTTTAAAAGGGCATCATGTAAACGGACAGCACAGTATGTCAGTATGGGAGCTACTTGAACTTATTGTGAGAGTGGAAGAAACCATGGATAAGGCTACAAGGGACCCTAATTTTAGCTTCCCTTGCTCTCCTACCCCTTTCAAGTTGGAGCCTCTGTTTACCGTCTATAAAGTTGGGTTAAGAAAGAAAAAAAGCAAGACATTTATGGGACAAAGAAATGGATGATTAGCTGTTGATGATAGTGTGTATGATATCTTCATATGATACCTTCGACTGGACTGGTGTGAAGTGTATTCATGTTTAGTAAATTCACTTTACAAGCTGTAGTGATGTATAGTGATCGAATGTATAAAATAAATTAAAATTAAAAAGAAAGAAAGAAGGAAGGAATGAACAAAGGGAGAAAGAAAGAAAGAAAGAAAGAAAGAAAGAAAGAAAAGGAAAGGAAAGAAAAGAAAAGGAAAGGAAAGGAAAGGAAAGGAAAGGAAAGGGAAGGGAAGGGAAGGGAAGGGAAGGAAAGGGAAGG
>NW_006203457.1:772044-785780 GCF_000334495.1 Tupaia belangeri chinensis | reverse complement strand
GTGAGGTCTCCTGCCATAGCTCTCCTTTCGACCATAGCGGGAGGCAGGGGAGCGTTTAATGCGCAGAGGAGCACCCCTTTCAAAGCCCTAATCCGCGACGCGGTCGAGCCGAAACGCCGTTACTCCTGGCGGGGAAGAGGTCGATGGGACCGCATGGGCAGAAAGTTGGGCAGGAGTGAAGGTGACCGGGTGACCCTGGTGTTCCCAGGTCTCAGGTGGTCTGGCTGCTTTGGCCTCACACCTCCGCAGCGAGCCCTTTACAGACTGCAGTGGTGGTGGCGGGGGACATCCGGTGAGGACAGGGCTGGGGAACGGTCCTGCGAGAAACCGAAGACGGGTTGTGGGGAGTGCTGTGGAGACCGTTAGGTTGACCAACGGCCAACTTGGCGGGACCAGGCGGTAGTTCCGATGGCTCTCTGAGGTAAAAGGTCAAAGAGACTTGTTCCTAGGGGCGGCGTGAGGCAAAACTAGGGTGAAAATAGTGGAGTGGGAGCGCGAGCTCTGAGAAGTCAGACTTAGGCTGACAGTGAGGAAAACTGCCAACACAATGTCCGTTGTCCGCCAGGGTGCGCCGCCGCCCTGGTCAAGCCCTGAGCCATTTCTGTGGCCGGCCATTTGAACTCTAGAACGGTTGGCCTTTTGATAGATATCACCTCAATCATTTTTAATCTCTTGAGTCTATGATTCACACTTTATAATCCCTCTCAGCATTATTTATATAATTCTCTTATGGAAACATAAATTCAACCTGCGCAGGTTAGCTATGTTTATATTTTTTTTCGGTTTGTTTTAGAACTTAGCACTGTATTGTCATGGATATATTATTAAACCCTCTACTGATACGCATTTAAACCATATTAATCTTAATTAAAATGCTAACAATTAGGACCCTTCAACTTCCATTTTATCCACTTAAGCCTTTCAACATATAATGATAAAACCAGAAAGAAACTTCTTTTCAAAGGCGGTCAATGGCCATAGAAATAATCTCAAGTCTCTGAAGAGAGAGAAATTTTCCACTCTCTTAGATCACTGATAGATTGTTTGTTTTGCCAGTTAATGTTTTCCTTCTTTCCTCCCTGTTTTTCTCTTTTCCTTATTTATTTATTTATTTATTTGGTTCTTAAGAGCTGAGATGAAAACCCGAGGTGAATATTTTCTATGAACAGACATGAATTTACAAGAGTAGAAAACAAGCTGCAGTCCTCTTATATTGAGTTCAAGGAAAAAAGCAATGGAAGCTGGAAAGGCTCAAAACAAACAACAAAAAAAACCCGTCTAGGTATATTACAGACATAATGTACATTTTTAAATAGCAAAAAGAATAGTCAAGATTGCCACCACTGCACACTGAAAACTCCTTTCTTCGAAATTAGAGTAGTTATTTTTTATAATCATACAAAGCACAAGAAAATTTTTTTATTAATGAAATTTCCTGTGCTTGTCACATAGTAAAGAGGCATTCACCTCTGAGCCTTGAAATGTTGAATATGTTTGAAACAAAACATTTTCCCCTTTATTTTAACAAATACTGGATCAGTATTCATCTTATTAATTTTACGTATTTATATTTTTTCAAAGTAACAGAAAAACCTCCACAGTTCATCAGAGCCCACCCAAACCTCTTTTCCTTTATCTCCCACCCTCCCTCTTCTGCAGTCTTTCCCCCTCACACCTGCTGGTGCTGGTGGGCTTCTTGCTATTTTCTTTGTTCACTTTACAACAACAGATACAGTAAGAATCAAGATTCTATCAGATTTTCCTATTCCTCTAGCAGCTTTTATTTTCAATCTGATATTGTCCTCCAAGTACTTGATTGGAAGTCCTAGAACTGTGTTGTCCAACACAATAACCATTAACCACAAAGAGGTATTTAATTTTCATAACTTCAAATGAATTATAATTAAAAATTGAATTTCCAATTCTTACTAGCCACATTCTATGTGCTTAATAGCCATAAATATATGGCTAGTGACTACAATATTAGTGCAAATGTATACTACTTCAGTATTGCAACAAGTTCTGTTGGACAACACTGCTTTAGAAAGCCTGTTAACTCCTTACCATTTTTGCAGTTTAGTCACTTGCTACATTAAATAGCTTTAACCTAGCAAGAGGCGGGATGGGCAATGGACTAGAAACTGGTCTTTGCCGGTGCTTGGCACTTAATGGCAGTTTTTAAAGTTTGTTTTTCCTTGAGAAAACAGTTTTGTAAAAGAGATTCAAATTCATGGGACCAGAAGGTGGCATGGTGTTTAAGGGTGCTGAAATCCACTTGGCCAATCATGGTTCAAGTTCTGGACCTGGCTGCTTGCTTTCTCATTTTTCCCTTTCTCTCTCTCTCTCTCTGGTCAAATGGAAATAATAATTATAATTATAATAACAAATGGAGTTAAATAAATAAATATTTTAAAAATACAATCAAATTCAAACCCAGTTTTCTTAAGAGGGAAGATAATGGCTAACACAAAACGCCTTGCAGTAGTTCAAGAAGTAAGACAGGGCCTGAGTAAACTTGGCTAAGTGAAGGGAGGGAAAAACATGACTGTACTGCTAGTCTAATTTGGTTATACTTATTTAGACTGGGAAAGGAAAAAGTATATTGAACTTTTTTTTTTCCACAAAGGGGTTTGGCTATGATTTTAGACCATTCGTTTAACGTGAACATTAATGATTTACATTTGTAAACTGTTTGCATAGACAGGGTCATAAAACTGAGCTAAAACTTAGGAGGTTGGAAGTCAGAGGGTGGCATGATATTAAGGCCCTAGACTCCCCATGGCCTAGTACAGTTTGAACCCCAATCTGGAGGTCCAAAATCTAGAGAAGAGTGAAGGAGGGGGATTTCATCGTGGCCATCCCACCTTAGAGGAAATTTCTCAATTTCTCTCTCTGTCTCTTTTCAGTGAACTCATGAAAAAAAAAAGTAAGTGGAAGGGGGAAAACAGTTTATTCTAATTTGCACTATCACAATAATAGTTTTTAAACTGTCATTAGTATGTCTTTTGTATATTTCCTAAAATGAATTCCAAGAGCTGAGTAATACAGACATGAACACTGCAGACTGCAACAAATTGGCACTTCCAAACTACCAAGACTAATTATGATTCATATTTCCATAGTGAATATTTTATATTTTGGGAAGTGTTTTCCTTGCATTCTTTTTTACATGAGTCTCAAAACACACTATGAGGTAGGTATTACCACTTTTCCCCCTAAGGTTCTTTTCCATGTAGTCTTTGGCTTGACTCATATATCACCTGCAGAATGAAGGTCTCTCTTCCTTGTAGTTAAGCATAAACTTATTACCATTTTCTCTGTAAGGTACTTACCTTAAGTTAATTAACACATTGTTTATGTGTTTTTGATTCTTCTCAGTAAATTCACAATTTCTGTGGGTTAAAAGTAGTGTCAGATTTGTATTTTAATTTTCATATTTTATTAAAAAGGCATTCAATAAGTATTCATCTAATTATTAATTAATGGTGAGCTATTTTCCCCCCAACTTCCACACCTTACTGCAGATGATAATATAATTCAGTCCGTATGAATAGATAAAGGTGGAACCTGATTAAGTTCTATCATTTCATCCTTAGATACTCAGATTATCTGTGCCTTAAACATTAACTATAGAAGATTTTCCCTACTTACCCATTCTGAGAAATGGCAAAACTGTTTCATCTCTTCCACCGAGATCCTACTGTGACATCTTCTCCCAGTGAAGTTCGTATGTGGATAGAAGGTAAGATGTTCTGAAACATCTTAGTATTGTGGTTGTCACACTTCATCATCCTCTTTCACATGTTTGTTTAGCTGCCCAGATTTCAAAGAATATCAATTCATAAAAACACACATTATTTACAGTCTTTGGCAGAATGATTGTCGATATTAAATGTTTACACTTGAAATCTATAACTTTAAGCTTATATTATGTTTTAATAAATAATTTTCAATAATACTTTGTCTTGATTAGTGTCTTTTTGCATGAATACTGTAATTAATGTACTAATTAAATCTTAGTTTATATATTAATGTGTGATTTTGAGCGTAATAGAATTAATATATGATTATTGGAAGCAACCAAACATTCTAAAATGATGACAGTAGCTTAACAGTAAAACATACTAATAAATATGATTTACATTCTTCTATCAGAAGGAGCCAGTGCTGACTGAAGAGAATGGACAATAAAGAAGAATAGGTGCAATGAAATGGGGGAATTAAATGAAATATCTTAATTTTATTATTAATTAAAATGTATTACATTTAATCAATACTTAACAATTCAGAGCAAAGATTATGCCTGACTTACTTGCTGTTTACATTAGTAAATATGAATAAATAATATACTTACTGATTTAAGAAGGAGGCAAAATCCAAACTTTTCTTTTATTTTCTCTTTTTGATTATCAATTTTTTAAAGTTGTTGCTGTAGTGTACACGCACTTACCGATTATGCCTGACTTACTTGCTGTTTACATTAGTAAATATGAATAAATAATATACTTACTGATTTAAGAAGGAGGCAAAATCCAAACTTTTCTTTTATTTTCTCTTTTTGATTATCATTTTTTTAAAGTTGTTGCTGTAGTGTACATGCACTTACCTGAGAGAGATAGAGAGGGAAAGTGAGAAATCACCCCTGCAGGGATGGCATGCCCTAATCCCTTCTCCTCCTTTCTCCTCTGGGATTTTGGGCACACACACTTTCCCAGTGTGATTTTCAAGCCACTGGGTCTGGACTCTAACCACAGTAGGCCATGTGGGAACCCAGTTTCTTAATCACCATGCCACCTGCTGGCCCTGCATCAAGTTTCTTAACTAGCATCAGTCCAAAGAATACTCTGGGAAAAACTGACACATCTTAGTATTTTTTAACTGTAGTAACTCTTCTAAAGATGATAAATTACTATAAAGTTCTCATTGTTGCGATGTTTCCTTTATACAATAATTAGTAAAGATTGGTTTAGCATATTAAGTAAAATGGTGTTTTAAGTAAAATGGATTAGGCAATATGTAGATAAAAATAATATATTATTATTAAGTAACTATAGCATATTATTAATGTTGTAATTCTCTGTGAAATAGTTTCTTTTAAATAAGATTTTTTGCACATTAAATTGAAATGATACAATTATCTAGTGTATCAATATATGTGTGAATTTATAAAACCAATTTCCTTTATGTAAATACAATTATTTTCATGCAAAAGGATTTCAAAAAAAGGGAATTCCAAGTTTTCTTGGTTCACGTTTTAATTATATTCTTCATACATTCTTTGAAGTTATTTCTTTTCAGATGGAGAAACAGATATCCCAAAAAGATCTTCATGCCACTATCTAACCTTGACTGTTTTCAGATCATGGGTGCACAGTCCTGGTACACTCAGCGAGACCCTGAGATGCAAAATCAGGATCATTCCTTTGTGGATTCAGTTTTGTTACCACTCTGCCGTCACCTGATCCACAGCTTTTGTAATAATTAATGTCAAAAAATTTAAAAACTCTGAAGCCAATTTCAGGGTTTAAAAAATAAGACCTTGGTTTCTGCTGTTGAAAGGAAATTCCTTATTTTTTCAATAACTATTGTTATTTTCTTCTGTTAGTTATTTCCTTTTAGTTTTCAGACCTTGCAGTTGCAAACTACTGAGACTATTACTAATGACAGAAAAAATTTTATCCTCTCCTGTGCTTTCATACATTTCCTTTACTCTTCAAAGAACTTTCTGCCTGTTGTGTGTGCATGTGTGCTTATGTGTTCATGCATGTGTGTTTTATCTTTTCCTTATCAAATTGTAAATTATTTAAAGGCAACAGGTAATATTTGATTCATCCTTGTATCTGACAGCACTCATTACAATGTCTTCCAAAGAAAAGGCCATTAGTATACATTACTATTGTTGAGAAAATTACTTTAATATTATCCTTCTCAATGTTTCATAAAATATGGCTATTATGGCCCTAAATGTTCAAGTTATTACTCTTAGTTAACTTTTTCTTGGTGATATAAGCATATTTTAGAATAGCTATTGTTAAAGTATGTTATTTGAAATAAGCAGACCATGAATTATAGGCACCTGACAATGATGTTTTTAATTTTCTGACCAAAACCAAATTAAAGACCTTTTCCTTACTAGTATGCTAGCTTTGATTTGGTCTTAGATTTATAGTAAGTTACAAGATTATTAGTTTTTTAGCAGCTGCTTCATTTTTTATTTTTTGACAGATTTTTGCTATAGGGTGTGTGGGCTAGCTGGAATGTCAGAGAGACAGAAAGCAAGAAATCACCCCCCAGGGGGGATGACCATGCCACAATCCCTTCTCCTCTCAGGATTTTGGGCATGCACACATTTGCCCAAAATTTGGGTTTGAAGCCTCTGGTCCAGGACTTGAACCACAGTCGACTACATGGGAGTCTAGCAATTTAGCCATTATGCCATCTGCTGGTTCCTATTTTATTTTATACATTCAATCACTGTATATTTTTATAGCATGCAAAATGAATTTTCCAAGGATGAATACATTACATATTAGCCCAGTTAAAGATACTATCATACATGTTAACATCAGCAGATAATTTTCAATATTTGTGTCGCTTAAATGTTTTGCTTCTTTCTTTTTCCCCTTGATTCTCTTCTTCCCACCCCATTGCCTGCCCTCCTCTCACACTGTCTCTAGTATCTGCAATTGTTCTCCACACTTTTATATCTTCTAATTTTCAGTTTCTACCATGGAGTGAAGACATTTGGTATATATTAAGTGGGGACATACAATGCCTCTCTTTCATAGTCTGGCTCATTTCTTTACTTAGCAGTAATCTTTCATGTTTGTTCACTTTCTATCAAATGCCAGGGTCTCCGCCGGGCGCGTGTGCATGCGTGCCCAAGATCCCGAGAGGAGAATGGAGGAGAAGGGATTGCAGCGTGACCATCCCCCCTGGGGGGTGATTTCTCGCTTTCTGTCTCTATGTCTCTGTCTGTCTGGCGAGCGCATGCGCCCTATAGCGAAAATCTCTCCAAAAAAAAAAAAAAAAAAAAAAAGAAGTAAAGAAAAAAAAAAATGCCAGGGTCTCATTTTTTATTTTTTTGGCTGAGTAGTATATATTGTGGATAATGCCACAATATACATGGATGTGCAGGTACTTTTCTGACTGAATGTGTCCATATCCTGTGGGTAGATACCCAGGATTGGGGTTGCTGGATCATATGGTAGTTCTATTTTTAGGAACCTCCATTTTGTTCTCCATAGTGGCTGTACTAATTGACATTTAATTTACTAATTTACATCATTTAATCTTAGCCATTCTGACTGGGGTTAGGTGATATTTCATTGTGGTTTTGATTTGCATCTCCCTTATGATAAGGGATGTTGAGCATTTCATATGCTTTTTGGCTGTTTGTATATCATCTGTAGAGAGTTGTCTGTTCAGCTCATTGGCTCATCTTTTAATTGGGTTGATGATTTTTTTTTCCAAGTAAGTTGGTTGAGTTCCCTGCATATTCTGGTTATCAGTCCTTTATCTGAGGCATAGTTTGCAAATATATTCTCCCATTTTGAGACCTTCCAATTCACTCTAATTGTTTCTTTTGCTGAACAGAAGTTTTTTGTCTTTTTTTTTTTTCCTGATGTAATCCCATTTGTCTATTTTTCAGATTATAGCCTGTGCTTTAGGGTCTTATTTAGGAAGTATTTGCTTGTTCCAATGTCTCCCAGAGTTTCCTCTGTGTTATTCAGCAGTAGTGTTATAGTTTGAGGCCTTAGGTTTAGATATTTGATCCATTTTGAGTTTATTTTTATTAATGGTGAGAGACAGGAGTCCAGCTTCATCTTTCTGCAGGTGGATACCCAGTTTTTCCAGCACCATTTGTGAAAGAGATTTTCCTTTTCCCACTGTAGTGACTGGTGCCCTTTGTCAAAAATCAGTTGGCTAAATGTTTTGGGGTTCATTTTTGGGGTCTCTTTTCTGTTCCATTGGCCCACATGACTGTTTTTGTGCCAATATCATGCTGTTTTGATGTTCACAGCTTTGTAATATATTTTGGGGTCAGACAGTGAGATGCCTCCTACTCTACTCTTCTTCTGTAGTATTGCTTTGACAATATGGGGTCTTTTATGATTCCAGATGAATTCTGTGATTTTTTTTTTTCTAAATCTGTGAAGGGTATCTCTGGTAATTTAAGATTGCATTAAATATATACATTAATTTAGGTAGGGTTGACATTTTGATTATATTATTTCTATCCAGGAACATGGGATGTCTTTCCACTTTTTATGTGTCTTTATCAGTATCTGTTTTTAGTTTTTCATAATTTTCCTGGTAGAGGTCTTTGATTTTGTTGGTTGGGTTCATTCCTAGATATCTTATTTCTTTTGTGGTTATTTTAAGTAGGATTGCTTTCTTTAATTTTATCTCAGTATGTTCACTGTTGGTGTATAGAAATACTATAGATTTTTGTATGTTGATTTATATTCTTCCACATTAGTGCATTCATGTATCACTTCTAGGAAGTTTATTTGTGTGTTTTCTATGCCTATGATTATGTCATCTTCAAATAGGTAATTTCACTTCTTCTTTCTTTTTTTTTTCCCTATTGAATGCCTTGGATCTGTATTTTATTCTCGTGTCTGATTGCATTTAGGACTTCCAGTACTATATTGAAAAGGAGTGGAGAAAGTGGGCAGCCTTATTTTGTTCCATTTCAGTATGACTTTAGCTATAGGTTTTTCACATATGCCTTTAATTGTGTTGAGAAATGTCCTTTTTGTGCTGATTTTACTGAGAGTATTAATCATGAAGGGATATTGTCTTTTATCCAATAATTTTTCTGCATCAATTGACAGTATCATATGGTATGGTGTATTACATTTATAACTTTGTTTATGTTGAGTCATTCTTGCATCTCTGAAATAAAGTTTACCTTCTCATGCTGTACAATCTTAATGTGTCAGTGCATATAATTTGCTAGTATCTTGTTAAGAAATTTTGCATTTATATTCACCAGAGATGAATAGTAATAGTTTTTTGTTTGTTTGTTTGTTTGTTATGTCTTTATCTGTTTGGGAGATGAGCGTGATTGAGGCTTTATAAAATGAATTTTGCAAGGTTGATTTTTTTTTTGATCTTTAGAAATAGTTTGGGTAGAATGGGGATTAGCTCTTTAAAAAAATTATAGAAGAGTTCCATCTCGAGGCCTCTGGCCACAAGGAACCTTGAGGAAGGGGAACCACTGCCTCCCCGCCTCACTTCCAGGCTCCCCAACCCAAGACCCAGCCCCCTAGACAGACTGTTCTTTGCTCTGCAGCAGGCTGAAGTTCCATCTCCAAGCCTCTGGCCACAAGGAACCTTGAGGAAGGAGCATCACTGCCCCCCACCTCATTTACAGACTGCCTAGCCCAAGACCCAGCCTCTAGACAGGAAAACGGGTGTGGTGTGTGACTTTTTCTTTATTCCCCTCTGTACTTCTTTCCCCTTGTATTATCATCTCCTCCTCATCTTCCACCCTGCCATAAGAACTACTCAGGTCTAGAATCAGAAATCTGAAATTCCCTAGTAATGTAAGGTTCTCTGGGATTCTTCCTTGTACTGAACCACTTGTGAAAAAAAGAGATACTACTCTTCAGACACCTGAATAGAGTACCCCTCTTGAGACCACATTACTAAAAACAACAGAAGAGAGATTTTGGCAAATGTCAATGTGCAGAAAAAGGGAAACACACTTGCTCCTAGTTGGAGAAACGTTTTCCTAAGAGGTATTCAAAAGTGAATACATCTTTCAATGGCTAGAAGTAGAAGAGCCTCAGGTCTGAAGAAAGCAGGAAATATGTCTCCATCAAAGGAAAAGAATAAGTGCCCTCCATTTTTTGTAAAAACTGAGGACATTACCAAAATGTCAGAGAAGGAATTTCGAACATTCATGGTGGTCAAATTCCATGAGTTGAACAAAAATGAGACAATGAACTACAGGAGATTAGGAAGTCCTTCCATGATATGAAAGAAAACAAATGGATAATCTGAGAAAGAATCAGATGGAACTACTAGAGATGAAGTCTGTAATACAGGATATCAATAGTATTAAAAGCCTATTAGACCATACTGAAGATCGAATCCCCGATGTAGAAGATAAAACCTCTGTCCTAGGAAAAAAACACCAAAAAGAGAAAATAACAAAAACACATGAGAGTAATATATGAGAAATACTAGATTCCATTAGACGCCCAAACATCCAAATAATTTGCATCCCAGAAGGTGAAGAAACTAATAATGGCATGGAAAATCTATTACATGAAATCCTATAAGAAAATTATCCAAGTCTAGAGAGGCATTCAAGCATCCAGACTGAAGAAATACAAAGAACTCCAAATAGAATCAACTCCAGAAGATTTTCTCCAAGCACTTCTTAGCCATACCGTCCAAGACCACATTTAAGAACTTGATACTAAAACTGGCAAGAGAGAAATGAGAAGTGACTTACAAAGGTCATCCCATCAGGCTAACACTGGATCTCTCAATGGAAACAATGCAAGCAAGAAAAGAATGGGAAAGTGAATATTGAAATTGTTAAGAAACTATTTCAACCAAGATTATTTATCCTGCAAGATTATCCTTCATATGGGAAAAAAAAATTAAAATATTCTCACACAAACAAAGCGTAAAAGAATTTGCCAACACCAGGCCAGCTCTTCAAGAAACCCTGAAGAAAATACTGTTCCAGGAAAACTAAAGAATTAACAGTCAAAAACAAAGGAATAAAAGGCAACTAAGATAATGGCAAACATAAATATAGGGACAGATCTGGTAACATTGATAAAAACATTGAATGCTAATGAGTTAAATTCTCCAATCAAGAGACATAGACTGGCCAGATGGAAAACAAACAAACAAAACAAAACAAAACAAAAAACAACAAAAACCAGAAACCCTCTATCTGTTGCCTACAGGAAACCCACTTCATGGATAAAGACATACATAAACTGAAAGCGAAAGGTTGGAAAAGGTTTTCCATGCAAATGGGAACCAAAAAAGAGCTGGAGTAGTGATACTAATTTCTGACAAAATAGACTTTACAACAAAAACTGTTTGAAGACACAAGGAAGGGCGCTATATTGTAGTAAAAGGGTTGATAGATCTAGAAGAGATAATGCTTATAAATATCTATGCAACTAAAGTAGGAACACCCAAATATTTGAAGGAAAGACTGTTAGATCTAAAAGGGGAGACAGGTTGCAACACACTAATTGTTGGAGATTTCAACACTGTACTATCACCCCTGGACAGATCATCTAGACAAAAAATAGGTAAAGATATAAAGAATCTAAATGATACCATAAATCAAATGGACTTAACCGGGATCTATGGAAGTTTCCATCCAAAAACCATGAGATAAACTTTTTTCTCACCCCCACATGGAACCTTTTCAAAGATTGACCACATCACAGGACACAAAGCAAGCCTTTACAGATTCAAAACCATAGAAACTACATTCAGCATCATCTCTGATCATGATGGAATTAAACTTGAGTTTAATTTCAAGAGAAATCCTCAAAAATACCCAAATACATTGAAAATAAATAACCTACTCCTGAATGACTCCACAACTACTGAAGAAATAAAAGTCTGAAATCAAAAGATTCATGGAAGCTAATGACAATGAGGACATGAGTTTCCATAATCTTTGGGACACTGCTAAAGCACTCATAAGACGAAAGTTCATACCAATTAGTGCACATAAGAGAAAGATGGAAAGAAGGCAATGGATCACCTAACATGATGCCCTTAGAGAATTGGAAAAGCAATAGCAAAAAAATCCAAAAATCTCCAGGAGAAAGGAAGTAATAAAGATCCGAGCAGAAATAAATGAAATAGAAAATAAATGAATTGTAGAGAAAATAAATGAAAGTAAAAGTTGGTTCTTTGAAAAGATAAACAAAATCAATACACCACTAGTGAGACTTATTAAGAAGAGAGAAAGGAATCAGGTGAATCTAATCTGCAATGAAGCAGGCAATTTAACAACAGACATAGTAGAAATACAAGACATCATTAGAGGATACTATGAACATCTATATGCCAAGAAACAAGATAATCTGGATGAGATGGACAAATTTCTGAACACATATAATCTACCAAGAATGGGCCAGGAGGATACAGAAAGTCTGAATAGGCCCATAACAAGCCAGGAGATTGAATCAGTAATAAATAACCTTCCAATAAAGAAAAGCCCTGGCCCTGATGGGCTTCAACTCTGAATTCTACAAAACTTTCTAAGAAGAGTTAACCTCCATTCTGCTCACGTTATTTCTAAAGATCCAAAAGAGTGAATCTCTCTCTAATTCATTCTGTGAAGCTTCTATCACCATTATCCTTAAAACAGATAAGGACAGGACAAGGAAGGAAAACTATAGACCAATATCTCTGATGAATATAGACACAAAGATTCTAAACAAGATACTAGCAAATTGTATCCAACATCTTATATAAAAGATTATACATCATGATCAGGTAGGCTTTATTCCACAAATGCAAGGTTGGTTCAACATACACATAACCATAATTGTAATACATCATATTAACAGGAAGAAAGGTAAAAACCATATGAACATATCAATTGATGCAGATAAAAGCATGTGATATGATACAACATCCCTTCATGATCAAGACTCTCAGCAAAATTGGCATAGAAGGGTCATTTCTCAACACAATAAAAGCTATCTATGAAAAACCCATAGCGAACATCATCCTGAATGGAGAAAAGCTGAAATCCTTTCCGCTAAAAACAGGGACAAGGCAAGGAAGCCCACTTTCGCCACTCCTTTTCAATACAGTCCTGGAAGTCCTCACTAAGGCAATCAGAAAAGAGGAACGAATAAAAGGCATTCATATAGGAAAAGATGAGGTAAAATACTCTCTATTTGCAGATGACATGATTGTATACGTAGAAGATCCAATGGTTTCCATGAAAATATTTCTGGAAGTAATACATGAATACAGTAAAGTTGCAGCGTACAAAATCATTATATAGAAATCTATAGCATTTCTTTATACAAACAATAGGCAGACTGAGATAGAACTGAAAAAACGTATTCCATTTACCATAGCCACAAAAAGTATAGGATACTTAGGAATAAATCTTACCAAAGAAGTTAAAGACCTCTACAAGGAAAACTGTAAGAAGCTAGAAAAAGGAATTGAAAATGACAAAAAAAAGTGGAAGGAAATCCCATGTTCCTGGATTGGAAGAATTAATATAATCAAAATGGCAATTCTACCCAAACCAATCTACATACTTAATGCAATGCCAATCAAAGTACCAGACACATTCTTCATAGATCTTGAAGAGACAATCATAAAATTTGTCTGCAATTATAAAAGACCCCGTATTGCCGAAGCAATTCTGCACAAGAAGAGTGGAATGGGCAGCATCTCACTCCCTGAACTAAAAATATACTACAAAACTGTGGTAATCAAAACAGCATGATACTAGCACAGAAAAAGATATGTGGACCAATGGAACAGAAAAGAGTCCCCAGAAATAAATTTCCGAACAGTCAACTGATTTTTGACAAAGAGTACCAGTCAACCCAGTGGGAAAAGGAAAACCTCTTTAGCAAATGTTGCTGGAAAAACTGGACTTCCAACTACTGAAAGAAGAATCTGAACCCCTACCTCTCACCTTTGACAAAAATCAAGTCAAGGTGGATCAAAGATCTAAATCTAAGACCTCAAACTATAAAAGTGCT
>NW_006203457.1:771549-771961 GCF_000334495.1 Tupaia belangeri chinensis | reverse complement strand
AGTCAATAATCCCCAAAATAGGCAAGTGGGAGTACATCAGACTAGGGAGTTTCTGCATGATAAAAGACACAGTAACTAGTGTGAATTGACAGCCCTCAGAATGCGAAAATATTTTTGTAAATTATGTGTCAGAAAAGGGACTGATAACCAGAATACACAAGGAACTCAATCAGGTATTCCGAAAAAAGATGATCATCCCTATTAAAAGATGGGAGAATGAGTTGAAAAAAAAAATTCTCTAAGGATGAAATACAAATAGCCAAAAAGCACATGAAAAAATGCTCAACACACCTCATTTTAAGGGAAATGCAGATCAAAACAACAATGAGATACTACCTAACCCCATTCAGAACAACAAAGATTAAAAAAAAAAATGATAAGTGCTAGCGGGGGGGGGGGTGGGGCAAAGGGG
>NW_006203457.1:766250-771506 GCF_000334495.1 Tupaia belangeri chinensis | reverse complement strand
TGGTCCAGCCACTGTGGAGAACAATTTGGAGATTCCTCAAAAATCTACAAATAGAATTGCCATATGATCCAGCAATCCCACTCCCTGGTATCTACCCAAAGGACAGAAGAATTCTTCATCAAAAAAGTGCTTGCACATCAATGTTTATTGCAGCACTATTCCCAATTGCTAAGACATGGAACCAACCCAGATGTCCATGAACAGATGAATGGATTGAAAAACTGTGGGACATATACTCTATGGAATACTATTCAGCCGTAAAGAAAACAAGATTTACTGCTGAGTAAAGCAAGCCAGGCTATGAAGGAGAGACATTGTATATCCCCACTTAATATATACCGAATGTCCACACTCTATGACTGAAATGGAATTGACTAATGGATATAGAAACACAGTAAATGGGTGTAAATACCAAATATAGTGTGTGTGAAAAAACAGGGTCTGAGGAAGGACCTTTAGAAGAAAAATAGGGAGGCAAAGCGTTAATGTCACAAAAAATGTGGCATTATCTGTTGAAGATATTTTATAGTTTTATCAACTGGACTAAGTAGAAATGTTCACATGTTGAAATATTCACTTTATAAGCTAAATAATGTGATTGAATGTATAAAAGAAAATGAAACAAAAATGCAAGTAAAAAATTACAGAATTCAGAAGTGAAACCATTGGACCTGGACTTTTCTTTGGTGGGAGGTTATTTACTACTGACGCAATTTCATCGGTTTATTCAGGTTTTCTACTTCTTCCTGATTCGGTCTTGGTAGCATATATTTGTTCAAAATTTGTCCATCCCATGCAGGTTTTCTTGTTTGTTGGTGCATAGTCACTAATAATATCCTCTAATGAACTTTTGTATTTCTGTTATATTTTTTGTAATATTTGCTGTTTCATTGTTAATTTGATTTATCTTGTTCCTTTCTTGCTTCTTCTTAAAGGATCTAGCTAACAATGTATCTATTTTGTTTACCTTCTTTTTTCTTTTTAAATTTTATTTATTATCATCATAATCTTGTTCATATTACATTAAATCACATATAACTTTACAGTGTATTAAGTTTCTTTTTCCAGAAGGAATAGCATGCATGTCAGTCAACATAGAGACATTAAAATCCCCACTTCATCATCCAATAGCTTTTCATTGTTTTTCCTGATTATTGTTATTATTATTCCAATTATTTTTTTAACCAATCACTATTTCTCATTTTGCTTGTAAAAAGACTTTATCCAACATGAACTACTTCTCAGACCAATCCAGTTGAGAATACTATACATGTCATCATCAACAGGTAATAAACCATATCTATGTCCAACTAAAGTCATGCCTGTTTGTTCTCTTGCTATCTTTCTCTGTACTCTTCTCTTCTCCCTCCCAATTCCACACTGACTTATCCTCATTAAGTATTTACACTGTTCTTTTGTCCTCCAATATTTTGCTCTCTACGATAGAGTGCAGCTAGTTGGTATATATTAAGTGAATACATACAATATCTTTCTTTCATAGCCTGGTGTGCTTCACTCAGCAATAGATCCTTAATATCTGACCATTTTCTATCAACTGCCAGGGTCTTGGTTGTTTTTTTTTTGTTTGTTTGTTTGTATTTTTTATGGTTGAATAGCTTTTTCAATTCATTCATCAGTTTGTGGACATTTAGGTTGGTTCCATGTCTTGGCCATAGTGAAAAATGCTGCAATAAACATTGATGTGCAAGCACTTTTCTGACTGATCGCTCTCCTGTCCTTTGGGTAGATATCCAGAAGTGGGATTCCTGGATCAAATGGTAGTTCTATTTGTAGATCTTTGAGGAACCTCCATATTGTTCTCCACAGTGTCTGAACTGGTTTACATTCCCACCAACAGGGTAGGAGAGTTCCCTTTTCACCACATCCCTGCTAACACTTATCACTTTTTATATTCTTAATCTTTGCCATTCTGGGGTTAGGTGGTATCTCATTGTGGTTTTTATCTGCATCTCCCTTATGATGAGGGATGCTGAGAATTTCCTCATATGCTTTTTGGCTGTTCGTATGTCTTCCTTAGAGAGATTTTTGTTCAGCATTTTAGGGATTATTGCCTGTGCTTTGGGAGTCTTATTTAAGAAGTCTTTGCCTACTCCAATGTCTCCCAGAGTTTCCTTAGCATTTTCCACCATTTTGATCCATTTTGAGTTGATTTTTGTTAATGGTGAAAGATGGGGGTTCAGTTTCATCTTTCTGCAGGTGGATACCCAGTTCTACCAGCACCATTTGCTAAAGAGGTTACCTTTTCCCCAATGGATGGACTGATAGCCTTTGTCAAAAATCAGTTGGCTTTGGACCACCAGTTAGCGTAATGGCTTTTTCGTTGGACTCCCATGCACTCGACGGTAGTTCGAGTCTCAGACCAGCGGCTTAAACTCACGCCTGACACGTGTGCATGCATGCCCAAGATCCCGAGAGGAAAATGGAGGAGAAGGGATTGTGGTGTGGCCATCCCTCATGGGTGGGGTGATTTCTCACTTTCTGTATCTCTGTCTCTCTCTGTCTTTCTGGAGAGCACATGCACCCTATAGGAAAACTTCTCAAAAAAAAAATCAGTTGGTTGTAAGCTTTGGTGGTTATTTTTGGGGTCTCTATTCTATTCCATTGGTACTCATAGCTATTTTGATGCCAATACCACACTGTTTTAATGACCACAGCTTTATAGAATATCTTGGGATCAGGGAGTAATATGCCTCCTACTCCATTCTTCTTGCGCAGGATTGCTTTTGCAATACGAGGTCTTTTATGATCCCAGACAAATTCTATGATAGTCTTTTCTAGATCTGTGAAGAATATTTCTGATATTTTGTTTGGAATTAAACATGTAGATTAATTTTATTAGAATTGCCATTTTGATTATGTTAATTCTTCCAATCCAGGAACATGAAATGTCCTCTACCTTTTTTATGTCACTTTCAATATCTTTAAGATTTTCATAGTTTTCTTCATAAAAGTCTTTGACTTTCCTAGTTAGGCTTATCCCTAGGTGTCTTATGCACCTTGTGGCTACGGTAAAAGGGATTTCTTTCTTCAGCTCTACTTCATTCAACTTGTTGTTCATATATAGAAATGCTATAGATTTTTGGATATTGATTTTGTATCCTGCCACTTTACTGTATTCACATATTACTTCAAGGAGTTGTTTTTTTTTTTTTTTTTTATGGATTCCTTTGGGTCTTCTAAGTATACCATCATGTCATCTGAGAATAAAGATATTTTCAAGTCTTCTTTGCGTATTCCAATGACTTTTATATTATTCTCTTCTCTGATTGCATTAGCTAAGACTTTACGTACTATATTAAAGAGCAGTGGAGAAAGTCGGCAGCCTTGCCTAGTACCCGTTTTCAGCGGAAAAGCTTTTAACTTTTAGCTTTTCTTCATTCAGTATAATGTTAGCTGTAGGTTTTTCATAGATAGCTTTTATTGTGTTGAGAAATGACCCTTCTATATCAATCTTACTGAGGTTCATAGTCATAAAAGGATGTTGTATTTTGGGACCAGCAGTTAGCATCATGGCTATGTCGCTGGACTCCCATGTAGTCGACTGCGGTTCAAGTCCCGGACCCGGTGGCTTAAACTCACGCTGGGCACGTGTGCGTGCGTGCCCAAGATCTCAAGAGGAGAATAGAGGAGAAGGGATTGCAGCGTGGCCATCCCCCCTAGGGGGTGATTTCTCACTTTCTGTCTCTCTGTCTGTCTCTGTCTGTCTGGCAAGCTCATGCGCCCTATAGCAAAAACCCTCTCAAAAAAAAAAATGTTGTATTTTATCAAATCCTTTGTCTGCATCAATTGAAATGACCATGTGGTTTTTAAGTTTCTTTCTGTTAATATGTATATTACATTTATGGTCTTCCGTATGTTGAACCACCCTGGGATAAAGTCTGCCTTCTTGTGATGAATTATCTTTGTTATATGTTGTTGGATACAATTTGTGAGTATCTTGGTGAGAATTTTTTCGTCAATGACATTGGTCTGTAGTTTTCCTTTTTCTGTCATGTCTTTATCTGTTTTGGGAATGAGGATGATGGAGGCTTCATAAAATGAATTTGGAAGGTTTCCTTCCTTTTGAATTTTTAGAAATAATTTGAGTAGTATAGGGGTTTACTGTTCCTTAAAAGTTTTGTAGAATTCAGAAGTGAAGCCATCTCCATCTTACCCTGGGCTTTTCTTTGTTGGGAGGTTATTCATTACTGATTAAATCTCCTGGCTTGTTATGGGTCTATTCAGGTTCTGTGTGTCCTCCTGATTCAATCTTGGTAGATTATATGCATCCAGAAATTTGTCCATCTCCTACAAGTTATCTTGTTTCTTGGCATATAGTTGCTCATAGTATCCTCTAATGATATTTTGTATTTCTAGTAAGTCTGATGTAATATTGCCTGTTTCATCATGAATTTGATTTATCTGGTTTCTTTCTTTCTTCTTCTTGATCAGTCTAGACAACGGTGTGTCTATTTCGTTCACCTTTTCAAAGAGCCAGCTTTTGCTTTCATTTATTTTCTGTATGGTTCGTTTATTTTCTATTTCATTTATTTCTGCTCTAACCTTTATTATTTCTTTTTGCTTGGCATTTTTGGGGTTTGTTTGTTGTTGTTTTTCCAATTCCCTGAGACATGATGTTAGGTTATCTATTTGCCATCTTTTCATCCTTATGCACACTAATTGCTATGAATTTCCCTCTTATGACTGCTTTTGCCGTGTCCCATAGACTATGGACACATGTGTACTCATTATCATTTGTAGTGAAGAAGTCATTCAGAAGTAGGTTGTTTAGTTTCCATGGTTTGTGTATTTTCAAGGGTGTTTCTTGAAATGTTTCTATGCCTTCGAATCTGTAAAGGCTTGATTTGTGTCATAACATATGATCAATCTTTGAAGAGGTTCCATGCAGGGGTGGGAAAAATGCATATGTTGTGGACATAGGATGGAAAGTTCTATAGATATTTGTCATGTCCCTTTGATTTTTATATCATTTAGGTCCTGTATCTCTCTATTTATTTTCTGCCTAGAAGATCTGTCTAAAGTAGATAATGGGGTGTTGAGATCTCCAACAATTATAGTATTTCTCCCTATTTGTCCTTTTAGCTCCAGCAGTCTTTCCTTCACATATTTAGGTGCACCTGAGTTGGGTGCATAGATATTTATAAGTGTTATGTCTTTTTGCTGGATTACCCCATTTACTATTTTATAATGCCCTTCTTTGTCTCTTCTTACAGTCTTTGTCTTGAAATCTATTTT
>NW_006203457.1:760561-766161 GCF_000334495.1 Tupaia belangeri chinensis | reverse complement strand
TCTTAACTGGAGAATTTAATCCATTGACATTCAATGTAATTATCGATATTTCCGTACCTGATCCTATCATTAAGTGAGCCATTTTCTTGGTTGCTTTTTGTTCTCGTATAACTGTCAGATTTTTAGTTTTCCTAGTATAGCACTCCCTTCAGAACCTCTTGAAGAGCTGGTGTGGAGTTTGTAAATTCCTTCAAATTTTGTTTTTCTGAGAATGTTTTTATCTTTTTTTTCCCATATGAAAGATAATCTTGCTGGGTATAGTATTCTTGCTTGAAATTATTTTTCATTAAATCCTTTGACTATATTTCCCCATTCTTTCCTTGCCTGCATCGTTTTCGCCAAGAGATCTGATGTTAGCCTGATGGAGTGACCTTTGTAAATAACTTGATGTTTCCCTCTTGCCAACTTTAGCATCTTGTCTTTGTCTCTTGTTTTGCCAGTCTGGCTATGAGGTGCCTTGGAGAGGATCTTCTAGGGTTGATTCTATTCAGGGTCCTATGTATTTCTTGGGTCTGGATATTTGAATGCCTTTCTAGGTTTGGAAAGTTTTCTTCCAGGATTTCATGGAATAAATTATCTGTGCCCTTATTTTCTTCCTCTTCTGGGATACCAATTGTCCAGATTTTGTGGCCCCTGATGGTATCCAGTATTCCTTGTATATTATCGTTGTTTTTCTTGGTTGTTTTCTCAATCTTCTTGATACTTTTTTCTTGGTCAGATATTTTGTCTTCTATGTTAGAGATTCGATCTTCTGCCTGATCTAACCTACTTTTAATACTTTCAAGGGAGGCTTTGATTTCCTGTATCACATTCTTCAACCCTAGAATTTCCATCTGGTTCTTTTTTAAGGTATCTATTTCTTCTTTCAAATCATGAAAGGACTTCCCCATCTCCTGGAGCTCCTTGTCTCTTTTCTCTTTCATCTCAGTTAGTTTGCTCACTATAAATATTCTGAATTGCTTATTCGACATGTCCACGATGTCCATTGTATTGACTGTGGGTGATTTAGGCTTAATAATTTACCTTGGGAGAGAAGCCTTTTGTTGGTTGCTCATACTTCTTCAGCCTCTGCGATTGTTCCTAGTCATCAGGTGATCTATATGTTCCTTTCTAACTTATTTAAGATATCTCCGAGTGTTAAAAGGTGTGCAGGATTAGAAAATTGGTGGTTTCTCTTACAGTTGGCTTGCCTGTTGCTCACCAGTACCATGTACTATTGTCACTGGTCTTGGGTGACCCAAATTCCTCCCTGTTTCTAAAGAGTGGTGAGCCTCCTACTGATCTAATAAGCAACACCTCAAGAGCACAGAAAAAAAAAATCGTTTGGTGCGTGTTTTGCGGCACATGCTGTTCAAAACACTGAAATTCAGAGTCCAAAGGCTAGTGGGGAAGGGACTGAGGATGAGCAACGGGTCCCGGCCATAAGGGCCTGCAGCCATGGGCAGCCTGGTGTCCGGAACTGCTTGCTGGCTTGCACTGGTTTCCAGGTGGGCATAGGGGGGTGTAAATTTATATGAAGGTCCGCAGAAATCAACCTGAAGTCCAGAGACAAGTAGGGATGGGGATGAGCAACGATCCTGGCTATCAATTTTGTTTATCTTCTTAGAGAACCAGCTTTTATTTTGTGTAGTTTGTTTTCTATTTCATTTATTTCCACTCAGACCTTTATTATTTCTTTTCTTCTGGCACTTTTGTTGTTGTTCTTGTTTTTCCAGTTCCCTGAGGTTTGTTGTTCATTTGTCTATTTGCCACCTTTCCATCCTTTTCTTTTTTATTTTTTTATAATTATTTATTTTGTTTTATTTATTCATTCATTTATTTTTTAGTTTGACCAGAGAGAGACAGAGGGTGAGAGTGAGAGAGAGAGGAAGTGAGAAAGGAAGCCACCAGATTCAGGATTTGAACCCTGGTCAGCCATGTGGGAGTGTCCAGTGCCTTAACCACCATGCCACCCGCTGGTCCCCATTTCCTTTCCATCCTTTTCTTATGTGCACTAAATGCTATGAAAACTAAAGAAAGAGAGAAGAAATGTCCCTCTTATGACAATGTTTGTTGTGTTCTGTATATTATGGAAACTCATGCACTTCTTATCCTTGGTGTCAATGTATTTTTGCTTTCAGTCTTAATTTCTTCAATTGTGTGAAATCATTCACGACTAGGATTTTTAGTTTCTATGTATTTGTGTATTTTCGATGGATTTTTCTGAAGTTAATTTCCAATTTATTCCCATCATGGTGAATATAGTTTTTACGCTTTTGAGTTTGTACAGGTTTGTCTTGTTCCCTATCATGTAGTCAATCTTTGAAGGTTTTATCAGGAGGTGAGAAGAATGTTTATTTTGTGGTTGTTGTGTGGAAAGTTCTATAGCTGTCTGTGAAGTCCATTTCATTTATGGTGGTGTTTAGATTCTGTATCACTTTGCTTATTTTTTTTCTAGATTATCTTTGCAAAGGAGATAGTGGAGTGTTAAGATTTCTAACGATTAGTATGTTGCAGTTTATCTTTCTCTTTAGATCTGGCAGTCTTTCATTCTTGTATTTGGGTGCTCCCAAGTTGCTGCATAGACATTCATAAGTGTTACATCTTTTTGGTGAATTAGCCCTTTTAGTACTATAGAATGCCATTCTTTGCCTCTTCTTTTAGATTTTTGTCTTAAATCCTGTTTTATCTGGTGTCAGTGTTGTGGCTCCAGTCCTTTTTGTGATTTTAATTTGCACGGAATACCTTTTTCTGTCCTTTCATTTTTAGACTATGTATATCTTTATCCATGAGGTGCATTTCTTGCAGGCAACAAATAGAGGTTTTCTGTTTTTTCATCCATTCAGTCACTCTGTGTTTTTTTATTGGAAAATTTAATACATTAACATACAACGTTATTATCAACAGTTGTGGATTTGTCCCTGTCATTTTGTTAGCTATTTTCTTGATTGTGTTCGCTCTTTTATTTCTTTCTCTCTCTCTTTAGTTTTCCTGATATAGTACTGCCTTCAGTACTTCTTGAAGAGCTGGGCTAAGTATTGGTGAATTCTTTCCATTTTTGTTTGTCTGAGAATGATTTCATTTGTTATTTCCATTTAAAGGTTAATCTTGCTGGGTATAGTATTCTTGGTTGAAATTATTTTTCTTTCAGTATTTTGAATATATATTCCCATTCTTTTCCTGCCTGTGTTGTTTCAATTGAGAGGACTGAAGTTAGCCTAATAGAGTAAACTTTTTAAGTGACTTGATGTTTTTCTCTTGCCATTTTTAGAATTGTCTTTGTGATTTTTACCATTCTGAGTATGTATTATGTGCCGTGGAGAGGATCTTCTTATGTTGATTTTATTTGGGGTCTTTTGTATTTCTTGGATCTGGATGCCTGAATGCTTCTCTAGGTTTGGGAAGTTTTGTGCAGGTATTCGATGGAATAGATCTTATATGCCCTTGTCTGATTCTTTGCCTTCTATAATGTTTATTATTTGGATATTTGAGTACTTGATAGTGTCTAATATTTCCCATATGCTGTCCTCATTTTTTTTTGAGAGGTTTTCACTATAGGGCACGTGCACTCATCAGACAGACAGAGAGAGACATAGAGACAGAAAGCGAGAAATCACCCCCCAGGGGGGATGGTCACGCTGCAAACCCTTCTCCTCCATTCTCCTCTCAGGATCTTGGGCACGCACGCACACGCGCCCAGTGTGAGTTTTAAGCCACCAGGTCCGGGACGCGAACTGTGGTCGACTACGTGGGAGTCCAGCAATGTAGCCATTACGCTAACTGCTGGTTCCCACTGTCCTCATTTTTTTAAGAGAGATTTTTGTTAGAGGGTGCATATGCTCCCTAGAGAGACAGACCAAAAGAAAGTGAGAAAGCACCCCCCAGGGGGCATGGCCATGCTGCAATCCTCTCAGGATTTTGGGCACTCATGCACAAGTGCCTGGCTTGAGTATTAAGCCACTGGGACCGGGATTTGAATCATGTCAAATATGTAGGAGTCCAGTAATGTAACCATTAGACCATATGCTGGTTCCTGTTTTTCTCATTTTTTAAAATTATATTTTCATTGCTTTTGCTGGTTTTATCTAAGTCAAAGATTTTGTTTTCTAGTTCAGATTATTCTGTCTTCTGCATGATCCAGTCTGTTCTTAAAACTTTTGAGGGAGGTCTTGATTTCCTGTATTACTGTCTTTGTCTCTACATGTTCTTAATTTTTTAAATTGTGTCTATCTCTTCCTTCAAATCCTGGAAAGACTTCCTTAATTCTGTCACTATGAATATTCTGAACTCTATTTCTGACCTTTTTTTCCCCCAAATTCTTTTGTGTTGTCTATGGTTGAAGAAGACTTGCTCTTTTCCATTGAGGAAGAGGTGTTTATTTACTTTTCCATAGTTCCTGTACCTCTGTACTCGTTTCTATTCATCTGATGGATTATACACTTCTTCCTACTTTTCTGGTGTCAATTCTATAGTGTCAGGGGGAAGAAGAGCTTTTCTTCTCAGACATGCTCTTGACAAAGGGCCTTGTTTTCTAGGCAGAGAAGTGTGTGTGTGTAGCCAGCTGTAGGAGTTGATTCCTTTCCCAGTCTCTTGGGACCAGGTGTACATGGGGCTGGACTGGAGAGTTTCAACTAAGGCAGGAAGTAGGAGTCATATACCACGTGGTTGAGAAAAGTATGAAATATCAAAATATTCCTGGTTGGG
This sequence comes from Tupaia belangeri chinensis, assembly GCF_000334495.1. Classification (NCBI taxonomy): domain Eukaryota; kingdom Metazoa; phylum Chordata; class Mammalia; order Scandentia; family Tupaiidae; genus Tupaia; species Tupaia belangeri. The sequence goes on along the minus strand of NW_006203457.1, from coordinate 761,478 downwards.
CAGAAGGCAGATAGAGGTGTCAGGTGGTCTTCCTGCCTTAGTTGGTCTCACTGACTGCTGCTGATCCCTGTCCACAGCAAAGGATTTTGGGGTAATGGAGGGAAAAGAATGTGAAAGGAGCTGGTCCAGGATGTAGCTAGAGCACTTGTAAGGCAGTCGGATGTCTGAGGTGGTCTCTTGCCTTAGTCGATCTCACTGACTGCTGTTGCTCCTCACTCTATGGCTCAGACTCTGGGAGTAATCATTACAAGATTATTATAAAGGTGAACATTTTCTGTTAATTGAAGAGAAAACCAAATATTATTATATCAATGTGGCTTACTGAAGATGTCTTTCACAATTTAGAAGGAAAGGGCTATAGCAGGCTAGCAATAATTAAACAGAAAATACCTGGGGATTTGCAGATAGCTTTTATTTTAGCATATCCAAAATATCATTATGCTTAAACTGACCATGGTTCAAGTCCTGGACCTAGTGGATTGCTTATTCACCTCTCTTTCTCTCTCTCTCCCTCTCTCTCTCCCTCCCTCCCTCACTCGGGTGGGCATGCTTGCCATATGGAAAACTTAAAAGATAATAGTGATAGTAATAAATAAAATTAAATAAGTAATTTTAAAAACCACTATATTCATTATGTAACATTTCTTTAATGGTCTGTATTTTCAACAATTTTTTTATTTCAATTTATTTATTTGCATTCATTCACTGTACATCATTACAGCATACAAAATGAGATTTTCCATCCAGAGTACACTGTATATTGTCTCAATCAAGCACATCAACAAACACGTTATTGTCAGCAAATGATCTTCCATTTCTTGTTTTCTGTATGTTTTGCCTTTTTCCCCCCATCCTTGATTCCCTATCTCTTACCCTCTGCCATCTCCCACTCTCCTCCCACACTGTCTCTGGTATCT
>NW_006203457.1:757332-759351 GCF_000334495.1 Tupaia belangeri chinensis | reverse complement strand
TGGTGGATTTTTCTAGGCCAGCCATTTTCTCTTCTACACCTGAGATTCTATTTTCTGAATGATCTAGTCTGCTTTTAATACTTTCAAGGGAGATTTTGACTTCTTGTATTATAGACGTCATCTCTAGCAGTTCCGTTTGAGTCTTTTGTAAAGTGTGTAATTCCTCTCTTAGATCTTGCAAAAAATTTCCTCATCTCCTGGAAGTCATCAACTTCTTTCTCCTTTCTCTTTAGCAGTTCATTATCTCTCTTCTCTTCCATCTCTGTTAGCTTAGACATTATGAATGGTCTAAATTCCTTATCAGACATTTCCATGATTTTTACTGAACTGTTTGTGGATGAAGAAGAGTTACTCTTTTCCCTTGGAGGAGAGGTATTTTCTCGTTTTCCCATATTTCTCATGATCTGGCGGTGATTTCATGTCATCTGATGGATGAGATGGTGTGTTTCTTTCAAATGCTTGAAATTCAGCCTTAATGTCCAGGAGCAAGCAGACAGAGGTGATCTAGAATCTCTTTGCTGTTCTGTTGTGATCACTGGTGCAGAAGATTCAGTAGATAGTGGGGAATATTTTAACCCTATTAGTATTTGGATGTTTAGCTACGGTGCTCTTAGATCCATCTAAAAACACATTGCAAGGATATTGGAGGGTGGAGAGACAAGAAAAAGAAAAATGAAACAGAGATAGAAACAACAACAAAAAGAGAGAAAAAGACAAAAAAAATTTAAAATTAAAAAAAAATGTAAAATAAAAGGTGGAGCTGAGAGCCAGAGAAAAACTGTGCCTTTTAAAAAAAGTGTAAAAAGGAAAAAATTACAAAAAAAAAAGGGAATACAGAAGCAGGGAGAGACAGAAACCAAGACAAAGAGACAGAGATAGAAGGCTGGGGGTGTGTGGTGGGGGGGCTCCCTACCGCTAGCTCGTTTGTTGGAGGCTGAATTATCAGTAGGAAATCTTATTCCCCTGAAAAATCTAGTTCCTTCAACAAATTTTAAGTATGTTCAAGCACATTGGTAGGACTGTATTATTGTCCATATTTTATAAATGAGGGCACAAACTCAGTAGGTCAAGTATTTATTCTACCAAAAATTCATAGTGGCAGAGTTGGGCCAGGATGCTCTTTTGACTGTGTCCACTGTCCTCTCTACTACATGGCCTTAGCTAAGTTCTTCAAATATAATAGTTAAAATCATCAATAAAACATGAAGCTAGAAATCTCTAAGATTTTTTAGAATTTTGGCACTTTATATCTACACTATAATTTGTCTTTATAGAACTTCATTAAATTTCTTAGTTGTTGTTTGAATCTTCAAAGCATTAATCATGGAAGATATTTCCTTTGAATATATTTGTAGAGGGATGTAAGATAAGTCAACTAATTTGATTATGTCATATTCTCACAAAGTACTTTTATTAAAAATGACTTATTTACAGTTGCATTTGCTTAAATGTATAATTAAGACTCTACAAATTTAATTGATGGTCATATTAATTTTTGATGTTAAAAAAATCTCAGTATATTCTCAAATGAGACTTAATTATCCATCATAGGAGGTTAATGACTACCTCTGTACATTTGCAGGTTTACTTTATTACAACCTCTATTCTATCTCCCATCTCTATTACTTTCTCTCATTTGTTACTGCCAGTATTATCCAAGTGTCTAGTTTAATAATCTCTCTCTTTTTTTTTTGTCATAGGGCACTTGTGCTCACCAGAGAAAGACATACAGAGACAGTGAGGTGGAAAGTGAGAAATCACCTCCTGGGGTCATGGCCATGCCACAATCTGTTCTCCTCTATTGTCCTCTTGGATTTGGGGTACACACGCCAACATGCCTGAAGTGATGTTCAAGCCACGTCTGAGACTGGAACCATGGTAAGCCATGTGAGAGTCCAGCACCTTAACCACTACACCACTTGCTGGGCCCTAGTTAAAGTCTTTTTTAAAATCGACAGAGTAATTGTACATACTTGTGTGGGGTATAATGTGTTTTTTCAGTACAAGAATATAATGTAT
>NW_006203457.1:748273-757267 GCF_000334495.1 Tupaia belangeri chinensis | reverse complement strand
GAGAGAGAGAGAGAGAGAGAGAGAGAGAGAGAGAGAGAGAGAGAAATCACCTCCCAGGGGATATGGCCACACCATAGTCCCTTCTCCTCGATTCTCTTCTTGAGATTTGGGGCATGCACGCACATACACCTGGCATGAGTTTTAAGCCACTGGGTCCAGAACTCAAACCATGGTTAACTATGTGGAAGTCCAGTGATGTAACCATTATGCCCTATAATGTACTTTTTACTTTCCATATCCTATACAAAAATAGACAAAAATTATGATTGAAGCCCTAAGATCTTGATATTTTAAACATTAGGGTTATACTAGATTACCTGACCACTTGGGTTTAAAAATATATAATGACGGAATTAGTTCCCGTAACTTTTATTCATCTACTTGTCTTAAATAGTTATAAAGTCCCTTTGCCCTCTGATGTCAATTGTATTTAGAAAATTCAACTCAAAATAGAGATTTATTTTGAAAGTTTATTTTAAAAAAGACTCAACATTTTTTCCTTTTGTAGAGTAGGATATAGTAGGATATAATTATGAAGCTCCATCATCCAATATTTTATAATTAAGTCCAGGCTATATAGAGAAAAACATAAGGAGATCATTTTCTAAGTACTGCTCTTTCAAACAGAAAAGAGCAGTACTTAGTATATCAAGAAACCGGAATATTTTCATTTACAATGCTTACTGCGTCATTGACTAAGAGTAAAGAGAACCCAACCTCTAAGTCTTTGACAACCTAGTTTATCCTCCTAAATGACATGTAGATCACTATTTCTGTAGTCTGAACCAGATTAACCAAAGTTATTTATTTTCAGATTATAAATTAGGTCCCACAGAACTGTTTTAGAACTCAGTGTCCCAGGTGGTATTACTTAGGTGCACTGATAACAATTGTTTAAGTCTGTTAGAGAAGTCAGTGATCTATGATATTACAAAGAGGAAAATTTCTTAGCTACTTAAAGGTTACAAATCCTAATGTCTTTGAGAATTGTATGAGAGCAATAGACCCTTTTAAAATGTGCATATGCACTCTGTTTTGCATATAATGACCCTCAGAGGATTTATATACTAGGAATACCAGACCAAGGAACTTGTTATTGTGTAATGAACAGCTCTTTTGCTTTTTCTGTCCTCTACTTTCTACCATATGTCTAAGCTTACTGCTCATATTTACAGCAACTAAACAGATTCTTCTAACTGGGTAATGTTGTGTAGCTTGCATAAAGCAGAGAAAGCATGAAGGTCTAAAGTCTTAAAACAAATTCACACCATTAAAAAACAGCTATTACTGAAGGGAACCAGCAGTTATCATAATGGCTATGTTGCTGGACTCCCACGTAGTCGCCCGCACGTAGTCGACCGCGGTTCGTGTCCCGGACCCGGTGGCTTAAAACTCACGCCGGGCATGTGTGTATGCGTGCCCAAGATCCCGAGAGGAGAATGGAAGAGAAGGGATTGCGGCGTGACCATCCCCCCTGGGGGGTGATTTCTCGCTTTCTGTCTCTATGTCTCTCTCTGTCTGTCTGGCGAGTGCACGCACCCTAGAGCAAAAACCTCTCAAAAAAAAAAAAAGGCTATTACTCTGTTGCTTTTCAGAGATACCAGAGGTTTAAGTACAACATATAGTTATCTATTTGCAAAATGTTGACAGTGGTAATGTATACTATCACAGTTTGAAATAATTTTCCAAGTATTTTATTGTTTTCATAAATTATATTTAGACTATTTTATTTTGCCTTGAGTGTTTGATGGGAAAGTAGTCATTTTTATAGTAATTCCTCTCTCTCTTTCTTACCATTTTCTTCCAAAAAAGATCTTAGATTTATCAAAGACTGCACTATTATATAGAAAGCTTGATATTATGAGCTTTCTGTATTTTTCCCAACCACTGCCATGCCACCAACAGGGCTGACCTTCTGAGCTTTTTGACAAAACTAAGATGTTGATCTATTTTAATATCTTACTTATCTAATTTGTAAAGACTGATAAGTAAGGTCCAAGAGGACAAAGAATATACCAATACTACATATTTTTTGAGAGTTTTTTTGCTATAGTGCACATGTGTTAGCCAGAGAAACAGAGAGAGACAGAGAGACAGAAAGCAAGAAATCACCCAGTGGGGCATGGCCACACTGCAATCCCTTCTCCTCCATTCTTCTCTCAGGATTTTGGGCACACACTCACACATGCCCGGCATGAGTTTTAAGTCCTCTGGTCTGGGACTTGAACTGTGGTCGACTACGTGGCAGTTCAGCGACATAACCATTAAGTTCTCTGCTTGCCCCAAATACTAGATTTTTAAATTGAATAATGGGCTCTAGTAAAAGAAATCATATTATGGGCCCAGCAGTTAGTGTAATGGCTATGTCACTGGACTCCCATGCAATCAACTGCGGTTTGAGTCCTGGACCCAGTGGCTTAAACTCACGCCAGGCGCATGTGCGTGCGTGCCCAAGATCCCGAGAGCAGAATGGAGAAAGGATTGTGCCGGGCCTTCCCTCGTGGGGGGGGGTGACTTCTCGCTTTCTGTTTCTCTGTGTCTCTCTGTCTTCCTGGTGAGCGCACGCACCATATAGCAAAAACCTCTCCAAAAACAATAAATAAATAAATCATATTATTTTAATCCAATGTTTAAATTTATTTTGAACTCAGTTTTTCCCAATGTTAACAAAGAAACTGGAAGTTTTTGTCTTCATTTGTTTTGTTTTGTAATAGACCGTTTTGTTTGTTTGTTTGTTTTTTAAGGCAGTTTTGGGTTCACAGCAAAATCGAGTGAAAAGTCCAAAGAGTTCTTGCATACTCCTTATTTCCACACACTCACAGTCTTCCCTACTATCGACATCTTGTGCCAGAGTGGTATATTTCTTATAGCTGATGAATCAACACTGGCGCACCATTATCAAGCAAAACACGCAATTTTCACTAGGATTCACTCTTGGTGCTATACATTCTATGGGTTTTGACCTATGTATAATGAGAAGTATCTACCCTCATAGTATCATACAAAATAGTTTCACTGCCCTGAAAATCCTCTCTGTTCTGCCTGTTCATTCCTCCCTTTATTTTGAATTTCAGATTCCACTGTTCATTGCTGGTATATAGAAAAGTGATTGATTTTTGTAAAGTAACCTTGTATTTTGCAAACCTGTTAAAAGTGCTTATTAGTTCCAGTAGTTTTTTTTTTTTTTTTTGGTCAATTCCTCTATATTTTCTACATAGATTATCATGTCATCTGTGGGGGAAAAAAAAGAGTTTCTTTTCAAATGTGCATCCATTTTATTTCCTTTTCCTCTCATTGCATTAGCTAGGAATTTCAGTATGCTGAGAAATGGTAAAAAGGATCATTATTCTGTCCTGAATTTCTTGAGAAAGTTTCATTTTTCTCACCATTATGTATATTAGGTGTATCATTTTTGTAGATGTTATTTATCTCATTGAAGAAGTCTCCCTCTAATCATGGTTTGCTGAGAGTTTTTATCATGAATGAGTATTTGATTTTGTCAAATGATTTTTCAGTATCCATTGATATGATCAAGTGATTTTTCTTCTGTAGACCGTTTGTGTAATAGAGTACACTAATTGAGTTTTGAATGTTAAATCAGCTTGGCATTACTGGGATAAAGCCCACTGGGTAATAATATTGAATTGTTTTTATACATTGTTTTTCTGAATTTGTTAACATTTTGTTGAGCATTTTTTTCTCAACAAAATTCATGAGCCTTGATCTGTAGTTTTTTTATTGTGATGTTTTTGACTTTTATATTAAGGTAATGCTGGCCTTATAGGGTAGTTACAGAATGAGTTAGGAGGTATTTCCTCTACTTCTGTCATGCAGAAGAAACTGTAGAGAATTTATGTAATTTCTTCTTTAAATGCTTGGTAAAATTTACCAGTATACCCATCTGGACTTAGTGACCTCTGTTTCAGAAGGTTGTTAATTATTGCTTCCATTTCTTTATTAAATATAAGCATACTCAAATTGTCTATTTCTTCTTCTGTGAGTTTTAATACATTGTTTCTTTTGAGGAATTGATCCATTTTATGTAGGTTATCAAATTTATGAGTATATAATTGCTCATCATATTCATTTAATATCCTTTTAGAGTCCCTGGGGACTGTAATAAGGTTCTATCTTTCACTTTAAAATGTTATTTGTACCTGTTCTCTTTTTTTCTTAGTGTGGTTAGAGAGTTATCTATTTATTGATTCTCCCCCCCCCCAACAATCTTTTGGTCTAATTTTATTTTTCTCTGTTGATTTTTTAATTTTCAATTTCATTGACTTCTGTTCTAATTTTCATTATTTCTCTTTTCTGCTTACTTTCAATTTAGTTTGCTCTTCTTTTTGTGAGAGCAGATTTTGTATATTTTCTGTTCTTTCAATTTATTAATGTATGCTTTATGGTCCATAATGTACTCTATCATGGTGAACCTTCCATGTGAACTTGAGAAAAACGTGTTTTCCATGTTGTTGGATTAAATAGTCTGTAGATGCTCATTATATTTAATTGATTGTTGGTATTGTTTAGTTCAAGTATAAGTGTGACTTTTTAAAAAATTTTATGCCTGCTGGATCTGTTCATTTCTAGTATCGAGGTGTTGATGACAATAGCTGTAACAATGGATACTGTTTCTTCTTGCTTGCTATCAGTTTTTTGCTTTATATATTTTGATTCTGTTTTAGGCATATACATGTTAGGGACTGCTATGTCTTCTGGGACAATTGATTATTTTATCATTATGTTATCATACTCTTTATGCTTTGTTGACAGTTTCCCTTCCTCTTAAGTCTGTTCCATCTGAAATAAATATAGCAACTCCTGCTTTGTTTGGTTGTTGTTAACATAGTACATTTTTATCAAAGTATTTACTTTTAAACTATATTTGTTTCTATGTATAAAGTTAATTTTTAAATACACAATATAAAGCTGGGCCTTTTTTTTACTCCACTCTGATAACTGACAATCTCTGCTTTTATATATATATTTATTTTATTTTTCCATGACTTCCTTTTTTTTCCAGAAATTTTTGCTATAGGGTGTGTGTGCTCACCAGAAAGAGAGAGAAACAGAGAGACAGAAAGTGAGAAATCACCCCCCAGGGAGGATGGCCACGCCGCAATCCCTTCTCCTCCATTCTCCTTTCGGGATCTTGGGCACACACGCACATACACCCAGCATGAGTTTAAGCCACTGGGTCTGGGATTCGAACCATGGTCGACTACATGGGAGTCTAGTGACATAAACATTACGCCAACTGCTGGTCCTGCCATGACTTTCTTTTTTAAAAAAATAATTTTTGTTATTTCTTTTTTTTTTTTTTTTTTCATTATTTCTATCTTGGACTCCGGAGAGCGACAGAGAGAGACAAAGAGACAGAAAGCGAGAAATCACCCCCCAGGGGGGATGGCCATGCCACAATCCCTTCTCCTTCATTCTCCTCTCGGGATCTTGTACACGCACGCACACGCGCCTGGCGTGAGTTTTAAGCCACCGGGTCTAGGATGCGAACCACGGTCGACTACATGGGAGTCCAGCGACATAGCAATTATGCTAACTGCTGGTCCCCTCATTATTTCTTGTTTATATTTAATTGTTGTATATCTTTATAGCATACATTATGTTTTTTTTTCCAAAGCATGCATGTGGTTTATGATAATAAAATCAAGTACAGTACCATACATATAATTTTCAGCAAATAACCTCGGATTCTTTTTTCCGTTAAATACTTTTTCTTTGAGTTCCTCCTACCCATCCTCTACTATCCACTCTCTTCCCATACTTTGTCTGGTATCTATACTTCCCCTGCCTACTATTATATTTTTGAATTTTTAAATTTCTACCATAGAGTGCAGATATCCACTACATGTTATGTGGGGGCATACAGTGCTTGTCTTTTATGGACTAGCTTATTTAACTTGGCATTAAATTTTTTCTATTCATACATTTTGAATCAAATGACAGAGTCTCACTATTCTTTAGGGCTGAGTAGTATTCCATAGTGTATCTGTACCACATTTTTTTTTTTTAATCCGATTTTCAGTTGCTGGGCACATGCACTCACCAGAAAGACAGAGAGAGACAGAGAGACAGAAAACAAGAAATCACCCCCAAGGGGGATGACCACGCTGCAATCCCTTCTCCTCCATTCTCCTCTTGGGATCATGGGCATGTTTGCTCATGCGCTGGCTTGAGTTTAACCCACTGGGTCTGGGACTCGTACCATGGTTGACTACATGGGAGTCCAGCGACATAGCCCTTACACCAATTGCTGGTTCCATTGAGTTGATTTTTGTTAATGAAGAGAGATAAAGGTTTAGTTTAATTTTTATGCAGGTGTATATTATGTTTCCCCAATACCATTTACTGACAAATCTTACTCTTCTACAGTAGAATGTCTTGTACCTTTTGTCAAAATAATTTGGCTATATATTTTGGTATTAATTTATTTCTGGAATCTCTATTCTTTTCCAAAAATCTGTGCATCAGGGTTTTTTTTTTTTTTCCAGTTTCTTTAAATAAGTTCATACATTGTAATTGGCTGACATCATCACTCAAAGAAATCTGTGCATCAGGGTTTTTTTTTTTTTTCCAGTTTCTTTAAATAAGTTCATACATTGTAATTGGCTGACATCATCACTCAAAGTCTCTTTTTTTTGGAGAGATTTTCACTATAGGGCGCGTGTGCTCACCAGACAGAGACAGACATAGAGAGAGAAAGCGAGAAATCACCCCCCAGGGGGGATGGTCACGCCACAATCCCTTCTCCTCCATTCTCCTCTCGGGATCTTGGGCATGCATGCACACATACCCGGTGTGAGTTTCAAGCCACCAGGTCCGGGACACGAACTGTGGTAGACTACGTGGGAGTCCAGTGACATAGCCATTACGGTAACTGATGGTTCCCAAAGTCTCTTTTAATTTTTGTTTCTTCTTCATTTCTTTTTTAGAAATATTTTTCCATTGCATTTTTTTGTTCTTGTTATTAAAAAATAGAATTGCTTCCTCATAAAACCTATAAGCATATTCATTTAATCCCTGTTTATATTTTGAAGTTAGGTCACAAATCTGTTATATAAGATAGGTTTGTTGTTGTTATTGTTGTTCCTCTTCTAAAATTCAAGGAAAGAAGTCTATCCTAAACATCAAATAATCTTGTTTATAACTTTCGGAATATCAAGCTTTTAGTAAAACAAGCAGGCTACATAATGCATTAGGTGGGTTAAAAGAAAATGACAGGAATCATTTTACTTTTTCAATTGTTTGTTTTTATTACCATGTTAATTTTTTTACACTGTTATTTATAAGGCTTTTCAAATAATATTATAAATTTTTGAGATATGACCTAGTGGATAGGGTTTCTAATTGCATTGTTGATTAGAATCAACCTTGCTGAACCTCATTTGCATCATTTTCAAACTGGGGATAATATTAACCATATAGAATTTTTTGTGGTGAATAAGTGAGACACTGCTTGTAGAACTCTATCTAGTTTACCTATGTATCTGCCAAAGGGTGTTAAATTTTAAAAAGAGAAATATGTGCTCACTCACACTGATGAACTCTACTTATAATTTCTACACCTCAGTAATTATTATAGCTAGACCCTATACATAGTGTGTGTGTATATATGTGTGTGTGTGTGTGTGTGTGTGTGTGTAGATAGATAGATAGATACACACAACTTTATGTACCACGTACCATAAGTTAATAAAGTCTATAGATATTATTTGACACTAATGTGTCTGTAGTGCACCTATGGAAGTTAGACTTTTCCTGTGAAGACTTTTTATTTGCCCTTGTGGATAAACCTTTCTTTCTTTTTATTTTGCAATTTCAAAAATTAATTATTTTACATTCATTCACTGAACATCATCACAGTGTACACCATGTGATTTCCCATCCCGAATACACTGGATAGTGACTTAATCATACATGTTATTCTCAACAAATAATTTTCCATTTCTCGTTTCCTCTATATATAATATTTCCCTATTTCTCACCCTCGGCCATTTCCCACCCTCCTCTAACACTGTCTCTGGTATCTGCAGTTGCTTTCCATTCCTTTTTTTCTCCCACATTTTCTGTTAAGAAAATATCTTAAATGCTCTAACTACTTTCAATACCAAGTTCAGCTGATATTTCAGCTGATATGTAAATATCTGTGAACAAATGTTTGACTTGAGGCATGAAACTGTGAATAGAATGAATATACTATAAAATAGCACCTAGCTGAGGTTATATACCTTACTGTGGCCATTAAATAGGGATATATTTTTTAATTTCAAGAATGGCAGTTTTAGCTTTAATAAATCAAAATAAAAAAGGTTAAGAAAACTTTGCTTAATACTTGAAGCCAGGAAACAAGATTCTGTTCAATAGTAGGTACATTGAGCTCTCAATGACTCAAAAAAAGACAAAAATCCTGAACTCTGGATAACAAAGCACAGAGGAAGGAGATCAATGAAGTTTTAGTCAGAAGTCATAAAATTCTATTTCACTAGTTTAGTCTCATGTACTTAATCTATATTCTCTTGTGGTCCAAGCTTTCCATTTAAATTCTGGAAAATAACGTTCAACTCTGAACTTGTCCCTACTAATAAGCAGGCCATTTACTTAGTTGTTTTTGAACTCTTATTTCTGTGTGTCTGACTTTAGTTTTCCTGATATAGCACACCCTTTCAGATCTTCTTGGAAAACTGGTCTGGTGTCGATAAATTCTTTGAGGTTTTGTTTATCTGAGAATATTCTTGTCTTCTCTTCCCATATGAAGGAAAATCTTGCCGGATATAGGATTCTTGGTTGAAACTGTTTATATTTTCCCATTCTTTCCATGCTCGCATTGTTTCTGATGAGATGTCTGATGTTACACCAATGGGATATCCTTTGTAGGTAATTTGACGTTTCTCTCTTGCCAATCCTCGTATCTTGTCTTTGTGGTTTTGGTCAATCTGGCAATAATGTGTCTTGGAGAAGATCTTCTTGGGTTGATTCTAT
>NW_006203457.1:731455-748012 GCF_000334495.1 Tupaia belangeri chinensis | reverse complement strand
AGATTTGATTTTCTGTGTGATCTAGTCTGCTTTTAATACTTTCAAAGGAGGTTTTGACTTCCTATATTATAGCTTTCATATCTAACAGTTCCATTTGATTCTTTTTTATGGTGTGTATTTCCTCTTTCAGATCATGCAATAACTTTGTCACCTCCTGGAACTTGTGGGCTCTTTTCTCCTGTATCTTCTGGAGTTCATTGTCTCTCTTCTCTTGCATCTGTGTTAGCTTTGTCAATATGAATATTCTAAATTCTTTATCAGACATTTTCTTTTTTTAATTTTCTTTTTTAAATTTTTATATACATTCAATCACATTGTTTAGCTTACAATGTGAGCATTTCAATATGTGAACATTTCTCCCCAGTTCTGTTGATCAAAATATCTTTTACCGATAACACTGCACCTCCCCATCCCGTCAATGCTCTTCCTCTGTATCCCTTCTCTAAATTCATGTCCCACTTAATATATACCGAATGTCTGCACTCTATGACTGAAACTGACTGACTAAAGGTTGTACAAACACAACAGATGGTTGTGAGTGCCACATGAGGTGTGTGTGTGTGGAGAAGTGGGGCCTAAGGAAGGACATTTATCAGACATTTTCATGAGTTCCATTGTACTGTCTGTGAATGAAGAGGAGTTATTTTTTTCCGTTAGGGGAGAGATATTGGTTTCTTATGTTTTTTTGTGCCTCTGCAAGGATTTCTAGATATCTGATGGATTATACATCCCTTCCTAATTTCTAGAATTTCAATCTGAGCATTCAGAGGTGTATAGGAGGAGGTGAACTACAATCTCTTTGCCATTCTGTTTTTCTCTCTTTGGCAGAAGATTCAGTGGGAATTGAGAAATACGTTGACCCTAATAGTATTTGGATATTTGGCTATGGTTCACTTAGACATGTCTAGACACTCAGTGCATGGAGGTTGAACAGCAAAATGATGAAGTAAAAGTAAAAGGATAAGAAAACAGAAAAATAGAAAGAGAGAAAGAGAGAGAACAAAAAGAAAAAAAACAATTTTAGTTATTTTGGAAATACCTTTAAAAATAAAAAAAGAAAAATTAAAAAATAAAAGAATCAGAGAGAGACAGAGGAACAGAAGGAGACAAAAAGAGACAGAGAGAAGGATACAGGTGACCCTACCTCTTGAGAATGGGATCTGGAGGGTGACTTCTCAGCAGAAAATCTTCATTTCTCTTATTCCCTGGAAGGACCAGTTCTCCAGATAACCCTTTGTTAATGGAGAGGAAAGTGAGCCTCAGAATACTAACTGAGCTGTCAAAGGAACACAACAGAACTGCGATTAGAATCCAAGTCTTTGGACTCCAGGTTTACTACTCTTTCCAGTACACTATATGAGACTGCATAGGCAGAAAGCAAAATATTACATTTTCTCTGACAAAATCTTATTTGTATGCTAGAGTGGAGATAGTGTATCTTGGTGACTTTATGCAAATGTAAGGCATGGAAAAGAAGGAAATACCTGCCAACTGTGTTAAAATGACATTATGTAGCATTATGCCTTTCTTATTACTGAGAACTCAAAATACTGTAGCACAGTCATTAAACAAACTTGTCAACCAATGGAGTTTTGATTGCAAACTATTAAAAATATTACACATAGGAGTTAATAAGTGGTCATTTGTGTATCTACATTTCTTAGTTGCTATAAAACTTGAAAAACTTTTAAGTGGCAAAAGTGTCAAGCAATAGTAATATGAATTAGGGAGAAGAAAAGTCTTATTTGGAGACCATAGATGTAAATTCAGTTTTGGGACCAGGAGAGAAAACTGCAAATTTGAGATTTAAAGTTTTATCTGTTTTGTTTGTTTGTTAATTTAGTGATGTAATCAGTGCATGATTGACAATTATGTTGGTGGACCAATTTTATTAATTCATTAATAACCTGAAATTGGGACCAGCAGTTGGCGTCATGGCTATGTTGCTGGACTTTCATGTAGTCGACCACAATTCAAGTCTTGGACCTGGTGGCTTAAACTCATGCTGGGGACATATGCATGCGTGCCCAAGATCCTGAGAGAAGAAGGGAGGAGAAGGGATTGTGGCATGGCCACTTCCCCCCTGGGAGGTGATTTCTCACTTTCTGTCTCTCTCTCTCTCTCTCTCTCTGTCTTTCTGGCAAATTCACATGACCTATAGCAAAAACCTCTCAAAAAAAGTCATAATAACCGGGAACCAGCAGTCAGCGTAATGGCTATGTCGCTGGACTCCCACATAGTTGACACGTCCCTGACCCGGTGGCTTAAAACTCACGCCGGGCGCGTGTGCGTGCATGCCCAAGATCCCGAGAGGAGAATGGAGGAGAAGGGATTGCGGCATGACCATCCCCCCTTGGGGGTGATTTCTCGCTTTCTGTCTCTATGTCTCTCTCTGTCTGTGTGGCGAGCGCACGCGCCCTATACCAAAAAAAAAGTCATAATAACCTAAAATTGATAACCAAGTGTGTGTGGTACAGAGAAAAAAAAATCATGCTTATTGGCTAGAAACTATTCTATGTATTGAGGCTGCGGCAGTAAGGAAATGAAAAAAAAAATGCACATTTACAAAGAATGGAGATCTCTGTTTGCTTCAGTTGGTCTAGAAAAACTATTTTTTGAAAAAGCATCATTCTATTTTCTTATTCCATACTGAGATACCAATCTATTAACCTTTGATTATACTGGTGAAATAATTATTTACTTTTGAAACAAGCATATTCTCTTTCTGTTTAACCGACTACTAAATGACTGTAATAAATATGCGTATCAATTCCTTGATTATTGAATGAGTATTTGTGGTTCTTTGTCCCAGGGAAACAATCTTTTTACTGTTTATTTGATTGCATATGGAGCAGTATGCCATTTTTAGTTTCAAGAGTTATACCAAATGTATATATGGATCACAAAGCCTTTATCTCTGGGAATCTAGTGTTCCTCCACCTTTAATGAAAAGGATATAAGAGCTAGAACTGTGAGAACAGTGGATCTCATTTAGGAATCATATGTGGGTACTTCAAAAAGTTCATGGAAAAGGAATTAAAGTACAGTTTATTTTGGTGGGGGGGAATTGAAATCCATAATATGAATTTTCCATGTACTTTCTGGAGACCTCCTATATATTATGGTTGCTATTTTCATGGACATATTTAATTGAAAGAAGTCTCTCCCTGGTGAGTGAATGTGCTCTATAACAAAACTAAAACAAACAAAAATAAACAAACAAAACCCAAAAGACAAGAAATAAATAAAACCAAAAAATAAGTTTAAAATGATAAAAATTACTAACTGAAAAAATTTTTATAAGCTGTCCTTTATTTTGTTACATGATGTAGGAACAGAAAATCAAAATAATAGAATGTCAGAGCTAGAATAAACCTTAAACATATTTTATTTCTACTAATTTACTTTTATTTATTTATATTATTTTATACATTCAATAACTGCACATCACTACAACTTCTTAAATGAACTTACCCAACATGTCTACCAACTTATTTTTATGGATAAGAAAGTGAGACTCAAAATGATCATGTACCTTGTGAGTTAGTTGTAGAGCTGTGTTCAGAGTCCGTTTTTTCTGACTTCTAACGCTCTTTAAATAATGCCCACTGCTTTTTTGGATACTTTTTTATTATTAGAGTTTGTAATTTAGATAAAAGCCAATCATCTTAAAATATCATCTTGATTTGATCATTACATTGTATGCATGTATTGAATTCACACTATACTCCATAAATATGTAAACTATTTAAAACAATTCTTGTGAAAAATATAGAATTTCATATGCCTTAAAGTTTACTTTAGTTAGTTTAAAACTATTTTTTTCATGTGGGAGAACAGGATACTTATTAGAGATATACAAGCCATATTAGAAAATTTGGGATAATTTTTGCTTGTCAGTCTTTTTTTTTTTTTGGAGAGGTTTTTTGCTATAGGGCGTGTGCACTTGCCAGACAGACAGAGACAGAGAGACAGAAAGTGAGAAATCACCCCCCCGGGGGGATGGCCACGCCACAATCCCTTCTCCTCCATTCTCCTCTTGGGATCTTGGGCACGCACGCACATGCGCCTGGTGTGAGTTTAAGCCACCGGGTCCAGGACTCGAACCACGGTTGACTACGTGGGAGTCCAGCGACATAGCCATTAGACCAACTGCTGGTCCTAGCTTGTCAGTCTTAAAATGCTATTGTATATTAAGTGACCAATGCTCAAGCCAGAATGGATTCCAGCCCACTAATACATTGCTTATAATCTTCCCATGGTCATGAAAATCTTGTGAAGTCTGTGCTTTGATTATTGTTGATCCCTTCATGTGCATTGCCCTCTTTTCATTTAATATGATCTATTAATTGAGTTGGAAACCTATTTCTTCCAAAGAACCTTTCTTTCTCATTTTAACCTTCAGTGAATTTATCTAGTTGTGTATGTATTCTTTCATTTTTAAATCACAATTTGATGACATATTCACCTTTTTAATCTCTTTTTTACACTAATTTTTTTCAAATGGCACTTATTGTCTACTCCAGACACCATGATTTAAAATTCAGAAGTCAGATCTTTCAGTATTTCCTTTACAATCGTTAGGATTAATCATTGCCTTTGAACAATTGAGTAAAATTGATGCAGCAGAGTTTATCAAGTCATAGCTAGAGTGGAGGGATAAGCTTATTCCCCAGAACATAAACATTTAGGGAATATAAAAAATGTAAAATAATGGTAATATAATTTTTAAAGCCACCCTGGCTTTGGAATTAATACACTTTAGTGATAACATTTGTAATTCTTGAGTTGAGTAAAATAGTAGGAGGGCATCAAAGGATTGTTGATTGTTCAGTTTAAGAGTAATCTCTTCCTCACTCTTCTACTTATTCAAGCTGTCTCGAACACTCCACTCTGTCTAAACTTGGTCCTATTACTAATCATTCTTTAGTGTTAATGACCAGAATTTCTCATGCAAGCATACTTATAATCTCAAAATCACTTGCTCATCTTTAATACATGCAACAGAGAATTGTTCATTATTCTTTTCTTTGTCATAGCCTTGACATAAAATAGAATTCCACATGCTTTAAAGTTTACTTTAATTAATTTCAAATAAAATATTTCATATAGGAGAGAGATAAACATTTTAGATATATATAAACTTGATTTGGAAACTTGAGATTTTTTTAAACACCAATCTTAAAGTGTTATTGTTTATCAAGTGACCGATGCTCAAGGCAGGATGGATTCCAGTCTTTTTATACCTTGCTCAAAGTACAAAAAGAGTACTATAGGAGTTTTAACACTAACTCTCTGCTTTGGAGACACTGTGATTTCATTGGATAAAGTGAGGGCCATCACAAGAGAAAATGGAAAATAAATTTGTATTTTAATATAATCCATTTGTTCCACATTTTTAAAGTCATATTTGAAATCCTTATGCCAGACACGATACATACCCAGTAAGAAGGAACTTACTTAGGGTTCTGTCAAGGTATGCTGTACTTTTAACATCACACATAAGGAATCAGCACATTTTGTGGTTGAACACCAGTTTGCATTTTTATAAGCATCTCACTCCTCCACATATATTTTTAATGTGTAATAATGGCATTAAATATGAGTAGTAAATTTGGAAGTAGTACACCAAATTTGTTAAAAATGAGTAAACTTGATTATATAATACACAGAGCTAGCACAATCTTGAGAAAAATGTGAAAAGCACACTTAGTATTAAAAATAAGCAAGCTTTAAAAGTTATTGACAGAGATTACTTAAACCTATAGAAACCAGTATAGATAAGTTATGCCAATAAAATAAAAACCTGAAAAATAATTTCTATAAAATATAAAATACCAAAACTGAATTAAAAAGAACTAAAAACTAAAAAGAAAAAAAATAAACCATTTTAAATATTCATAGCACAAAGTAAATGCCAGTGCTTGAGATAATGGACATACTGATCACCTTGATTTAATCACCACATATTATATTATTATATTGAAATATTACATTGAATCCCTCAGGTATATACAAATAGTACATTTCACAAAATAGCATTAAATTTATTTTGGAAAGATTAATCAAAAGTTCTGATTGTTTTAAATGCACTTCTGGTATTTTTATTATTTAGATATTTCACTTTCCTTTTTTTGTTCTCTCAAAATCCTTTTATTTTTCTACATTTTATTTTATTTTTCAATTTAATCACTGTGATTTTTTTTGTTTGTTTGTCATAGGGCACCTGCTCTCATCAGAGAGAGATAGAGAGAAACAGAAAGGGGGGAAGTGAGAAATCACTTCGCAGGGAGGATGGCCACAGCACAATCTCTTTTCCTACATTCTCCTTTCAAGATTTTGGATGTGCATACATGCATGCTTGGTGCGATTTCCAAGCCACTGGGTCCAGGACTCAAACTGTGACCCTCCATGTGGGAATCCAGTGCCTTAACCACTATGCCACCTTCTGGGCCCAATCACTGTACATCTTTACAGTGTACAAACTAGTTTTCCCCAACTTGAATGTAGTGCATATCAAGCAAGTCATAGATTTTACTAGATACATTATCATCAACAGATAACTTTTTTTTTTTTTGGAGAGGTTTTCACTATAGGGCGCGTGCACTCGCCAGAAAGACAGAGAGAGACAAGAGAGACAGAAAGGGAGAAATCACCCTCCAGGGGGATGGCCACGCCGTAATACCTTCTCCTCCATTCTCCTCTCGAGATCTTGGGCTCGCACGTACACGCGTCCGGCGTGAGTTTACGCCGCCGGGTTTGGGACTTGAACCGCGGTCAACTATGTGGAAGTCCAGCAACATAGCCATTATGCCAGCTGCTGGTCCCTCAACAGATAACTTTTCATTCTTGTCAATGGTAAATATAAATCTCTTCCTAATATGTTGTTACCCTTTTTCCTATACTTAAGAAATAATTAACATTTTTCACCATTAAGATCTCTTTCATTATTCCTTTTTAAATCCAAGATTCCATGTATTAAAATGTTCTATTGATGCAAATACATTCTTAAATAATTGTGTTTATTATTATGAATCAAGGATGATATCTGTTCACAACTTCTTAAAATCAGTTTTAAAGTTTATTTATTTATTATGAAAAGGAGAGGTACCCTAAAAAGAGCCCTCAGGCTGTTATTCACCCCAATATTCAGCCAGTTGAGAACATAGGCATGTGGGACCAGCAGTTAGCATAATGGCTATGTCACTGGACTTCCATGTACTCAACCGTGGTTCGAGTCCTGGACCCGGTGGCTTAAACTCATGCCAGGTCCATGTGCATGTGTGCCCAAGATCCTGAGAGGAGAATGGAGCAGAAGGGATTGCAGTGTGGCCATCCCCCCCGGGGGATGATTTCTCGCTTTCTGTCTCTCTTTCTCTCTCTTTCTTGCGAGCACATGCTCCCTATAGCAAACATTTTTCAAAAAAAAAAGAACATAGGTATGTACCACATGCACTTGGCATGTACAGAGATCATAGGATGCAAACCTAGGCTTGTCCCATGTGACCTCAGCATCACTGAGCATTGCCTTATTTCTAAGCCACCACAGCTAGACTCTGTTCATAACTTTAAAATAACAAAAAAAATAAGGATTTTGTCATAGGGTACATGTGCTTGCTGGAGAGGACAGAGACAGATAGAGGGAAAGTGAGTACTCCTCCCCCTCCAGGGGCAATGGCCATGCCACAATCCCTTCTCCATTCTTCTGGAATTTTGAGCATGTGTATGCACACACCCAGTATGATTTTCAAGCTTCCAGGTCTGGGACTTGAACCAGTCGGCCATGTGAGAGTCCAGTGCCTTGACCACCATACCACCTGCTGGGCCCTCATTTAAAACTTTTTATCAATAAGGTAAAGTTGTTGTTACCCTAGTAAGTTGATATAATTTTAACTCAAAACAATAAATGTTGTTTCAAGATACTTATACCTATAGTGTAACTTCACTTTATTTATTTATTTTAAATTCATTCACTGAACACCATCACAGCATACAAAATGTGATTTCATATACAGAATACACTGTATAGTGGCTTAATCATACATGTTATTGTTGACAAATAATTTTCCATTTCTTGTTTCATGTGTGTGTGTGTGTGTGTATTTTATCCCTATTTCTCACCCTCTGCCATTTCACATCCTCCTCCCGCACTGTCTCTGGTGTTTACAGTTGCTTCCCATTCCTCCCCCCCACATATTTTGTTGATTCACAAAATATCTTAATTATTCTAACTACTTTCAATAGCAAGTTGAGCTGATACATACGTATCTATGAATAGATGTTTGGATTTAGGCATGAAAGTCTGAGTAGAATGAATATACTATAAAGTAATACCTAGTTGATGCTATATAGCTTACTGTGGTCATTAAATAAGTATTTTTTAATTTATATTTTAATTTCAAGAAAAGCAGTTTTAGCTTTAATAAGTCATTTTGCTATAGGGCACATGCACTAGCAGGAGAGACAGGGAGAGTGAGATAGAAACCGAGAAATACCTTCAGGGGGGAAAGCCATGCTGCAATTCCTTCTCCTCCTTTCTTCTTTCAGGCTTTTGGGCATGCAAGTACACACTCCCGGCGTGAGTTTTAAGCCATCAGGTCCAGAACTCGAACTGCAGACAACCACATTGGAGTCCAGCGATGTAATCATTAGGCCATATGCTGGTCCCTTAAACTTTCTAAAATATTGAAAATAGCTTCTGAGTCCTTGTGAGGACATTAATGGACCATCTTTAAATATTACACTATATAGTTCATCCAAATAGCCTTAAAGAAATACAGATCATCATGCTTATCCTTTTAACTTTGTATTCTCAAATAGACTTCTATTGAAGTTAATTTCTAAAATGATTTTGCAAGTGATTTTCCTGCAGAGAATATGTAACATGGTGTTTGTGTTTGTTGCAAGATGGTTAGTAATGTTCACAGTACATACAATATAAAAATGGTGATAGTTTATTATACTTTGCCTTTTCAAATCTCACTTTTGACTTAAAAGATCCTTCTATTTGTATTTGATGCTATATAGCTTACTGTGGTCATTAAATAAGTATTTTTTAATTTATATTTTAATTTCAAGAAAAGCAGTTTTAGCTTTAATAAGTCATTTTGCTATAGGGCACATGCACTAGCAGGAGAGACAGGGAGAGTGAGATAGAAACCGAGAAATACCTTCAGGGGGGAAAGCCATGCTGCAATTCCTTCTCCTCCTTTCTTCTTTCAGGCTTTTGGGCATGCAAGTACACACTCCCGGCGTGAGTTTTAAGCCATCAGGTCCAGAACTCGAACTGCAGACAACCACATTGGAGTCCAGCGATGTAATCATTAGGCCATATGCTGGTCCCTTAAACTTTCTAAAATATTGAAAATAGCTTCTGAGTCCTTGTAATGACATTAATGGACCATCTTTAAATATTACACTATATAGTTCATCCAAATAGCCTTAAAGAAATACAGATCATCATGCTTATCCTTTTAACTTTGTATTCTCAAATAGACTTCTATTGAAGTTAATTTCTAAAATGATTTTGCAAGTGATTTTCCTGCACCGAATATGTAACATGGTGTTTGTGTTTGTTGCAAGATGGTTAGTAATGTTCACAGTACATACAATATAAAAATGGTGATAGTTTATTATACTTTGCCTTTTCAAATCTCACTTTTGACATTAAAGATCCTTCTATTTGTATGCTCTCTAAGTGTTTTTGTGGTCTATATACTTACTTGGAGAGATAGATGGTTAATGTTGCTTCAAACTTTTCTGAGAATTTAGCAAATGAAGATACTGATTTACAAGGCAGTTAATCAGATGTAGATTACAGAAAACATACACTTTTTATTCGCCTTGAAATTCCTTCAAGTCAACAGGAGTAAAAACTATTTGAACAACCATTGCTGTATTATAAATAAATGCCACTACATGACAGTTATGGTCAGTGTTGACAACCATGTTGTCAACACTTGTTAAATAAAAATCATGTTTAAATGGCTTTAAGTTTTACATAACTAAATATGCCCCAGTAAATCAATTGCATTTAAGGCAAAAGCATAAGTCATCACATTGATTTTTATAACATATGTATTAAATTTAATAATTTTTTTGGAGAGGTTTTTGCTATAGGGCATGTGCGCTCGCCAGACAGACAGAGACAGAGAGACAGAAAGCGAGAAATCAACCCCAGGAGGGATGGCCACGTCGCAATCCCTTCTCCTCTGTTCTCCTCTCGAGATTTTGGGCACTCACACAGACGTGCTGAGTATGAATCTTAAGCCACTGGGTCTGGAATGTGAACCGCGGTCGACTACATGGGAGTCCAGTGACATAGCCATTATGCTAACTGCTGGTCCCTAAATTTAATAAATTTAATTACCAGCTTAAAAATGATTATTTCTTAGAACAGTTTAAGGACTATAGAAAAATAAGATTGGAAAATACATAGAGATTCTACATCCTCCCACTCCCTACATATGCACAATTCCCCTATTATTTGTATCTTGCTTTAGGGTGGTACATTTGTTACAATATATGAGTCAATATTACTTGTTATAATATATAGTCTTATGAGTAACTAAAGTCCATAGTTTACATTAAAGCTTTTCCTCTTTGTGTTGTACATTACGAGTGTGGACAAACATATAATGATGTATCCATCATTATTATATTATCTATGGTCTTTCTTGGCCATTCCCTGTGTGACGCATCTATCCTATTGTCTCCCACCCCACAGCTTAGCATGAATTTTTGCTATTTTCTTGCTTTCTCTTTGTTGGTTTTTATTTGACAGGCTGGCTAAGCCAAATGATCAGACATTCTGCCCTTTGTTCCCACCACATGCCATTCTGGTTTTGGTTTATGTATAGTTTTCAGTTTAAACTTTTCTATGCTCGTTATATTTAGATTAAACCTTTGGTTAGTGTTTTTTTTAAAAAAAAAAAATACGGGAACCAGCAGTTAGCGTAATGGCTATGTCGCTGGACTCCCACGTAGTCGACCGCGGTTCGTGTTTCGGACCCGGTGGCTTAAAACTCATGCCGGGCGTGTGTGCGTGCGTGCCCAAGATCCCAAGAGGAGAATGGAGGAGAAGGGATTGCGGCGTGACCATCCCCCCTGGGGGGTGATTTCTCGCTTTCTCTCTCTATGTCTCTCTCTGTCTGGCGAGCGCACGCGCCCTACAGTGAAAATCTCTCTCTCAAAAAAAAATACTAGATTGCTTACCGATCAAACGAAAACAAGCAGAAAAACACATACACACACAAACCCTGCTTTTACTGCTTCATCTATTTATCCCTTCCCTTCCTCCTCTTGAACTCCTAGCAACCACTGATCTTTTATTGCCTCCAGAATTTTGCATTTTCCAGAATTTCATGTGATTGGAATCATACAGTATGTAGTCTTTTCACACTGGCTTCTTTCATTTAGCTATCTGCTTTTGTGCTTCTTTTTAATGGCTCTATATCTCCTTTTTTAAAATAACTGATTAATATATTCCATTATATGGATGCATCATATTTTATTTATGCATTGACTTTTTGAAGAGCATGTTGATTGCTTCTGAGTTTTGGCAATTATTAATAATGCTTCTATAAACATCTGTGTGTAAGATTTTTGTGGACATAAGTTTTTAACTCATTTGAGTAAATACCAACATGTGTGATTGTTGGATCATACGGGAAAAGTATGTTTAGTTTTGTATCAAACTGTGAAACTGTCTTCCAAATGCCTGTGCCCTTTTGCATTCCTGTTGACAAAGAGAGATCCTGTTGGTTCCTATCTTTGCCAGCATTTGTTGTCAGTGTTTTAGATTCTAACCGTTCTAGCAGGTAGTATCTCACTGTTTTTATTTTTTTTAATTTGAAAATTCTTAATCCTATGTGATGTTGAGAAGCTTTTCATATGCTTATTTGCCACCTATGTATCTTCTTTGTTGAGATATCTGTTTAGATCTTTTGCCTATTTTAAATTGAAATTATTTAGAATTTAAAGTATTTTGTATTTAACTCTTTATCAGATATGTGTTTTGCAAAGATTTTCTCCTAGCCTGTAGCTTGTATTTTCATTTTTAAAAGTGTCTTTTACTGGGACTAGCGGTTGGCATAATGGCTATGTTGCTGGACTCCCATGCAGTCAACCATGGTTTGGGTCCCGGACCCGGTGGCTTAAACTCACATGGAGCATGTGTGTGCATGCCCAAGATCCCGAGAGGAAAATGGAGGAGAAGGGATTGCAGCATGGCCATCCTCCCCCCCCCCGGGGGGGGGTAATTTCTTGCTTTCTGTCTCTCTGTCTCTCTCTGTCTCTCTCTGTCTTTCTGGCGAGAGCACACGCCCTATAGCAAAGACCTCTCAAAACTAAAACAAAACAAAAGTGTCTTTTACAAAGAAGTTTTAAATTTTATTGACGTCCAAATCATCACATTTTTCTTTTGTAGACTTGATCTTTGGTGTTATGTCTTAGGAAGTCAGTGCCAAACTCAACATACCACCTAGATTTTCTCCTGTTATTTTCTAGTATTTTCAAATTTTTCACTGTCTACTTAGGTCTATAATACATTTTGACTGAATGTTTGTAAAAGGTCTGTATGTAGAGAATTTATTTTTTCCTTGTGAATGTAGTTGTTCCAGCACTGTTTGTTGAAAGACTATTCCTTCTCTAATTAATCACATTAATTTTTTGTTTATGATATTTAATATTATTGATGGCTTAATTTGTTAGCCTGAAACATTCATTAAAGTTTAATCTAAATTCTATAAACTGATACTCTAGTACATTGTTTTCAGATATTTTTCTACACAATTGACTAAATCATATAAATATTTATTAGACATTTACTGGGTGTCAGATACAGTGTTAAGTGCTGGCAATGCAATGGTGACAAACACATATGATTCCTCTTTCTGTAATGTACGCAGACAAGTGAGGGAGCATTACAACTTTCAAAGAATTTCAGAGTCAGACTACTTGTGAGTTCTTACAGGGCAAATAGTCTTACTTCTTTATTTTGCAGAAAAAGGACTGTAAGATCAGTACATACTTTCTCATAGTAAGGCCAGGAAAGATAAAGTGAATTACTCATGCCAGAAAACAGTGATATTGGAACAGATGAGATGAATATTCACTAAAGTAGATGTTATTCGTGCTCCTCTATCCTGTTTGTTTGATGTGGTAATTAAAAAGTTTCTAACACCCAGGTTGAAAGAAAATATTATCTTTGAGTATTGATTCATTATCACATATTGAACATGAAGAGTAAGGATTTTTACTAAAGAAAAGTAGGAAGGCTAGTGATAACATAGTATTTTCCAGTCGTAAGTCAAATTGAGCAGACACATGCTGATGAATGAGTAAACAAGATAGAAGCTTTCAAACTCAAAGACTTTTCAACCTCCCGGTAGAGAAGGTTGAATCTACTGTAAGACTGACTTTTGAAATGAAAAGAATCAATGCCAACGGAGTTATTTCATCACATTTTATCATGTTGCTGATACCTGAGGAAAAGAATTAGATGAAGTTATCATATTTCCCTAGAGGATCCTTTCTTTAACTTAGAAAATTCATCATGGATCTTTGAGAATTAAGTAAAGCCAGTGTGACATTTCATATTCCCAACCTACACAGTATTTGATGTTGTTTCATTAAACTATAAAACCAACAAGACACAAACAAAGAAACCCTTTCTAAGGCATATAGTGACTTAGCAGGTATAAGTACATCAAGGACACCCAAAAGTGTATGTTTTGGGGGAAACATCTCTTATTTGAGGTATTTGTAAAATTAAACATTTATTTTTAGATTATTATGAATTCACATATTGTTGTAAGAAATAATACAGAGAGATATATATCTTTCAAATAGCTACCAAAAGTAGTAACATTATCCAACATTATAGTATAATATCATAAATAGAATACTGAAATTGATGCAGTCAAGATACAGAATATTTTCATCACCAAAAGGACCCCTCAGGCTGTCTTTTAAAAATCATACTAAAATTCCTTTCTATCCCATTACCTCCTTAACCTCTGGGTAATTGCTAAGCTATTCTTTCCATGATTTTTATCATTTTAAGAATGTTATATAAATAAATGCATACAGTTTTGGATTTTTTGATTTTTGTTATTTTTACATCAAAAATAGTTCTCTGGAGATATTCAGATATTGTTCAGTTTTTGCTTATGTCAGTAGAGAGTGATACTCTTGTACTTTGTATTCAGATTTTTATTGCTGAGTAGTAGACAGTGATATGGATAGTTAAATCAATCATTAAAGAAATATGGGTCATTTTTTGGGTATTAAAAGTAAGCTTATAAATGTTGTTATTTTTACATCAAAAATAGTTCTCTGGAGATATTCAGATATTGTTCAGTTTTTGCTTATGTCAGTAGAGAGTGATACTCTTGTACTTTGTATTCAGATTTTTATTGCTGAGTAGTAGACAGTGATATGGATAGTTAAATCAATCATTAAAGAAATATGGGTCATTTTTTGGGTATTAAAAGTAAGCTTATAAATGTTTATGTACAAATTGTTATTTGTAGATAGCTTTCATTTCTTTGTGGGTAAATACTTAAGAGTTTAATTCCTGTGTTGTATGGTGATTGGATGTTTAGATTTTTAAGCAAATGCCAAATTATTTTTTCAGAGTGCCTATGTCATTGTATATTCCTATCAGCAATGTGAGTAGTATGGTATCTACGTATTGGTCAGTATTTGGTAGTGTCACAATTTAAAAATATTTTGTAGTGATATTTTTTCTAAAAATTATTTTATTTAACTTTATTTATTTATTTTAATTTGATCTGAGAGAGGCAGAGAGAGGGGGCGGAGGGAGAAGGAGAGAGAGGGAAAGTGAGAAAGCAGGCCACTAGGTCTGAGATTCAAATCATAGCCATGTGGGAATCGAGCGGCCTTAACTTCCATGCCACCTGCTTGCCCCATGTAGTAATATTTGATTGTAGTTTTAAGTTGGATTTCCCAATTGGCTGATAATTTAGAAAATATTTTCATGTGCTCATTTGCTATTTGCATATCATTTTTGGTGAAATGTCTTTTCATATCTTTTGCCCACTTTCTAACTCGATTGTTTTTATTTTTGCTATAGTTGAGTTTTGAAAGCTCTTTATATATTCTAGATACAAGTTATTGTTTTCACAAGTGGTTGAAAATTTATTTTCCCACTCTGTAGTTTGTCTTTCAATACTCCCAGCAAGATCTTTTACAGAGAAAATGTTTTAATATTTAATTGTTTTTAATTGACACAAAAGGTACATATCTATGGGTACAGTGTGATTTTTCAGCACATGAATATAATGTGTAATATTCAAATGAGGATAAACAGCATATATATCTAAAACATGTATCATTACTTTGTGTGGGAGCATGCAGAATGCTTTCTTTTAGTTACATTAGCATATACAATAAATTTGTTATAATTAGCCCAACTGTCCTATAAAGTACTAAAAATTATTCTACTTATCTAATTTTAATTTTTTTTCTTTTTTTTTTTTGGAGAGGTTTTTGCTATAGGCCGTGTGCGCTTGCCAGACAGACAGCGAGAGACAGAGAGACAGAAAGCGAGAAATCACCCCCCCAGGGGGGATGGCCATGCTGCAGTCCCTTTTCCTCCATTCTCCTCTCGGGATCTTGGGCACACATGCACAGGCACACAGTGTGAATTTAAGCCACTGGATCCGGGACTCGAACCGTGGTTGACTATGTGGGAGTCCAGTGACATAGCCATTACGCTAACTGCTGGTCCCTAATTTTAATTTTTTAAATCTGTTAATCAACATCTTCTTATCCCCACTTCCCTCTTAGCTTCTCTGCCTCTAGTAACTACCATTATATTCTCTACTTATAACAAGTTAACGTTTTTAGTTTCTAAACATGAGTGAGAATATGAGATTTTTCTTGTTCTGTGCCTGGATTAATTTGCTTAACATTATGTTCTGCAGGCTCATCCATGTTGTCTTGATTGACAGAATTTCATTTTCTTAATGGATGAATAATATTCCATTGAGTGTGAAAATGAGAAAAATAGAAGGAACAAATAGGAGAATAGGAGATTTTTAGAGCAGTGAAATTATTCTGTATGATATAGTAATAATGAGCGACAAGTCATTGTACATTTGCCAAAACCCATAGAATGTACAACACCAAGACTGAACCCTAATGTAAACCACAGACTTTAGTTAATAATAATATATCGATAATAATGTATCAATATGGGTTCTACAATTGTAAAATAAAATGTACCAAAGTAATAAAAGTAGGGTGGGATATGTAAAAACTATTTGTACTTTACTGTAAAATTTTCTGTAATCCTAAATTGGCTCTATTAAAATGAAGTCTGTTAAGCAAAGTTCCTTAGGATTTCTTTGATTTAAGTTAAAACTACTTTTCTTGAAATTACCAGCTGAACAGCTTGAAAGTAGTTAGATTATTTAAGAAATTGTGTGAACTATATAATGTGGAGGGAAAAAGAATGGAAGACCACTGTAGACACCAGAGATAGTGTGAGAAAAGGGTGGGAAAGGACAGAGGGTCAGAAATAGGGGTTTT
>NW_006203457.1:723065-731286 GCF_000334495.1 Tupaia belangeri chinensis | reverse complement strand
GGGAAAGAACGTAAATTAAGTTAAAAAGAAAAAAAAGAAAAGTCTCAGAAAAAAAATACTAAAACTGTTTTTTGTGAAATTAAAAAGAAATGCATTAAAAATACTTATGTGATGCCTGCAGTAAGATATATAGCCCCAGCTAGGTGCTACTTTATAGTATGTTCATTGTATTCACTGATGTTTATGCCTATATATCAGCTGTGCTTGCTATTCAAAATATTTAGATTAATTAAGATCTCTAGTGAATCAATAAAATATGGGGAGAGAAAGGCATAGAAAGCAACCATAGATACCAGAGACAGTGTGGGAAGAGGTGGGAGATGGCAGAAGGTGAGAGAGGGAATCAAGGATGGGAAAAAAAGCAAAATATACAGGAAACAAGAAATGGAAAATTATTTGTCGACGATAGCACATATGTTGATGTGCTTGATTGAGCCAATATACAGTGTATTCTGGATGGAAAATCTCAGTTTGTATGCTGTAATGATGTATAGTGAATAAATGTAAATAAATAAATTTAAATAAAAATTTTTAAAAGTTCATAGAAAAAAATGAATCTGTTACTTTATTTATTTTATGTATTTATTTTTTAAAATTTTTTTGGAGAGGTTTTTGCTATAGGGCATGTGTGCTCGCCAGAAAGACAGAGAGACCGAAAGCGAGAAATCGACCCCCAGCACGGATGGCCACACTGCAATCCCTTCTCCTCCATTCTCTTCTCTGGATCTTGGGCATGCACTCACTTGCGCTCAGCTTGAGTTTTAGCCACTGGGTCCGGGACTCGAACCACGGTCGACTACATGGGAGTCCAGCGACATAGCCATTACGCTAACTGCTTGTCTCCGTCTGTTAATTTAAAATACTACTTTCTCATTGCATTATCTTGTCATTTCTTTCACAAATCAATTTATCATATTAATGATTTCTAAATATTATATCAATTTATGTGTCTAGCTTTATGCCAGTATTACTCTGTCTCGATTACTGTTTATTTGTAGTATGCTTTAACATTAGGAAGTTTGAGTACTCTTAACATTCTTTTCAAGTTTTTTTGGCTATTCTGGATCATTAGCTTTCTGTATTAATTTTAGGATTAGCTTATCTCTTTTTGGAAAAACAGCTGAAATTTTGGTAGGAAATATGATAATTTTGTAGATTGCATTGAGGAGTGTCGCCATCTTAACAAGTCTTTCCATCCATGAACATAATTTTTTTTAGTCTAGATATTCAATTTCTATCATCAGTATTTATAGTTTTTAGTATACAAGTCATACACTTCCTTTGTTGAATTTATTGCTAAATATTTTATTTCTTTGGATGCTATTTCAAATGCAACTATTTCTTAAATTTCATTTTATTTTTTTACTCTTTAATTTCTTATTTATATTCAATCATTGTACATCTTTGTAGCACACAATGTATTTTTCAAAGTATGCATGCAGTACTTGACAATCAAATAAAACATATCACCATATATATATTTTTAAGTCTGCTAAATGTTTGTTCCCTGGACCTCTCCCACTCACCTCCTACTATCCATTCCTCTCCCACACAGTTTCTGATATCTACTTAGACAAACTAATCCTAAAATTAATATGCAAAGCTAATAATCCAGAATAGCCAAACGACTTTGAAAACAAGACTGTTAGAGTACACGTATTTCCTTATTTCAAAACATCTACAAAGACACACTTGTCCTCCCTACTAAAATATCTTGGAATCTTTAAAATTTCTGCAACAAAGTGTAGACATTCTGTATATATTAAGCAGGGGTAAACAGTGTTCATCTTTCATACTCTGGTTTACTTCACTTAGCATTAAATCTTCTATATTTGTCTAAATTTTTTAAATTTCATTTTCTTTTATGCATTCAATCACGTTATTTAGCTTACAAAGTGAATATTCCAACATGTGTGTTCCTTATTTTTTTGGTCATAGCCATTGCGATTGGGGTTAAGTGGTATCTATTGTGATTTTGATTTGTATATCCCTTATAATAAGACATGTTGAACTTTATTTCATGTACATTCTAGCTGTTCATATGTTTTCCTTGGCGAGTTGTCTGTTAGGTTCATTTCCCGAGAAATGTCACTTCTATGCCTATTTTCCTGAGAGTCTTAATTATGAAGGAATGCAGTAATTTTAACAAATGCTTCTTTTGTATCAATTGATATGATCACATAATTTCTATCTTTTCTTCTGTTAATTTGATGTATTACACTTATTGTTTTGTGCATGTTGCACCATCCTTGCATCCTTGGGATTAAGCCTACTATGTCATGGTGTATAATATTTTCAATGTGGTGTTGAATTTTATTTACTAATTTTTTTAGAATGTTTGCATCTGTATTAATCAGGTATTTTGGCCTCTAGTGTTCAGTTTTTCTTTTTATTCCCTTATCTACTTTGGTATCAAAGTGACATAAACTTCATAAAATTAGTTTGGAAGGGTTCCTTTCTTTTAGATCTTTACAAATAGTTTGAGAAAAAATGGAGTTAATGCTTAAAAATTTTGTAGAATTTAGAGGAGAAACCATAAAGATGTTAGCTTTTCCTTGCTGAGAGACTGTTTATTGTGATTCAATCCCATTTCTTATTATTGATCTATTCAAGCTTTCTATTAAAATTTATTCCTGGTTCAATCTCAGTAATTTACATGTATCCAGAAATGTGTCCATATCATCTAGGACTTCTAGCTTGTTGATATATAGTCACTTGTAGAATTCTCTCATGATTTTTTGTTTTTCTTATATATCTGTTGTATATTACCACCTTTGTTGCTAATTTTATTTATCTGGCATCTTTCTCCATTTTTATTGATATTATCTGGCCAATAGTTTGCCAATTTTGTTTATCCTCTCATTAAACCAGCTTTTTTGTTTTTCTGGTATTTTGTATTGTTATTTTATTCTCTATTTTATTTATTTCAGCTCTATAATTTTTTGTTTCTTTTTGTTGTCGTTGGCTTTTTTATTGTTATTGTTGTTGCTTTTCTGGTTTCTTGAAATGTATCATTAAGTTATTTATTTGCCACCTTTCTACTTTTTTATTCTGAGCACTAATTGCTAAGAAATTCCCTTTTATAGCTGTTTTTTGCTGTGTCCCAAAGATTATAGTCATGTATTTATTATCATTGGTTTCAATAAATCTTATTTTGGTCTTAATGTCTTCAGTAGTTTGGAAGTTGTTCAGGAGTTGGTAATTTGGCTTCTATATTTTTGTGTATTTTTGAGAGCTTTTTTTGTGGTGAATTTCATATTTAATTCCATTGTGGTTGGAGAAGATGCTACATATTATTTCTAAACTTTTAAATTTATAGAAGCTTGTTTTATGCCTTGTTCTATGGTCAGTCTTCAAAAATGTTCCATGTGAGGATGAGAAAGTGCTTTTAGTAGTTGTTGGGTGAAATAGCCTATAAATGTTTGTTAGGTCCATTTGTTTTATGGTATCAATTGGTTCCTCTCTCTCCTCATTAATTCTTTGCTGAGATGATTTGTCCAGTGGTGGCAGTGAGGTGTTTAAATTTCCAAAATCAGTGTGTTGCAGTCTATCTGTCCCTTTAAATTTAACAATCTTTTATCTATTTGGATGCCCTGGTGTTGTGTGTGTAAATGTTTATAATTGTTATGTCTTTTTGGTGATGTAGTCCTCTTAATACTATATTGTATCTATCTTTGTGTCTTTTTATCATTTTTATTTTGATGCCTGTTTTGTCTGATATCCATACCACTACTCGAGCCTTTGTTTTGGTTTCTGTTTGCATAAAATTATTTTTCCTGCTCCTCTCTTTCATTCTATATATGTCTTTATCTATAACATGTATTTCTTATAAGCAACATGTGGAAGGTTCCTGTTTTTTAATTCATTTAGCCAATCTATGTCTTTTAATTGAGGAATATAATCCATTAACATTCAACATTATTATCAGTATGTTCATATTTAACCTTGTCATTTATTACTCATGTTTTTTAGTTGTTTTGTGTTCGCTTCTTTCTGTGTATCTTGCTTTCATTTTCCTGATGTAGTAATCTTTTAAGTATTTCCCGGCTATTTGGTCTAGTGTTAGTAAAATCTTTCAGCTTTTATTTATCTAAAAATTATTTTATTTCTCCCTCTCATTTGAAGAGTCATCTTGCAAGCTATAGTGTTCTTTGGTGAATTTTTTTTCTTTCATAGTTTTAAATATGTCTTCCCATTTTTTTCCCTGGCCTTCATTATTTCAGTTGAGGTTTCATATTAGTCTAATAGGGTACTTTGTGTGTGTGTCTGTTTTATTTTTTAGAGGTTTTTGCTATATGGTGCGTGCGCTCACCAGACAGTCAGAGAGAGAGAGAGAGAGAGACAGAAAGCGAGAAATCACCCCCCAGGGGGGATGGCCACGCTGCAATCCCTTCTCCTCCATTCTCTTTTCATGATCTTGGGCATGCATGCCCATGCACCCATGTGAGTTTTAAGCCACCATGTCCAGGACTCTAACTGTAGTCAACTATGTGAGAGTTCAACAACATAACTATTACACAGTCTGTTGGTTATTCCACAAACTTTTAGCAGTACATTTGTGTGTATACTTCATGAAATGATTAAATCAAATTAATGAGTATATTCATCACCTCACATACTTTCCATTTTTTTTTTTCTGGTAAGAACAGTTCAGTCTCTTAGCAATTTGCAACTATATAGTGCATTAATCTCTATGGTCACCAGAGAGACAGAGAGACAGAAAGTGAGAAATCACCCCCCAGGGGGGATGGCCACGCTGCAGTCCCTTCTCCTCCATTCTCCTCTTGAGATCTTGGGCACATACGCACACGCACCTGACGTGAGATTAAGCCACTGGGTCCGGAATTGAACCGAGATCCACTACATGGAAGTCCTGCGACATAGCTATTATGCCAACTGCTGGTCCCATTTGTCTTTGATTTTTAAAAATTTGCTTATGATACACCTTGGAGAGGATCTTGTTATGTTAAATCTGTTTGATGTTCTTTCAATTTCCTAAAGCTGGATGTCTGTATGTCTCTCTAGATTTGGGAAATTTACATATAATATTTATGAAAGATATTTTCTATGCTTTTACCTGTCTCTTCACCTTCTGGCATACCCTGAGTATGTGGATATTAAATCACTTTATCATTTCTAGAAGCTCCTGTGTGTTGTTCTCACCTTTAATGGTTATTTTTCCATTCTTTTTTTAAGATTTTTTTTTTGTCTTAGGGCATGTGTGCTTGACAGAGAGACAGATAGAGACAGAAACAGAGACAGAGACAGTGAGAGGAATAGTAAGAAACCATCCCCTAAGGGGAATGGCCACGCTTCAATCCTTTCTTCATTTTCCTCCCAGGATCTTGGGCATGCACACACACACACATTAGGCATGTGTTTCAAGCCACCAGGTCCAGGACTTGAACTGTGGTCGGCCATATGGGTCTCCAGTGATATAACTGCTATGCCATATGCTAGCCCTAACTCTTCAATTATTTTTAATAGTTTAGACTAAATCAGAGGTCTTGTCTTGAAGGTCAGAGATTCTTTCTTCTGCATGGTAGTCTAAAAAAAGGGAGGAGGATTCTTCATGAATTTGTAAGTTATACTTGCACAGCGGCCATGCTAATTTTCTCTGTGTTGTTCCCATTTTAGTCTATGTGCTGCCAAAGTAATTTTATTTTCTAATGGTCTTTGTTATGTTTAAGAGCACATTATTTTTTAGATTTATATTGAATTTTGCAAATTTGTTGAACTTGTTTATTAATTCTAATAAATTTGTGGGGTTTTTGCTTGTGTGTATTTATTATTTAGCATTTGTATATGTAAGATTTAATTTTCTGGGACAGATAATTTTAGGTTTTCCTTTGTGATCTTAATGTCTTTTATTTCTTTCTTTATTTACTTGATTTTCCTGGCTAGAACTTCTTGTACAATGCTGAAGAGAAGTGGAAAAAGCAATCATCTTTGTCTTTTCTTTGACATTATGGGGAAAACATTCAGTTTCTTACCATAAAATATGATGTTTACTATTGGTTTCTAATAGATCATCTCTATAGGGTTGAAGAAATACATAATTTTCAGTTTGTTTACTGTATTGTCATAAAAAGGTGTTAGATTTTTGTCTTGTCTAATTTTTATATCTATTTAAATGATCATGTGGTTTTGTATGGTTTACTTTATTAATATCTTTTGGTGTATTTATTCATATTTGTTTTTTGAAACAACTTTGCATTCTTGACATAAAACAAACATTTTTATCCAATGTAATTATTGAAACGTTAGTACTTAACTATGCTCTTTATTATCTTTTTTCTCTATTTGTTTTCTTTTTCATATTTCATTTTCTTTATTCTTCCTTCTACATTACATGATCACTTTTTATAATTTCTTTTTTATTTATTATTATTATTTATACATTCAATCGCTATTCATCATTTAAATTTTAAAGAGACTTTACCTAGCATCATATACACTTCAGTCCAGCCCAGTTGAGAATACTATACACATCCTCATCAACAGATAATCTCTTTTTTGAATTCAGTTTTATTAATAGTGTTTTTGATTGAATCATTTTGTGTAGCTTTAAATCATTGCTCTAGGTATACACATAAGCACACATAAGTACATAACATCATGGTCTACTGATGTCATCACTTCATGTTTTTGAGTAAAATAAAGAAACCTTATCATCCTTTATGTTATTTTATCCCTTCTCTTTATAATATTATTGACTTAAATATTTTTGTCTATATGCTTAGATGCACATCAGACAATGTTATTATTTTCCTTCAGACAGCAAACAATTTAGAAAATGCAAGAAGAGAAAGAAAGCTGATTGAATTTACCCATATTTTTGCTTATTATATTCATTTTTCTATCCTGATGTAAAATTTTTCCTTTTTCTATTTCTATTTTTGGTTAGAAAACCTCCTTTAGCTTTCTTGTAAGATAAATTTGATTACAACAAATTCCTTTAGTTTTTCTTCATCTGAGAATGTTTTGATTTCCTCTCATTTTGAAGGAAATTTTTACTAGTTATAAGATTTTTGGTTGACAGATTTTTTTTTCAAGCTCTGAAACATAACATGTAATATTTTTTTTGAAAGAGATTTTTTGCTATAGGGCACATGTGCTTGCTAGAGAGACAGAGAGACAGAAAGCAAGAAATCATCCCCCAGGCGGGGTAGCATTAGATTTAAACCACCAGGTCCAAGACTCAAACTATGGTCAGCTATGTGGGAGTCCTGCAACGTAACTATTACACCATTTGCTGGTCTCAAAAAAATTTTTTTTTAACTTTGCAGGCCTATTGAGTTTTGGCTAGTGTCTTTTATAAAAACTTTTAGGGTGTAACTTAATAGTTTGAAACCACAGCACTTCCATTGAATGTATTTTTAGTTACTTTTTGGAGGCTAGACCCTTGAAGATGGCTATTTTGCAATTATTGATAAAGTGAAAACCTTTTTTCACTTTGAAACAAATCTCCTTGAGTCCTGGTCAAGTCACCTGAGAATGGCTCTGTGGTTATCTTAAAGTCTTGAGCTTGTAGGGAGCGTGCACTCCCCAGAAAGACAGAGAGAGACAGAGAGATAGAAAACGAGAAATCACCCCCCAGGGGGTATGACCACGCCACAATCCCTTCTCCTCCTTTCTCCTCTCAGGATCTTGGGCACACACACACACGTGCCCAGCGTGAGTTTAAGCCACTGGTTCTGGGATTCGAACTGCGGTCGACTACATGGGAGTTCAGCGACATAGCCATTACACTATCTGCTGGTCCCAAGCTTGCGGTGTTTTTTATTGAAATGGTAGCACTTCAATGCTGACAGATTCTAAACTCTAATATTCTTCAATTAAGTGCCCCTAATAGAAAAATGAGGTGGTAGGATTGAAGATTTTATTCATAAGTTAGATTCACTATATTATGGTATATAGCAGGATATAATTCTTTAGTGCATTTAATAATCTTAATATTTTAAATGTTTTTAATTAAATGCTATAATAATTTCATATCTCATAATTATTTGATAAAAGAGAAAATAAATGTTCATAGGCTTTAGGGTCTGTTGGAGCTAATAGTATACTTAAAGTAGTGGTTCTCAACATTTCTATCAGAGAATCTCTCATCTTTTTTATTTATTTATTTATTTATTTTTTATTTTTATTTTTTTTGAGAGGTTTTCGCTATAGGGCGCGTGCGCTCGCCAGACAGACAGAGACATAGAGACAGAAAGTG
>NW_006203457.1:721652-722984 GCF_000334495.1 Tupaia belangeri chinensis | reverse complement strand
CGTGAGATTTAAGCCACCGGGTCCGAGACGCGAACCGCAGTCGACTACGTGGGAGTCCAGTGACATAGCCATTACGCTAACTGCTGGTTCCCAGAATCTCTCATCTTTTAAAAATTGTCAAGGACTCCAAAGAACTCTTATTTATATAGATTGTATTTGTATTTACCTTATTTTAGAAATTAAACTGTAGACACAAGAAGATCGTGTAGCAGTTATACCACTGGACTCCCATATAGCCAACCGTGGTCCAAGTTCAGACATGGAGACTTGAAACTCACATCGTGCACATGTGTGTGTATGCGTGCCTAAGATCCAGGGAGGAGAATGGAGGAAAAAGAATTGAGGCTTCACCATCCCTCATGGGGGGTGATTTCTCACTTTCCCTTTCACTGTCTCTGTCCCTCTCTTTCTCTCCAGCGAGCGTATGTGCCCTAAGGCAAAAAAAAAAAAAAAAAAAAACTATACCAAAAAAAAGAAAAAAATTAAAACTTATCATTTAAAAATAGGCATTTTTCATTTCACTTAAAATCATAACATACTGGTCACATATTAATATGAAATCTTATGGAAAATATGTTTTCCAAAGTGAAAAGTAGAAGTATAGAATTGTTTTATAGCTTTGTAAATCTCTTTATGTCTGGCTTAATAGAAGATATTTGGATTCTTTTACTCGCATCCGCATCTGTATTTCATCTGTCTCAAAATTTTGTTTTGATCAAATAATATGAAGCAATCTGACTACATAGATAATTTAACCAGTAAAGGGACGATCTCAAAGGCTCTTTGCAAAGTCTTCTTAGGTACTCCTTGGGCTCTTTGGACCATATTTTGAGAACCTTTGACTTATGCAGATATTTACTGAATTAAACTTTAAACTAACAGAAAATGAAAGCCATTTAAACATTCAGCAGTATGTAATGATTTACATAAATGACAGTACATCTTTGAAATAAAATATTTTGCAGCTTTTAAAAAATAGTTTTATGGGACCAGCAGATGGTGTGGTTGAAAGCACTGTATTTCCACAGGGTTGAGTGCTTCAAGGACCCAACACTATGGCTTGAAAATCACTCTAGGAGTGTGTGTGTATAGCCATTTAAACATTCAGCAGTATGTAATGATTTACATAAATGACAGTACATCTTTGAAATAAAATATTTTGCAGCTTTTAAAAAATAGTTTTATGGGACCAGCAGATGGTGTGGTTGAAAGCACTGTATTTCCACAGGGTTGAGTGCTTCAAGGACCCAACACTATGGCTTGAAAATCACTCTAGGAGTGTGTGTGTATATACCGCAAATCCCAAGAGGAGAATGGATAAGGAATTATTAT
>NW_006203457.1:718231-721596 GCF_000334495.1 Tupaia belangeri chinensis | reverse complement strand
TCTGTCTCTGGTGAACACATATGCCTTCTAACAAAAACCTAAAACAAATAAATAAGTAAATTGTTTTGAAAAATTAATACTTGATGGCATAATTAAAGTCTTGTGATAATTTATTTGGTAAAAGATTACATATGTAGTCTGACTTAAAATTTATTGAATATGCATTTAAAGCATACTAACACTAACCCAAAATGTCAATAGCTATTATTTCTGACAATGAGCTATAGGCAGTTTAAAAAATTTAATCTTTGTATTGTATTTTCAAAATGTGTATAATGAGGGAACCAGCAGTTAGCGTAATGGCTATATCGCTGGACTCCCATGTAGTCAACCGTGGTTCGCATCCTGGACCTGGTGACTTAAAACTCACACCGGGCATGTGTGTGTGCGTGCCCAAGATCCCAAGAGGAGAATGGAGGAGAAGGGATTGCAGCGTGACCATCCCCCCGGGGGGGTGATTTCTCGCTTTCTGTCTTTATGTTTCTCTCTGTCTGTCTGGTGAGCACATGCGCCCTATAACGAAAACCTCTCAAAAAAAATGTGTATAATGAAAGGTAGTAAATTTACTACCAGAAAATATCTTTATCAAAATATTGCATTTGTTACAGCTTTGAACATGGTACTTGATTTTAACATCTATGCCTTAATCAAGTACTGTTAATTACAATTCAGCAATCTTTTTGGTGTAATTTAGAGACACAATTAGCCAGGGCAATAGTTAGAGCAGCGATTCCCAAACATTTCTTTCTTTTAAAATCACCTGGGTATCTTGTTAAGATGCAGATTCTGATTCAGTAGGTGTGGAGTAGGGCCAGAAATTATGCATTCCTAACAACCTCTCAGGTGATACCAATGTTAGTGCAGGAATACTTGAGTGACAAGGTATTTCTTTATATAAAGTCTACTTGCTTGTGTATCTCTGTCTTCACCCCCCACACCCAGTAGAATAAAAGTACTTGTAGAGAAGGGGCTATGAGTTATTCATTTTTATAAGTTATTAAGATCTAGTATAATTCTACATGTAATATAGATATTTACTAGTACCCCATTAGGAAGTGATTTCTCCTCCCTCTCTCTGTTTCTCTTTCTATCTCTGGCAAGTGCAGGCTCCCTCTGGAAAAAAAATGTGGAAAATGAAATATTCTGCAATTTTGAACTCAACATACACAATACTTTGAAATTACCTAGTCAGCTGAAAACTGAGCTTCGACAGACTCTCCTTGCCTGCCAGCAGGCACAAGGTCCACCTACAGAAGCCACCAGCTGGCTTCTGGCCAGCAAGGGATATTGAGGGAGGGTCAACTCTGACCCCCACCCCACTTCCAGACTCCCTAGCCCAAGATTCCACTGCGTAGGTAGGTAGATAGGATCTCCCTGCAGTGGTGTTTTTCTTGAAACCCCTCTATTCTCTTGTTAATACCTAGCTCTGCCTCTCTCCACAGACTCTCCTTGCCTGCCAGCAGGTGCAAGGTCCATCTACAGGCCTCTGGCGAAATCGCGCCTTGCTAATGCGTGGTGTGCGACTTTTTCTTTATTTTCTCTCTTGTCTTTCATTCGTTTCATATTATCCTTTCCTTCTCATTTTTTACCCTGCCAGAGGGACTAGGCAGGTCTAGAATCATATATCTGAAATTTCCTAGTAAGAGAAGTGTATCTGGGATCCTCCCTCGTACTGATCCACCTGTGAAAACGGAGATACTGCTTTTTAGACACCTCAGTAGAGTTCCCATCTTGAGAGCACATTGGTAAAAACAAGAGAAGAGACTTCAGCAAACATCTATTCCCACACAGAAGGAAACACTCTTACTCCTAGTGGGGGAAACATTCCCCCAAGAGGTTTCGAAAAGGGAATTAATCTTCCAATGGCTAGAATTAGAAAAAGAGCCTCAGGTCAGAATAAACAAGGAAATATGTCTCCAACAAAGGAAAACGCCCCTCCATGTCTCGTAAATATGGAGGAAATTACCAAAATGACACACACAGAATTTTGAACATTCATGGTGACCAAATTGTGTGAATTGGAACAGAAAAGAGACAATGAACTGCAGGAAATTAGGAAGCCCTTCCAGGATATGAAAGACGAAATGAATACTCTGAGAAAGAATCAGGTAGAACTATTAGAGATAAAGTCTATAATACAAGAAATCAAAAACTCTCTGGAAAGTATTAAGAGCCGATTAGACCATGCTGAAGATTGAATCTCCGATGTAGAAGATACAACTTCTGGTCTATAAAAAAACATCAAAAAGATAGAGAAAATAACTAAATAACACGAGGATAATATACAAGAAATACTAGACTCTATTAGACGCCAAAACATCAGAATAATTGGCATCCCAGAAGGTGAAGAAACTAATAGTGGAATGGAAAATCTATTCCATGAAATCCTGGAAGAAAATTTCCCAAGCCTAGAGAGGTACCGAACCATCCAGACCCAAGAAATACAAAGGAACACAAATAGAATCAACCCCAGAAAATCTTCCCCAAGGCACAACTTAGCCAGGCTGTCTAACATTACAGATAAAGACATGATACTAAAACTGGCAAGAGAGAAACGAGAAGTAACTTACAAAGGCTATCCCATCAGGCTAACACCGGACCTCTCATCAGAAACAATGCAAGCAAGGAAAGAATGGGAAGACATATCCAAAATGCTAAAAGAAAAAATTTCAACCAAAAATACTATATCCAGTAAGATTATCTTTCAAATAGGAAGAATAAATAAAACTATTCTCAGATAGAGCCAGCAGGCAATGTAGTGGTTAAGCTGATGGATCCCACCTGACTGACTTTATGGTTCAAGTACCAGATATAACAGCTTGAAAAACATGTTGGATACGTATTTGTACCTGCCCAAAATCCCCAGAGAAGGGATCACAGCATGATCCCCTAGGGGGTTATTTCACATTTTCCTTTTCTTTTCTCTGTCTCTCTGCGTGTCTTTCTTTGGCAATCACACATGTCCTATGGCAAAAATCTGAAAAAAAATGATCAGATGAACAAAAACTTAATGAATTTCCCATCTTTAGATGAGCTCTTCAGAAAATACTGTATCAAATAAATCTTATTCTTGAATAATTCATGGCCCAAAGCTTCTAGACCAAGAATCTCCTGACCTTCATACCCACCCCAAAATTAGGAGAGTAATTGGACCCATCCAGCATATGCCCCTCTCCACCACTAGGGGAATGCATATACAAGCCCCACCTGGAACAAGTCCACACAAAGCTTTTCCTAACCAAA
Source organism: Tupaia belangeri chinensis (assembly GCF_000334495.1). Taxonomy (NCBI): domain Eukaryota; kingdom Metazoa; phylum Chordata; class Mammalia; order Scandentia; family Tupaiidae; genus Tupaia; species Tupaia belangeri. Next base: position 718,353 of record NW_006203457.1, on the reverse strand, counting down.
ATAAAACACTTGCTTCAGTTATTCCTTGGCAACCTATTTTTCAGGATGCCTCCCTTCTTTGGAGCTCTGTTTTTCCTTCCCTACCCTCAATAAACTTACCACTTTACCATACCTACCAAAAC
>NW_006203457.1:713190-715100 GCF_000334495.1 Tupaia belangeri chinensis | reverse complement strand
GTGGCACATATACTCTATGGAATACTACTCAGTCATAAAAACCAACAAAACCCTGGCTTTTGACAGAAAGTGGAAAAATATAGAAGATTTACTGCTGAGTGAGGCAAGCCAGGCTATGAAGGAGAGACATTTTATGTCCCCGCTTAACGTATACCAAATGTTTGCACTCTATGACTGAAACTGATTGACTAACGGTTGTACAAACACAAGAGATGGGTGTGACTGACAGATGAGGTGTATGTGGAGGAGTGGGGCCTAATGAAGGACATTTGGAGAAGGGGTGTTATCGGTTGAAGATATTTTGATCAACAGGACTGGGGAGAAATGTTCACATATTGAAATGCTCACATTGTAAGCTAAACAATATGATCGAATGTATATACATAAAGAAATAAATTAAATAAAAAATTTCAAAAATAATTTCAAATAAAAATGCATTAGGAGATAACTATACATATTGGGTCACTGGGAAATTCATGATGTATTTTTCTGTTTTACTATGAAAAATGAGTCATGACTATCCCAATGATCTGATACTTTTATGCATTGACAAATTTTTTATTTTAGAATAAACTTTTTATATTAAAAAAATTTAGCTTCTACTTTTCTTGAAATGGAAAATGAGTTTAAAATATGAAGTAAATAGAATTCTTCAATAGATTTTTGAAAATTAAGCCATAAATATGTTTTATGAGAAATTTCTTCCTGTTTGATATAGTCTTATTATCTTCATTGATATATGGCCATGAAATTTGTATTTACCTTCCACTTTTATAAAAAGGAGTAGAAAAACATTGCTTTATTTTTAAGATTTTAGAGTTGACTTGGAATTCAATTATGTCTAGGTTCAGAAAATATCAGGATAAAATTAAAACTTTTTTATTTAAAGACAACTTCAGAATAAATGGGAAAATTCTCCAACATAATATAGGAAAAAATAATGAGATGGAGAATGTAGAAAATATGACCTGACATATTCCAGTAATGTCATAAAGTAGAACAGTTATAATATAGATGGGATAAACTGCCACACATTTTTAAAAATATTTTTTTATTTTATTCATTATCATTATTTTTTTAATTTGCTTCAGGGCACGTACACTTATCAGAGAGAGAGAGAGGAAGAGTGAGAAAGCAAGCCTCCAAGTCCAGGACTCAAACAACACTCGGTCGTGTGGGAGTCCAGCACCTTAACCATCACACCATCTGCTGGCCCAACTGCCACAAAATTTAAGGAATAAATGATATACACCAGTGTGTGTTCTAAACATATTTAATTAATGTTAATCAAAATGTTGGAATCTGAGACTGAAGGATTGCTACTTTACCAATATGTGGTATTTATTTGGTGTGGAATCAGGAATACCTAGAAAAAATAATTCACACCTGTATAGTGTTCATGACCATAGGAATATGGTCATTAATTAAACTGTTGAGAATCATTTTTCCAGGAATGGAAGGGGAAAGTTTAAGACCAAGTAACAAGTTATCAGTAATATTTCATACAATCTTAAGTTAGAAGGAAAATTTGTCACCAAATATATATGTTAGAAAGAGAGAAATATTGAAAGACTTTTTAAAAATAAATACTATGAAAGTTATTTTTTGTTTGCTTCATAATGCATGTTTTGAAAAGGGAACAACTTGACCTTTCAGCTAAGGTTCAATTTGCTGAAGTACTTGTTTGTCATCTTGATCCTCATATTGAATAATAGTAGTGAAGGTGCAGGGAGCCATAGAGATAATTCATAAAAAAAAAAAAAAGTGAGGGACCAGCAGTTGGCATAATGGCTATGTGGCTGGACTCCCACGTAGTTGACTGCGGTTTGAGTGCCGGACCTGGTGGCTTTAACTCACTCCAGGTGTGTGTGCGTGCATGCCCAGGATCCCGAGAGGAGAATGGAAGAGAA
>NW_006203457.1:702206-713123 GCF_000334495.1 Tupaia belangeri chinensis | reverse complement strand
TGCCCGCTCCCTATAGCAAAAACCTCTCAAAAAAAAAAAGGGGGGGGGAAATGCAGTTAATGAAGACTTACTTTTATTTGTTTATTTATTGCTCTTTTTTGTTTAACTCCCAACATTAAGTATAATGAATATGCAGTGGTATTTTTCTCTTTTTTTTTTTTGGAGAGGTTTTTTTGCTATAGGGCACGTGATGCATGAATACCAAAACTTCACATTGTACCCTAGAAATATATAGAATTATTATTTGTAAATTTAAAAATGTTTTAGTGGGGCCAGTGGGTGACATGGTGGTTAAGGTGCTGGACTCCCACATGGTCGACCATGCTTTGAGTCCCAGACTTGCTGACTTGGGATTCCCACTGGGCACATGAACATGCATGCCAAAATTTCAGGAGAATAGAAGAGAAAGCATTGCTACGTGGCCATCACCCCCACAGAGTGGTTTCTCACTTTACCTCTCACTGTCTCTCTTTCTCTCTCTCTCTGGTGAGCACATAGACCCTATGGCAAAAACCTAGAAAAAAATTATTTTACCTATGGAGGTTATAAGGAGTAGAGTTATTGAAGAATGTACCTGTTTGTCACTTCTACTATTTTTATTTCTTCAGTATGCTCTTGACTAGCAGAAATGCTAAATAATTTTCCTAGTAAGTTTACAACTTAGGGCCAGCAGGTGGCTTGGTGGTTAAGGCACTAGACTCCCAAATAGATGGCTGCAGTTTTTGTTCCAGACCTGGCAGCTTGTTTTCTCACTTTCCTTCTGTGTCTCTGTCTCTCTCTGTTTCTCTCTGGGGATCCTGCATGCAGTGTAGCAAATTAAATAATAATAATAATAATAATAAAAAATATGATTAAAGGAATCATTATTTTAAAAAACAGAGTTTACAACTTTGTAAAGCATTTGGATTTCACTTTATTTTTTCCTTATTAATTTTTAAAATTATTATTCATACATTAAAACGCTATACATCATTTAGATTGTGAAGAGGCTTTATCAGTTGAGACTATTGCACACATCCTCATCAACAGATAAAAAAACCTTATCTCTGTCTGACTAGTATTGCCAGGACTTTGAATTTGACAACAATGTTCCATGAAACATCTGACTTTTGTAGTAGATTCATAGTCTTGCTGTAAGGCATATGATCATCATATGAAATAATCGATCGGTACTTTAAGAGAATAGGAGACTCTAGCAATAAATGTAGTCAAACAAGTGATGAACTGGTATGTATCTTCTGAGTAGGATGTATTTTATAATAAAACAATTTGAAGGGTGACCTTTTGCATGTGAAAAAAAATCTCATTTTGTTTACCTGCATAATTAGATCAATTTTGACTCGATTTACTGTTTTCTAATTTAATTAAATATTGATTTGTGACCAGGTATTTAATTAAATCAGCTATATTATTACATGGCTTGAATTTTGTGATTTTGGAGATTAATTTTACCTTTTTTACCTAATACATTGAATATTTTTGTATGGCATTCCATGTGGCAGTTCTGAGGGGGATGAACTTATCCTTTTGGGTAATACATGTTTCTAAATTTTCCAACTCAAAAAGAACTTTAGTATTAATAATGGTCCTAAACTGGAAATAATCCAAATGTTTATTAATTGGTGAATGGACAAAATATGGAGATAAAATAGAATATTTTTCATCTATAAAAAAATGAAGTATTGATACATATGACAGCATGAGTGAAACATGAAAACACTGTCCCAAGGGAAAAAATATGTAAAAAGCCATTGATTATATGATTGCATTTATATGAACTGTCCAGAGTAATCAATTCTATAGAGACAGAAAGTACATTAGTGCTTTCTTAGGGCTGGGAAAAATGGAAGATGTAATAGCTAAAAGATACAGGGTTTCTTCTTAAACTTACAACAATATTCTAAAATTAACCTTGTTGTCAGTTGGATATATCTATGAATATAGAGAAAATAACTAAATTGTACACTTTGAAAGGAGAGACTTAATGGTATGAAATTATAGCTCAATAAAGTTGTTCTTTAAGCAAGGGAATTTAGGTTGAATTTGAAGAGTACAGGAATTGTCCAAGGTAGGTGATTTATAAGTAAAGTACATTAATTCTTAGATTAATGGTTTTTTTTCATGATACACAAATACCCATGGCAGAAGTAGGGCTGTTTGTTTATAATCATGAGTTAAGAAAAAAAATCTGAAAATTGTGGCTTTGAGAAGTATGTAGTTAAGTGTGATTAGGCCTGATTATTTTTATCCATGGCTTTTGTTATTTCATTTCCTGTAAGATAGAACATAATTTGGATCGGAATGACCTCTTAATATCAGGTTGTTATTTAACATGTACTCATAATTCTATAGTTCGTAAATATATTGTTTAACATTAAGTTAATAATTTATTTATGGACGTATACACAATAACCATTAATAACTCTATTAAATGATAGAACCACCAGAAATACTGTAATGAACTTTAGTGGAAGAAGGACTGGATTAGCATTTTAGAAAGTTGGCCTGTGTCTTGCTCTGCCACTAACTGACTTCAATGAGCTTCTGAACCTCTCTAAGCTTCAGCTTTTTTTTTTATTTTTGAAATAAGGGTGTTAGTCTAAGCTCAATTCTAAGTATAAAATGTAATATTTGATTTTACATACCTTTTATGGATGCTGTTAAAACTCCTCCTTTCAACATAAAAAACAAAACAAAACAAAACAAACTTATCAGGTATATGTGGGACATTTACTATTAATAAAAGTAAAACTCCAGGGTTTTTTTAATGAGAGAGAAAATGGATAGAAATATTTTTTCTCTGGGCCTAACTTTGAACAAGATGTATTCTATTAGTTTGTTCAGTATGTTATAACAGGATAACAGAGACTGGATGGCTTAAATTATTGTAATTTATTTTCTCACAATTTTGGAAGCTGACTTAGCCAAATTAATAATAATAAAAAAAATTGCTACAGTACTCTCACCATGTCAATATGTATTTATGGCCCCTTCATTATGTTAAGGCCCCCTGTTGTTAATCACTATGTCCTCACATGGCCTCATATCAAACATACTGATGCAATAGATTTTACCATACTTCTAAAAATTTACGGATTAATGATTCCAACTATATGTAAGAGAAATCACACTTTTTATCAAAATTAAATAAGATACTATGTTCAAGATACAGTATAACCAGACATCAGAAATTCTAGTACAGGGACCAGCAGATGTAGCAATTACGTCGCTGGACTCCCACATGGCCTACCATGGTTCAAGTCCCAGACTTGGTAGCTTGAAACTCATGCAGGTTACCTGTATATGCATGCCCAAAATCCCAAGAGGAGAATGGATTGGAGCATGACCATCCCCCCAGGGGGTGATTTTTCATTTTTGTCTCTCCATCTCTCTCTGTCTCCCTGGTGAGCTCCCTGTAGCAAAAATCTCCCTCCCCCCCAAAAAAAAGAATTTCTAGTACAAATATAAGTACTTTGCCACTGAAATTATTCTTACAAATACACAATTACTCTTGCCTCAGAATAATAAGAATACATTCATAAACTCCCTTTTTCCACTTAGAGACAAGCACATGACCTGGCTTAAGGAAATCCCAGGTATCACTAGCAGTGAAGGGGGAGTTCCAGTGAGACCAGATAAAGCAAAATACCACTACAAAAACTCTGAAAATGAAAGTGTAATTGGAACCACAGCCCATAAAAGTAAGCCAGGACCTGCATACTAAATTGAAAAAGAGTGAATACTAAAACAAATCATTTAAATAAGAAAGAGAATCTAATGATATAATACTCAAAATATCCAGAATGAAAGTGAAAATATCCATATGTCAAAGTTCAGGAAAATAAAAACTCGAATGAGAAAGGCAGTCAACTGATAACAACACTGAAATGAATCAAATGTTGGAATTATTTGACAAAAATTTGAAAGCATCCATTGTAAAAAATATTTCAACAAGCAATTATAAATTTTGTTGAAACAAATAAAAAATAGATAAGCTCAGGGAAAGAATATAAATTATTTAAATAGTGCAATGGGAATTATACATGTTACGAATGCAAAGGTTAAATAAAAACCTCAGTGAATGGATTCAATAGTAGAGGGAACATGACATGTATATATAATTGTGGAACATGATGAAATATCAGTGGAATTTATCCAATCTGAATAATCAAGAAAATAAACTTATTAAAAATGAGCAGAACCACAGGAGGCTGTGGAAAAATAACAAAAAATTCAATATTCATATCATCGGCATTGCAGAAGGAGAAGAGAAAAACTTTGAAAGAGTATTCAAAGAAATAATGGCTGTAAACTCCCCAAATGTAGCAAAAGTCCTATACCTACACAGTTCAGATAAACTAATCCCAAAGAAATGGCGATTTAGTGTGGTTAATCTGTAAGTTAACTCAAAGAAATCCACATGAAGATATATTACAATTACACTTTTGAAAACTAAAGACAAAGAACATATCTAGAAAGCAGCCAGAGAGAAATGATGCATTAACTATAGGTGAATATCAATTCAAATAATGGTAGACCTCTCACTGAAAACCATGGAGAAAAAGGAAGCAGAATAGCACTTTTCAGAGGCTGCAAGAAAAGAAACGTAAACCATCCATAAATTCTATATTTGTAATACTGTCTTCCAGGAATGGAAGGAAAGCAGATATTTTTTTTTTTTTTTTTTTTTTTGCTATGGGGCATGTGGACTCACTGGAGAGAGACAGAAAGAAACAGAGAGAGAGGGAAAGTAAGAAATCACCCCCCTCATCCAGAGGAGATAGCCACACCACAATCACTTCATTCTTCTCTTGGGATTCTGGGTATGCACACACACGTGCCTGGTGCTTTTCAAGCCTCCAGGTCCAGAGCTCAAACTGCAGAGTTGGCCATGTGAGATCCAACTCCTTTACATCATTCCACCTGCTGGCCTAGAAACAGATATTCTTAGATGAATGGGAATTAATGGAATTTGTCACCAAAAGTGTGGTTAACAGAAATTATTCACAAAGAAAGGAAATGACACAAATGGAAACTTGAGACCTGAGGAAGAAAAAGCAGTGAAAAGTACAAAAATATGAGTACATACACAGACTATTAAACTCTTAATGAGTTTTACAGATAATGTCTGAGAGTCGTTGCAACTTCCAGGAGGGGCTTGTATGCCTGGTGCAGGAGCTATGGGACTCAGGATTGTACTTGGAAGTAGTGGATGCACCAGCATGTCCCGTGGTTCCAGCGCTGGTTTTGACTGCCACATTACCATTTTTTCACCCGAGGACTAGCTCTACCAAATAGAATATGCTTTCAAGGCTTTTAACCAGGGCAGCCTTAAATCAATAGCGGTGAGAAGGAAAGACTGTGTAGTAATTGTCACACAGAAAAATGTTCCTGACAAATTATTGGATTCCAGCACAGTGACTCACTTATTCAAGATAACTGAGAACAGTGGCTGTGTGATGACAGGAATGACAGCTTATAGCCGACCCCAGGTACAGAGGGCTCGCTATGAGGCAGCTAATTGGAAATACAAGTATGGTTATTAGACTCCTGTGGACATGCTGTGGGAAAGAATTGCTGATATTTCTCAGGTCTATACACAGAATGCTGAAATGAGGCCTCTTGGTTGATGTAAGATATTAATTGGTACAGATGAAGAACAAGGTCCTCAGGTGTACAAGAGTGATCCTGCAGGTTACTACTGTGGGTTTAAAGCCACTGCCGCAGGAGTTAAACGAACTGAGTCAACCAGTTTCCTTGAAAAAAAAGGTGAAGAGGAAATTTGATTGGATATTTGGACAGTGGAAACTGCGATTACATGCCTTTCTACTGTTCCGTCAATTGATTTCAAACGTTCAGAAATAGAAGTTGGAGTAGTTATAGTTGAAAATCCTAAATTCAGGATTCTTACAGAAGCAGAGATGGATGCTTACCTTGTTGCTCCAGCAGAGAGAGACTAAACATTGTCACATTTGGCACCAAATCCATGATGCCACTTGCCTGTGTGTTTGGTGACAACAACCCAAAATATGGAGGCCCCTAGATTGTAAAAAGAACCTCTTCCACTCCTCCTACTGCTGAAGTGGTTAGGACTCTGTATAAATAAAAATAGTGCTTTTGGAAAACAAACAAACAAAAACAAATAATGTCTGATTATTGAATGAAAAATATGCAAGATGAAAATTAAGATAATGCTATTTAAAAGTGAGAAGATCTAAATGAGAATATGGTATCCCTAAATCTCTTAGAGTACTAAAATGTTCATATCAATAGACTGTTATAAATTGTATAGGAAAAATAGAAAATGCAGACACAAAACAAATAGTGAAATGGTAGGATTAAGCTCTGACATAATAATAATTACTTTAGATGTAAATGGTCTATATATGTTAACTACAGATGCTATGCTACATTATAACTCCCTACAGATCACAATTGAAAGGATAAAATCCTTAAGTGGTAACGTTATGTTAGATTTGGAATAACTAAATATTTTGTTTAAAAATATTATTTAAGTTCAGGGTAAAAAATATTGTTGGCCTTGCAAAAAGAGAAAATAAATAATAGGAGGAAGTTTTTAAAAAGTGAACACTGTGAACAACTTGACACTAATAAATTTGACAACTTAGAAGAAATGGACCAATTTCTCAAAAACTACAAACCATCAAAACTCAATCAATATGGTGGTCAGCAGGTGGCATGGTGGTAAGGTGTTGGACTCCCACATAACTGATCACGGTTTGAGACCTGGACCTGGTGACTTGCTTTCTCACTTTCTTTCTCTGTCTCTGGCTCTGTATCTCTCTGGTCAAATTAAAAATAACAATAATAAATAAAATTTAGTAAATAAATACTTCTTTAAAAAAACCTCAACCAAAATGAAATACATTATCTGAGTAGGTATGTAACATTCAAGAAATTAAATCCATAATTATAAAGTTCCCTAAAAAGAAATCTTCAAACCCAAATAATTTTAATAGAAAATTCTCTCACTTGAAAAATTAATACAACTTTTACAGAATTTTTTCCAGAAAATGTGAGCGAATACATTCTAACCCATTTTATGAGTATAAATTACTCTGATACATAAAGCAAATAGAACAGAAAAAGAAAGCTATAGACAAATATTCTTCATGAATTTAGGCACAAAAATACATCAAAATATTAGCAAATAGAATTCAAAAATATATAAAAAGAATTATGATCTTATCTGGTAGTGTAGTGGTAGTCCACTGCTCTGCAATTCTGTAAGCCGTATGAACAATAGAGATTTGATTCCCAGGTTGAGTTGCACATGGCAGGTGGGCATATACCTTTGACCTTGGTTTACTGAAAACCTGAAGATGAAGAATCATGATATTAGACCCTATTGAGGGGGCTTGTCATTCTATGTCTCTCTTTTTCTCTCATGCAATAAATAAATGAATAAACTTTTAAAAAATTATGCATCATAATCACATGTGGTTTATTCCAAGCATGCAAGACTGATTCTACATTTGAAAAAGTGTGGCACATATACTCTATGGAATACCACTCAGCCATTAAAAACAAACAAACAAACAAAAAAAAACAAAAAAACAAAAACAAAAAAGCCAAGATCTTGGCATTTGATAGAAAGTGGACGAATATGTAAGATTTACCGCTCAGTGAAGCAAGTCAGGCTATGAAACAGAGGTATTGCATGTCTCCATTCAGTATATACTGACTGCACTCTATGGCAGAAACTGAAAGATGAGAGGATATAGAAAAATGGAAAATGATTACAGATACTGGAGATAGTGTGGGAAGAGAGTGGAAGAAGGGGAAGAGTATGAGGAAAAAAATTAAGGAGAAAAATAGAGAGGCAAGACATTTATGGGACATATATATGGATTATCTGTTGATGATAACATATATAGTGTCCTCAACTAGATTGCTGTGAAGTGTATTCATGTTGGGTAAATTCACTTTACAAGCTAAGTAATGTATAGTGATTAAATGTATAAAACTAATAAAAATAAAATAAAGAAAATCAATTGATCGTAATCTACCACATCAACAGGCTAAAATAAAAATTATATGGTCATATTGATTGGTAGAAAATCAATGACATTTATTTTCATTCATAGTAAAAATAAAGAAATATTAAAAGATAGCAAAACTATCAAAAATTAAAAGAAAAATATAAAAAGAAAACTGTTTATACTTGTAAATGACATAATTGTTTATAACGGCTTATAGAAAAATCATTCTCATAGATCTAAAATGTATGTTTAACTAGGGTGCAGAATAAAAGATGTATACAAATACAGAATACAAAATCAATCAATTGCATTCTTTTAGAGATTTTTGCTAAGGGGCATGTGTGCTTGCTGGAGAGACATAGAGACAGTAAGCAAGAAAGCACACACCACAATACCTCTTCTCCATTCTCCTCTGGATCTTAAGCATGCATGCACATGCACCCAGCATGTTTAAGCCACCGGATCTGGGACTACTCTTTGGGAGTTCAGTGGCACAACCACTATGCTATCTGCTGGTCCCTCAACTGCATTTTAATATACTAATAACAAACATGTGGAAAATGAAATTACAAACACAAAGCCATTTGTAGTAATTCCCTAGAAAATTAAATATTTAGATATATATGAACAAAATGTATACAATGTTTTATATGAAAATCTAAAATTTTCGACAAAAGATATCAAAGAAAACAAACAAATGGAGACATATTCTGTGTTCAACTCAGGATATTACTATATAAATTTTCCCCAAATTAATCTGAAGTGTTAGCTTAATTCTTATCAAAATCCTGCATGGTTTTTGTAGACATAGATAAGCTTATTCTAAAATGTATATGGAAAAGTATGGACCCTAGAAAAGCTAGAATGTTCATTATAGAGAAGAATAAAGTAGAAGGAATCATGATTTAATATTAAAGCTTATTGTATGGGTACAGTAATCAGTTTAGTGTGGTATTGGCCGAGGGTATAAACAGTCAGTGAAGCAGAACAGAGAATATCGAGCAACATAAATATTCCTATTCAATTTTCTATATGTTTGTATTAATTAATTCCTTCCATGAGACAGGCAGAAAGAGGACAATACAGACAAGCACCCCCAACAGAGTCCTCATGCTGCAGTCCACCCGCAACCTCAGCCAGTCTGAAATCAAGGACACATGCACATATGCCTGGCATTCTCAGTGAGATCTCAGGGTGTGAACCAGAACTTTTCACATGTGGATTCAATTGCATTACTTCTGTGTCACCATCTGACTACTCCCATCTGATTTTTTAAAAATGATTTTGTTTCTATTTTGGAATTGAAACATAGTAATTGTATAGTTATGGGGAATAGTAAGATGTTTCGATACATGCAGAATATGTGTAATGATCAAATTAATGAACATTCAATCACTTTAAACATTTATCCATTTTTGTGGTAAGAACACTCAAAAAATTTGTATGGTTAGTTTGAAATACACAATATTTTATTGTAGTTACTTAAAATTAGAGAGTAGAATAATGGTTACCAGGGGCTAGGAAGGAGGCCAGGCAGGAGATAATTTGATCAAAAGTTATAGATAGGAGGAAAAAGTTTTCTAACCCATATGATTTCTGTTGATGGAGAGAAAGAAATTCAATAGAGCAAAACCAGCTGTTTTTACAAATGGTACTGATGCAATTGAATGTCCACAGGAAAAATAATGAAATTGGACCTAAACCTCACATTTTATACAATAACTATCTCATAGTGCATCAGGGATATAATTGCAAAATGTAAACTATAAAACTTAGAAAAAAGCAGGAAAGCATCTTTAAAGATTTTTAGCTATGCAGAGTTCTTAGAATTGATACCAAGAACACAGTTTATAACAGGAAAACATTTAAAAAATATTTATTATTATCGTTATTATTTTTAATTTGTTAAAGGGCATGTGTGCTTGCTAGAGACAGAGAGAGAAAATGAGAAAGCAAGCCACCAGGTCTGGGACTAGAACCATGGTTGTACATGTGAGAGTCCAGTGCCTTAAAGAACATGCCATCTGCTGGAGCCAAAAGGAAAACTTAATAAACCAGATCTCATTAAAACTAAGAACTTTTGCTCTGTGAAAAACCCTCTTAAGAGCATGAAAAGACAAGCTATAAAATATGAGAATATAGATTCTGACAAAAACCGAATATTTAGAATATATAAAGAACTCTCAAAAATCAACAATAAAAAATTCAGTCCAACCAGAAAGTAGGCTAAAAGCATAAAGATGGATTGTACTGAAAAAGATATAGAAATGGCAGATAAACACATGAAAAAAATCCAACATCGCTGGCCGTCAAGAAGTGCAAATTGCAGTGGGAGAATTTAGATCTCACACTGATGAGAATAATCATCTGCACAGGACAGTCTAATCCTTAGTTTCCTTGTCTCGTAAGAGATTATATTTTGAAGGATGATCCATGAACAACTCTTCAGAATCAGGGAGCTCCTATCTTTAGGGAATGACTGGTGACTTGTCTTTTTAACTTAATACTTCTCTAAACTAGACTGTTACCATGTGAGAAGGCCTCTACTCACTAAATCTTAGTGTTACCAGGTATGGTTGATCTGAATTCTTTTTATTGTGATTTCTGGTTTGCATATAATCATTGTACATCTTTCTGGGGTATAATACGGTCTTTCAAAGAATGCATAAAGTATGTAATCATTAAATTAAGGGTATACATATATTCATCTTATTCAACGGTGAACACTACATTATGTTGTGAACATTCAGGAAAAAAAAAGTTCAAATTAAAACCAGTATTTGATATCTTTACACACCCATCAGAAAGACTAAAATAATTTTTAAAATGTTAACAACGGGACCAGCAGTTGGCGTAATGGCTTTGTCACTGGGCTCCCAGATAGTCGACTGCAGTTCAAGGCCTGGACCTAATG